>NW_004567106.1:37058256-37076623 GCF_000260355.1 Condylura cristata | reverse complement strand
AATCCTCTCACCCTCCGCATCTCTGGCCTATACCCCAGTTCTGTATGAATAAATAAATAAATCTTAAAAAAAAAAAAACTTAAAAAAAAAGGAGAGTTATTTTCAAATGCCACAATAAAATTTTACTTACATTGAGTTTTATGTTTTTAACTATCTCCCACATAGTTATAGTTTCCAATCCAATCTAAAGTAAGTCCGTAGAAGAAAAAAAATGTTATTCACAAAATTGAAATTCTAAATAAATCACTAGTAATAAAGAAGATATGTGATTTTTATTATCTAGTAATTTTAAAGTTGAAATGCATGCATAAGAATATTAAAAGCTCTAGTTTCAAATTTGGGTTTTAAAAGGGAGTGGCTCAAATATTCATATTTATATACACATATACATAAAATAGAAAGTTAATGAACTTTACTTATAATTCCTTTTAAAAGGGTGCTTAATAATTATTATATAGACAAAGACAAGGTACTCAACAGAATGAATTAATTATCCTTTTTTATGTTTTCTAATAAACTAATTTGTATCTCAATAGATTATTTTCTTCTGGAATTTCTATAGCTTTATGTTACACTAAATGCATTCAAATGATAATGTTTTTCTATCTACTTATGTCAACATAGCCACACAATAGATATAAAAGTCAAAGAATTTTGCATCACAGTCCATGAGAGAAAGAGTGTTTTTTTTTAAGCCTGGAGAAAACTGATTTGAATAAATTCCAGTTTTTCTCAAACTATATACAATTAAATTGATTTTCTCTACCTTAATAAAATCTTACCCATCCTTTTCAAAGTCCAAGACATTTACATAGACTTTTATAATGCTGATTAACTCAATGCTTGCTAAATACTGTGGGAATTAAAGCGCATGAAATCTTGATTTAATTCTATTTTGCTTTGTTCTGATTTCTTAGGTCTAAATGTTCTATTCATTGCCCCCCCACCACACACACACACAAACACACACACACAAAGAAGTGGGTAGCTGGCATTAAAATAAAATAAATAAATAAAGTAATAAATAATAAATAAAATAAACAAAGTCATTTCTTTTAGCAACTATAAGATTCCTTCTGCAAGTGTTTTTTATATCAGACAATGTAGATGTGAATTTCTACATTGGTGATAAATGCTGAGCCACATAAAGATACTATATTTGGGCCTTATTTCACTAAGTAAAGTATATATATCAGTAATGAACAGGAAGAGAAGGTTTTCTATAAATATTTTCCCTACTGAACAGACAGTTACATCTTTATTTTATCATTCTCTTTATGAATATGTTTAAATCTCAAGCAAGTAAACTATAATAAAGGACACTGAACTCTGCGCTAAAAAGCTAGTTACAATAAAAAGAAATGGAAATATTTTAAACAGCCAGAGAGAAAATGCATCAACAAAAGAAAAAAAAGTTTATAGTTTATAGTCTTATCATTTCTAAGTTGTTATAATATTTTTCATTTCTGATGTTATATGCTTTTAAACATTTTTACATGGTTCTTCAAGTTGGATAATGAAATGGAAAAAAAAATCTGTCATATGTAACATTTACTCAAATCTGTATTTTTTTTGCCTGTGGAATAGGGCAAAAGATTTGTGTCCTCTATTAACTGTTCTGTTGGTCCTGAGATTGAAAATGCACAATCTGTAAGATTTTTCATAACCATAATTAGGGAGATATTTTATTCTCTAACTGGTTGTAAGTGTATACTCCAGTTAGAGTACTGGAGTATGTGTGTTTATCTAACTATTGATTTATCACCAATGGTTATCAGTAGAACCTTGATCAGATTGTCACTGTGTACATACCAATGAAAGAGTAAATGACAGCCATGATAACCCTTGAAATAGTCTACCTTCTCTGGCTGTGTGGTCTTGCACTTGTCATTTGGATTTACCTACATCAACATTAATGAATCTCAAAAATATGTTTTCAGTGAAAAATAGTAAGAAATAAAATTCCATGATTTAGATTTTAGGCCAAGTAAACATGTTCAGCTAAAATACAGTTTTTACTTTACTTTTATAAGGACACTACATAAATGTGTATTATGCAGATTGCCCAAAAAAGTTTATTTACTATATTAAAAGAGGTGTCTAGAGTGGGTGGAGAAATGGAAAATTGTTTTTAAGAAGACACCAAAAGTAATATAAGATACCAAAAGTAATATAAGTAGGCTGTCCTCAGTGATTTGCTCTTCATTATTAGTAATTTTGAGAGGACATTGAAAAGGAGAAATTCCTTGCAGATTAGGAACTTGTTTTAATTATCTCTTTATTAGTCAAGTGTTTCCACAATAACGATGTGAAACAAACCTTTGTAAAATTTCTGTAACGTACAATACAAAGTAATTTCTTTTCTAATTCACAGCTTTGCAGTGTGAATGATGTGACCCTGCAGCAGGCTACCCACGCTGTTTGGGTGCCACTTGGCATGCTTGGCATGTGCCTCTAAATGCCCCTTCGCCAGCAGTTCCCCAGGACATGATCCCTCCAGATGGCGATACATTCAGGGAATGATTTAAAAACTCCTGCTTGTGAGCCTCCCTTGTGGTGCAGCGGGTTAAAGCACAGCACTAAGAAGCTAAAGCCACTTCAGCATGAGTTCGATCTCCCCCCGGAGGTAACCCACATGTTGCTTCAGACCTCTTCTGACCCACCCGCTGCTCCCCTCAGCAGTGTACTTCATCAGTCTGCCTGTTCTGCTCCCCACTCTGTCTCTGGTGAATCCTCTCACCGCCCCTGCACCTCTGGCCTGTACCCCAGTAGTTCTGTATGCATAAATAAATAAATCTTTAAAAAAGACCAAAAAAAAAAAAAAAAAAAACCCTGCCTGCATTGCATTTGATGAAATTTATTTAGCCACAGCTCTAAGCAGGCAAGTCCAATATTAGTGATGTGAGGCGATCGGTATCCCTTTTTTCTAGAAACACAAAATACCCTGTGACAGAAGTTGTTTGGAGAAATGAGTGACAATTTCCATCACCACTGTAAAATTCACTTAATCCCAACTCCAAAATTCTGAACCCCTCACAAATCAATTTTTAAGTTAGATGTTATGTTCTACCTCAGATCCAGATGAGCAGCAACCTTTTGATCTGAGACCGATGAACTAAAAGTCAAGTATTTGCAGAAGCCACTGGTACCAGAGAATAACCGCAATAAACACCCCTATTTTTACCAGAGAATAACTGCCATAAACACCCGATTTTTACAAAAAGATTGAAGGGAGTGGGCTGAGTCATTGTAGGTTTGAAACTCTGGAGGTCAAATGTTACAAGGTATAACTAATAAGTGGGTAGGATATGTCTCTTCATCTGTTTCCTGGGAGTAGTTCCTGAGTTCATTTTGCTCTAAGATTTTCACATTGCCACATAGCATGTCCTTCTTTTTTTACATCACCTGCCTTCCTAATATCTGAGAAGGCTAATAATGAGCATAATGCTGATGTTTGAATTGTTCCATAAGCCATCTGTGTACCTACCTGTGTAGATACCTCTTTATAGACCAAAAGGTACTTTATCTTGAATATTAAATTTATTTTTTGCCAATAAATTTCTCAGAGAAATCATGAAGGTATTCTGTTTTCTGAGACATGTCTGTTCTACAATCCACACGATTTTTTAAAATCATTTATCATTTACTTTGAATTTATTAATGAAGCTTTGCACACATCAGGTTCTTGTAAAATATGCACTTAATCTTTATAGGATTATTTCGGTGAAAAGCAAAAAAATTCTTTCAGAGGGACAAAGATTGTGTCAGTCATACCTTTCAATAGATCATGTCCTAAGATTTTGTCTTAATGCTAGCACCCTCGATTTTTCTCTTGTTCTAGAACTGTATTTCCTTAGGGGTAAAAACCACACAGTAATTTCCTGTGGCTCAAAATCTATTAGTTTCATTCTTGTTATTATAAAAAACAAATTTACAAAACATTTCCCTCTATAAAAGATGGTGCTCTAGTAATCCAGGATATCTATTTATTTGCCAACTGACTTTTAATTATGTGGCCAGCACATTCATTTTTGTTTATGGCTGTATCTTCTCCAATACACTATTTATGTTAGGCTAACATCAGTTGTCAGAACAATTCCCAGTATTTATTAGAGATGAATTTCAGTTTAAGAACTAGAATGTATTACCTTAGCCTTCAGTTCAATGGCTAAATCTACTGCTTTGTGTGTTCGATGATAGCATGACTTTAAAACATCAGAAGGGGCCCTCCCTGGTGGCACAACAGTTTAAGACACAACTCTGCAAGCTCGTTGCAGCCACCTCAGCTCAAGTTCGATCCCCGGGCTTGGAGGTGATCCACGTGGCACAGCAGACCTCTCCTGACCAGCCTGGGGCTCCCCTCAGGAGTGTAGTTCATTGATCTACCTATTCTGCTCACCACTCTGCCTCTGGTAAATCCTCTTGTCACCCCTGCATCTCTGGCCTACACCCCAGTTCTGTATACATACATAAATAAATATTTTAAAGAAAGAAATATAAAATAAAATATATCAGGAGGCAAACAAAAGAGCACATTGAAAAGATGCTTATCACTAATTCTTCAAAGCTGCAAATCAAAACTACAATGAGATACCACTTGATACATATTAGCAGGACTATTATCAAAAACCTGAAAATAACAAGTGGTGGTGATGTTATGAAGAGCTGGAGTGTATGTGCAGAGCTGATAGGAATAGCATCATAAGGGCACCATAAGAAATGGTATGTCAGGGCCTGAGGAGAATAAAAGAATTACCACAAAATTCAGTAATTTCACACAATTCAGTAATTTCTTGTCTGAGATGAACTCAAAAGATTTGAAAGAAGTCACTTGATGAAATTTCGCATACCAATGTTCTGAGCAGCAGAATTAACGATAGTTAAATAGAGGAAACAATCCGAATGCCCTTTGACAAATAAGGGAGTGACAAAATGTTGCATAAACATACCATGAAAATCAATATTAAATTCTGATACATGTGACAACATGGATGAAACTTGAAGATATTGTACTAAATGAAATACCTCAGACACAATAAATGTTGTAGGATTCCAATTACACTTGGAACTAGGTAGTCAAACTGATAGAGACAGAAAGCAGAAATGAAGTTCTCAGTGACTGGTGGGCAGCAGGAGCAGGAGGTTATTGTTTAATATGTATAGAGTTCCAGTTTGAGATGTGGAAGTGGATGGTGGTGATGATTACATGACAATATGAACATACTTAATGCCACTGAAGCATACAATTGAAGCAGTTTAAATGGTATTTTATAATATATATATATATATTTAATATCAGGAGGTCTCCAACAGAAAATCTAAAGGATCAGCAATATAGACAAGCTTATGTGGAAGCAAGATACCTCATGGAAGAACACCAAAGAAGTAGAAGAAATCTTGTAAGGCTTGTAAGAAATAGAGAATGCTAAGTTCTGAATAGTATGTCACTGAAATGATTCTTTAAGTTAACCCCCCGGGGGCTTACCTCTGAGACCTGGCAGAAGACAAGTCCATTTAAAGGGTAACTCAATATCTTGTGAAATACCAAAAAATCTTCTTGGGAGCATATTGAGAGCTTTTCTTAACAGAAAATGCTTAAAATAGCTGGAGGGATCTGAGGAACCTATAAATCTCATAGCTTACTAGCTTGGGTTGAACTTTTTTATTCTAATTGTGACACTATTGAACCATCAAGCCAGTTTCGTCTGAGGAAATACTGGTTACACAAGTTGTTCACTTTCCAACTTGTATAATATTTGTCTTTAGTAGAATAGAACCTTAAAATTTCAAATGCAGGGATAAACAAAACGGAACCAAACTTCCTGAAACTGTTGATAACTGAAAAATTACCTGTTTCATTGTCTCAGGACACCCATAATTCTAGGAAACTATACGTTGCTTTCTCTCTCCATCCATAAATTAAGCAGAAAGTTATAATTTTAATGTTTTCACAGAGACAGCATGAAATGTTCCTCTCTGAATTCCAGCAATTTTAAGCCAATTGCTTGAGGCAAATGCACTCCTTGCAGCAACAAGCCAGGGAAAGCTGATTGAAGGGAGAAAACCTGAGATTTCTCTCATGATTGATAACTGCAAACACCTGTATTAAAAGTCACTGAAAATTATGAAGAGTAATGAAGCAGCAACAAGTCCTGTGTTCACTGCTGGATTCCTTGACGACATAATTATATCTTACTGATATTTTCATCACAGTTCTGTAAATACTCAATGAAGCCAAAAAGAACCATAAAGACATATGTGACCATATCTTTCATCTATAATGATTATCTATATATATATATATATATATGACTATATATGTTAGAATACATATTAGACAAGATCTATAGCAGATCGATGTCTTGTTTTTCCGGAAAAGCATGTGACATCCAAATAGAAGGCACAGTAGTTAATACCTTCTGCTTTTATCTTAGTTTAAATAATTTACCATGTTACTATTTTTGTAGGACTCTAAGAACAATCAAATAACATTTAATCTGCCAAACACAAGGCATACAATGTAAAAGAAATCATTTGTTCTAGAGAAAATTGGACAATAATTCAATTGTCCTCACTACAAATCTTATGTATTTTTACCGTGAAAATCTAATATATATGTTAATTTGCTAATTGCCAACAGATTTCACATATATCCAACATGATACTTTTAAATAACTCCTTGACTTCTCCTGAGTTCATGGAAAAAAATGTTCTCGAAAAGGCATTGTAATATAAAAATAGTAAGAACTGTTTGCAATGTGTTAATTGAACAACTAGTTTGCTGGTAACTGCAGCCATACTAAAACTCTACTGAGAATTGTGAGAAGTAACAGGCCAGGCACTTGAAAACTAAACATTTATAAAGGATTCTGCTCCTAGCAATAGATGAAATTTCTATGATTTGTTATTCAAGATAGCATAAAATCCCTATAATTAGAATCAAAGGTATTTTATGAAGGGTATTTCCAATTTTTTAACCTCATGGCCTACAAACATCACTCCCTTAAGATTCTGAGAAAAGAACAGTGGACTTTGCCACTTCATTTTCATTTTCCTTCCTCCTTTTCAAATTGAATCCCTCATGTCTCTTCTATACCTCTTGCAAGTTTGTTAAAAGTTTACCAGAGCTATCTGGACTACATTTTTCACAAATACTATAAATTAATCATATGGCTATTGGTCCATAAATTTATATAATCAAAACCTAATTCAGCTTCATTATGCGAGTTAAATATTATTTCTTTCCATTTTTTAATAATAAGAAACCATTAGTTATCTGACAAATAGTACATACTTGCTTGTTACTATCTCTAAATCCAGTGCTTACCATAGTTAAAAAACATCAATTAGGGCCCTCTCTGGTGGCACAATGAGTTAAAGCACAGCACTGCATGCTAGCTGCAATGCTTCCGTGCCAGTTCCAGTTCCATCTCCGCCCCGGGCAGGTGACCCACATGGCATGGCAGATCTCTTTTGCCTAGCCCGCTGCTCCCCTCAGCAGTGTACTTCGTCAGTCAGCCTGTTCTGCTCCCTACTCGGTTTCTGGTGAATCCTCTTACCTCCCACACCTCTGGCCTGTACCCCAGTTCTGTATGAATAAATAAATAATTTTTTTTTAAAAAATCAATTAATCTTAGCAACAGCTTTATTAATTTTCATATATCACTTGACAGATCTTCAGACATTTTTTAGCAATGTACTTTTGTTACCTCATCTGCCTTTAATTCAATCCAGGCTTATAAACTATTGGGTCCATTCCTTTTTTATAGCATAAGTTAAAAATTTTAGATAGAGAGTATTTATGAAAAAACTAGAACATTTTAATAATAAAAAAACTTAAATGATAGCAAATGTTAAGTAAAATATTTCATGACAACAACTTGTATTGACTAACAACTTTTTTATATAAGACTGAAATAAACAGTATAAGATTATTTTTAAATAGTTTTAATATTGCTTCTAAAAATATTGAAACTCCTATAAAATTATCTGAACCCAAAATATTTAATACAAATTAAATGTTCACTTGGGTCAGGTATTTATTAAAGAATTTTGATTACATGGTCCATGTTTAATTTGGATCCTCTTTCTGTTTAATGATGAAACATGCTTAGAACCTCAGCCAAATCCAGAAGCAACATACAAGCCACAGGTGTCAACCATGTGAGATGCTAAAACAGGGCCATGAGGATTTTGATGCACAGAAAATATTTTCGCCTTCAAGTGTCACTGTATCTACACTCAAGGCATTTTTACTAGTAGTCTTTGAAATACTTGGGCAGGTGGTTTGGTATGATTATGGTCTGTCAAACAGATGTGCATCTATGCCTAACAGATTGTAAAACCCTAAAGGTTAATAAAGGGATAAGAGGTGTGACCATGACTTGGGCTTAGTATGAGTTCATAGTAAATTTAACTATGAGGTTGACACAGTATATAGAAATGCACATTAAAGATATCATTTCCTTCACTCCAAAAATATACTTAAATGTTTCCATCTCCAATGGGCTGGATGAGATATAATCCTGTGCTAGATTATTTTCAGGTGTTATGCCATTTTAGCAGCATGAGAGGTGTCATAGTGAAATTTAGAAACCAATTGTTCCCTTGCTAGGAAAAAAAAAAATCTAGTCACAGGATTTGTTAAATACATTATATCATCATTCAACAAAATCTAGTGTTTCAAATGAAATTCAGTATTTAGAACATTTGAATTTGCTTTTGAAAATTATGGTTTCTTTTAAAAATAAAATTACTACAGGATATGAAATCCAATACTAGAATGTTATAGTTATTATACTAACAACACTGACATGTGAAATTCATAATTCTGAATTTTAATTACTTTAGACATACTGATAAGACTAAAAATAATTTTACTCATACTGTAAGAAGATTTTATATTACTGCACAGGAATTTTTCAGAGCTGTATTGCTGAAATTCTTTTAAAGTTGAATAAACAATTTTGTTGAGGCAAATAAATAGGAACACTATAAAAGAGAGTTGATATAAAATATTTTTTAGCAATATGATTAATAACTAGCACACTGGATCAATTCTGAGGACAGTAATAATATCTACATAGGAGGACTTCTTTTCAAACCCATTAGAATAACTGAGATAAGCTTACTTCTAGCACAAAAACATAAAGTAACCAGAGATTCATAAATACATTCCATGTGTCAAGATACAGTATTACACATTGTGATATTTTAGGAATTATTTAGAATCTTTAAAGAACTGTTTCTTGTTACTCTTCTTTCAGATATTCAACAAAACACAAAGCAGGATTCTAGAAAAACATTAGAGTTAATCTGATCTCACATAGCTTTTCAGTCTTCTCTCGCAAATCTAAGATGTTAGAATTATTTATAATATTTGTATGGGCAACTCTGTGTGCAAAATGTGGTATTTGACAACCTACTAAATGATAAAAAGATTTTTCAAAAGGTGAACATAAGCTCACATTCAACCTCTACAGTCAATGAGGAAAATGCTTTCCACATGGCATTCAACATGCCACAACCCAGCCCATAGCCTTGAAGACTATCCACAGTGGCAAAGAGGGATGGCACTAAGAGATGAGTGATTCTACCTACATATCTGCGGGTAGTTTGGTGACTGCAGAAGACATTTCGGTTCCAACTACAGTAAACAAATTTCTAGAACCACAGCTTCATCATTCTGATGTCTGCATGATGTTTCTGTTTCAAATTCAGTTTCAATCAAATTTTAGAATATATATTTAGTAACATGCAGTGTTTACCAGGAGACACTTGGGGGAAATTGTAATGCTATTTGGTAAAGCAATGGTTATTTGAACATTTGATTAAAACCTTTGTCTCATATTGAAGGTAAATGCTTAGTGAGCTAACTATCTTTCACACAAGGACATATTTCCTATAGAAAACTTAAAGACAACCTTACCACACTTCACGTTCCAAATTCTGAACAAAGAGATTTACCCAAGGATTCAATGAGGTGATAACATGCAAAATACCTGGTCAGTGCTTAACAAGCGTAAGGTATTATAAAATATTATTTACTTGGGGGCATCACCTTAGCTTTTTAGATCTGTACCTTCACTTCATAATATTTGAAATGAGAATAAATAACATACTTAAATGTTCCAAATTCAAAGTCTAACAAACACTGTATATTCCTTTCTCTCCTGAAACACTCGATTCTCTGTTAGAATATGAGCATGTGATCAATCCCTTGTATCCCCTTCCAGACACATTTTACATGTATTCAGTCAAGTCTATAGTTATTGTTCACTTTCACACATGTTTGACACATATATTCTTAACACATTTCTGTAATGCTCACAACATTAGGGTTTTATTACTGGAAAGTTCTCTTTGACTTTGTTTGACCTTCTTGGAACTGACCCCTGGGTTGTATGATGTTGCTGACTTGTTATTTCTGGGTCAGACTAAGTCCCATCTTGCCCCTCTTTTGACATTTAAGAGGAGAGCAGTTTAACTCCTGTTGAAATTCCCACAGTTCTTGTTCGTTTTTCACAGAATAAAAACCTACTCTAAGGAAAACTTTGGACATTAAATCATCCAGTTTTATACTCAACTAATAGTAAATGTGCATTCCTAAAAAAATGAGTCCTTTGGTTTTCTTTCTTCTCTGATATAGAAAGATTTAATAGATGATTAAAAATAAAAAGTCTAATAAACAATCCCTTCAACTACGAATTTTGACTTTATAAAATATGTGGAAAGTGCATTCTTAATAGCAAGCTGGAAACAAAATGGCTGAGTCCTGGTTCTTCTAAATATCTGCCTACTTAATCAAATACCTTCCTTCTCTGTGTGTCACTAAATTATCTCTAAAATAAGGGCTTGAACCAAACAGTTTCAAAGTTCCCTAGCACTAGGGTAGATCTATTTTTTGTCCTCAACGTATTTTTTTGTTCTCATCACACAGTACGCATTATCAGAAACATGGACAAATGAGAATCAGAGTAAGTTTACACCTTATCTCCAGCGCCTGCTGGAACTGGGCCTCTTCATACCTCTTATCTGGTCAACAGTGTGACTGCGCCAACTTCTGTTCTGAGAAGCAGCCCCTGCCAGAGCCCAGCCCAGTGTCTCATGCTCCTCAGCTACCAGCCAGTGCCCAGCATCAGAAGGTGCCCCAAGTAAAGAAATGTCCACTCGCCATGCTCTCTCAGACTTTTCCCTTACTTCATCTTTTCAGACTCTCACCAGGGTGTCTCTGATTCCTAAACAAACATTTAGGAGACCTCTGGAGATTGGAGATTTCACTTTGCTTTTCACAATTGCTTTTCGATCTCTCATCTACCTTGACTTTGGCAAATTCTTCACAAATCTGGGTTTTACTCTGGGACTTCTTGACCCCAATTCTGTTTTTCCCTCTCTGTGCAGCTGCTACATATTTTGCTGAATTTCTTTTTCTGCTGGTAGAGGCCTGGGTTTAGGTCTAGCCTGTGTACTGAGTACATCATCAAAAGTAAAAAGTACCACAAAAGGAAACAAGTCCCTGTTGTTAGTGCATGACTGCATGATGATCCCATCTCCAAAATTTTAGCTAGTCAGGACTTCTTTCTCTCTGCAGTTATCTCATGTCTTAAAAAGAAACATGAACGTCGTAATTCATCTAGTTCTTTCTAGTTGTTGTACTGGGAAGTTTGATCTTGCCCAGATTTATTACATCTTACAGAAAGCAGAATTCCCCATTTGGCTATGCCAATTAAGAACTCTGTGTTTTAGCTGTAGCTCCTTTATTGGGAATGGATTAGAGCAAGGGAACAGAGAGAACGTTGTTGTTGGAGGACTGAAACCCAAACGATAAGAGATTTCTATTTAAGAACGCCAGATTTTCTAGTTCTCTTAGTAAAATTCAATTGGTCACTGCAGAATAAAACCAAACATTTCTTTTTTTAAGTTCCCTTGTTAAGCCTCTTTATGATTCTTTTAAAAGTTATGTTTCCTCAAATAAAAAAAGTTATGTTTCTTCAACATGGTAGAGCAGGCTGCAACTTTCTTTTAGGTCACTTACCTTGTACTTTAGAAATGTACTGAACTATCTTGTCCACTCTATGGAGTTGTTCATTCTCTTCCTCAATATAGGTGCATTTTAATGAACATAATTAAAAGTAGATAATGTATATGGTCAGCATTTTATGGTCCCTAGATACAGCCTCAAGATATCAAAATATTTTACATATTCTAAAAATTAGAATAAGCTGTTCTACTATTGATTTTCCCTTTTCTATTGAATTTCTATAGCACAGTAACAATAAATCTCAGATACCCATTACTGAGAATTGACACAGATGAATAGATAAATACTTTAAAAGTTAATATTTAATATACCTTTACAGAGAAAAATATACTGTGAAAATAAATGAATGCTACCAAATGACAACCGAGGCTATTTATTCAGAGCTTACCAGAGCAAGGGAGGGAGCCACTCTCACATAGCATGGGCAGGTACTGAAAGGTAGTCAGAAGAGGGGGAAACTTTACTGTGGGGAGCACAAAAGGGCAAAGTCTTCACATAACTTTGTAAGGAAGCTTTTGGGCACATGGAAGTGAGGGCTGGGCTAACTAGAATTGGACTGTGCTATATGTTGGGTTAGGAGCAAGCACATTTGTCTTTCAATATTTGGTCCTGGGTTAGAAACAGGGGACGAAAATTAGAGAAACTGCCAGTCCCTGATTAACTTGTCTCTTTTCTGCACTGATAGCTACAGAAGCTATGGTTTTCCTTTCCTCCTGGTTTCTCAGATCAAGGATTAAGGATTAAGAGCCGCATTGTTATATATCACCTGACCACAGTCCATTTGTACATCCACTGTCCATTTGTCTATCAATGTAAAAATAGCTGTATTTGGCCCTCCCTGATGGCACAGTAGGTTAAAGCACAGCACTAAGAAACTAAAGCCACTTCAGCATGAGTTCCATCCCAACCTGCCCTGGAGGTGATCCACATGGTGTGGCAGACCTCTCCTGACCCGCCCGCTGCTCCCCTCAGCAGTATATTTCATCCATCTATCTCCTCAGCTCCCCAATGTCTCTGGTGAACCCTCTCACCACCCCTGTACGACTGGCCTGTACCCCAGTTCTGTATGCATCAATAAATAAATCTTTGCATTTTGTTCAGTAAAATCTGGTCAAAATAGGCTTTTCTCCATATTTTCTACTCCTAAGATTGAATTGTATACAATATAAAACACTGCACATTTCAGAGATTCCTACGTCCTGTCTCTCCACGATGCACTCTTATTAAAGGTGCTTTCTAAACCAAAATGAAGGAAAGGGTAATAATTTTTTATAAATGTGATAAACTGGCAAAATTCACAGTAAGTTATTGTGTTAAATTCATCATTCTTAGCATTTTGTGTTAGAAGTTGATAGATAAAACCTGGAAAAAACCCAAGTGCCCCCAAATAGATGCCTGGTTTTAGGTAGTTTATTTTGAAAATGGGTCACTGATAGATAGAAAATCTCCCCTACCTGGGTCTCCTTGGTGGTGCAAAGGGTTAGGTCTCAGCACTATGACCCTATGGGCAGCCACTACAGTATGAGGGAGCTGACCCACCTGGCTTAGCAGACCTCTCCTGTCTGGCCTGCTGCTCCCCTCGGCAGTGTTTTTCAGTACATTTGCCTGTTCTGTTTCATATTCTGTCTCACATGAATCCTCTCAGCCCCACCCTTGCACATCCTCCCTACTCCCCAACTCTTGTATGCATAAATAAGTAACTAAATAAATAGAAGAAAGAAAAAAACTCTCCAAGTGTTAAGAGTACATAGAGTTAAAATCATTGACTTTCTAATTTTGTTGTGTATCTTTCATTATTCCCTACTGTTCTACCTGAAAGATGTCCCTTCATTTTCTGCGTACATCAATAATGTGTTTATCATCCATGCACATCCATGCTTTCAGGCTTATATTTTTTTTCCATCCTTCAAATGTTGATTTATTTAAGTCAGAATCACCGTCAATAATGTCAAAATGTCAAAATTGGAATTGCTCCAAGATACTTAATGAGAAATAAAACATTTCCAGTTTATCATGATCTTCTAAGTATATCAAATCTATTACATTAACTATAAATTAGTTTAACAGTTTGTTCTTAATCTAGTAAAAAGACTCACATATGCTCTTTGGCAGTAGAAGAAATTAAAAAAAAACACTTTTGAAATGATGGCTTACTGATGACTGACTGATTATATTATTTGGAGTTGTTTTGTGACATCGTAAATGTTGATGATATTTTGTGTTTACGTTTTATTAACTCAGCATTTGTATTCAGTTGGCAGAGGAACTACCAGATAAATAGAGCAAAGTTACAATCCCAAAGAGGCATGCATAAAAGGAGTAGCAATCACTTTCTCACTATGTCCACTGCACATCACTGCAGGAAAGACCTCTCTTCAGTCATCAGGTGATTGGCCATGCTTGTCCTGAGTGGACAATAATCCACACAGACCTTTCCTGGGTGACTTTTGGCTAGCTCTACGCTCTCATCTGACACTGCATTAATCAGATTCTTTCCCATGAGAATTTTGTACCAGAAGTTAGAATTTATTATAGTCATTGTCAGATGCAGAATAAAGGTCATTCAATAGATACAGAGAAATTATTTGACCATATGCAGTCTTCACTGCAGACAAAGCTTTCAACAAACCAAGATTATACGGGAACTTTCTCACTGTTATTGGTTATAAACAACAAGGGAAAAAACAAGAGTAAATATTATATGTGTTGGCTAAACATTGAAACAAGGCAAATTCGAGTCCTTTCTTATAGTGTACCTTGTCTGCAACTTAGGCAGGGAAATACAGAGATGCTGGGAAGCAAAAAGAAGAATATAACTTGATAAAGAAAGAGTACAATATATGCAGAGGGTTTTATATTTTTAAAGATGTCTGGTGGGTCCACAGTTTCAATTTTCTTATAGTTAACATGCAAATAAAACAATATACCTCTGAAATTAATGCATATTTTTAAAATGTTGAATCCAAGAGCAATAATACAGCAGAATATTTATTTGCGTAAAAAGAAGGGAATAACCTTAGGTTATTTAAACCAATTATTTATTTCAGGCAGGTGATAATTGAGTCTCACTCTAATGACTGCATGTGACACTACAGCTCCCTATGGAGGGGGAAGTTACACTTCTCCTATTTTATCTTTAGACCTTAAAATAACTGCAAGTCTCCACAGTCCTTTCTATTAGATGAATTTTCAAATGAAAGACTTAATTCCAAAGGTCCATATTTTATACCTCCCTCCAACTCTCTGATTTCAGAAAAGACAGCTACAAGACAGCGTATGGAGCTGAAAACACCTAGTGAAACTGACAGGGACTGGTGCCCCTTAGTATAGCATTTAACAGCATCTGTATGATTTAGCAGTGATACCACCAGGCTTTCAGAGTTCACAAATTTCATTCTCAAGTCTGAAAATAGATGATGATAGCTCTGCTAACAGTTCAGGCTAGTTTTCAAAATAGGCCAGTGACACTTTAACACCCAGTGTCTTGAAAGGCTGCCATAGACGTCGCCCTGACATAACACTTAATAAGGTGGGCACCACCTGAAAGGCACAGCGGAACTCCCCCATACAACATACTGACTGATAGTAAGCTTGGATCGCCTTAGTCTGACTGAGGGCATAAAACATTAACTGTCCTGTTTATTGAATGGAAGATGAATGTAAAGGATCTCAAATCGAAAGAGATGAAGAGGAGGAAACAGAGAGCAACTGAGAATGATGAAATAAAGAGCTAGAGATGGGGAGCAGGCAGGAAAGATAACAATGAAGTTCAGAGACCAAGAATAAGAGAAACAAATGAAGGGAGAAGAAAACAAGAAAGTACAAGAGCGTGTGAGGTTGTGTGTGTGTGGGGGGGGGGGCAGGGGTTGTGAACTGATATACAGCAGACAGAGAAAGTGTGTGATTCTTGCAAAATCCACTCACAAGATGAAAACCAGGTTTCACAAGAATTTAAAAGTAGTTAAGAAACTTATTTTATTTCCTAGATTCACACACACAAAAATCTATTATCTTTATCTTCTTCAATATACTTGTTTTATTTCCTTTTTCTCTTTACAAATCGCCTCTCCTTTATTCATCCACTTGCAAAGGCTCTTAAGAAACGCTGCATTTAAAACATGATTCCACTTGACTTTCCCTTTTTTTCAGTTCTGTTCCCTAGAGCTAATTAATCCTCTCTCTGATGCACAGCTCCTAATTCCCTGAGGAATTCATTTGTTAGGTCACATCTTAAATGTCCACTCCCCACCCAGTCAAGTAAGACTGTGTGGTGGAAGGGATATATGGAAAATAACATCAGATAGGAAAGGTTTACAGAAAAGTGGGGAGAGAGATATAGATAAATCCTAATTCGTCCACACTGCCTTTAGCTCAAATTATTAAACAACATGAATTAAAATGTGAATGTTGCTTGAAAAGCCAGCCCCTGGCACCCACACACACTCAAATGATTGTTAAATGTTTAGTTAATCTCCAGTCCAGTCGAGCAAGCACAGCATTTGTGAGGGATATTTCCACCTTTTGTAAAGCTTCTTCTGGGCAAGATATGTCAGTTACCACCACACTCTGTTGTTTGGAAAGTGTCTGGGACTCCAGTTCTCTTTATGATTGTGACATGAAATCTGAGCCCCTGCATTAGCATGATTAACACACAGCACAGGAGAAATTACTGGAACCTCACTCTGAAGTCACGCCAAACACACATTTTGTGGACATGATAACCTTCAATAAAGATCACCAATGAGTGTTTTCATTTTCAAGTGAGAACATTAACTCCAGGATTACCACCCAGAGAGCCACGTTCACATTGCCAGGGCATGATTAATTTCGAATTATGAAAATAGAACTCCTTTCAATCACATCTGAAATTTCATTCAACCTGGTATGAAAGCAAATACACTACATAGAAATACTATGAAGGGTGCAAATTAAACCCACACAAAGAGGGATTCGGGCCAGGTTTCTAGAAGGATATTCAAGTTTAGCTCATGTCACTGTTGTGCAAACATAAATTAAAGGAGAGAAAGTGCCAATATCCTGACGGAGTAGCAGCATGAATCTGCCCTCAAGCCTAAAGTCTAAATTATCCATTAATAATATTTTCATTCTTATTCAAACCAAGCATGATCTTTGGAACAATTCAGAAGAGTTTGATGTGTGGTGAGCATTACTGGCCCACATATGTGAGGTGATATCAATGTCTCTGGTAGGAAGGGACAGAGGTAATTTACCAAATGTTACCCCAACTGATTTACCTCAGATGGGGGCTTCGTTTTAGAAGGGGTTTTATTTACCAGCCCTTATTGTAAGACCAACATAATTGAGTGCAGATTATAAGTGTATTGTAATGTTTGTTTTCCCTTTGACCCTTCTTCTGAAGTAAGAATGTCCATATTTAGTTGCAGAATGCAGGTGCTGAGTGAATTTTGTACAACTGGAAATCAGAGAAATACTGAAACACACCAGGCTGTTTTCATCTTCACTGAGTCAGAATAATACCTATTACAGTTATAAAAGGAAGACTATTTGTTAACCTGAATATACAAAGGAAATGCTTTTCTCCTCAAAAAAAAAAAAAATGCAGCATGTTATTTCGAATTCTGAGTTTCTCTATATTCTAAATCTTATAGAAAAAAAATACATTTAAATGTAATCTATTGAGGATTTCCAGTCTGTAGTTAGGATGAGGATTTTTTTTTTTTCCACTAAAGTAAAAAAGAGCTGGCTTGGACAGGAGTTAAAGTGAAGCATTCAAAGTCATGGATTATATAGAAAGAGAAGTTATCATTTCTAGTGCATTGTGTCACTCTAATTTCTGTTTATAAGACTCCTTTGGAGGATAATGTTGAGACCACTACAAAACTCCCCCATCATAAAAACACAAATTGGTTGTCAAGCCCACAAAGTAGAAAACCCAGCTGACTTGGGAAAGTAAGAGAGAGAAATAATTATTGAAACACAATTCCAAGTGCTCTGAGAACTGCAGATCATGTTTTCTCCTGTGGGTCTCCAAAGGACTCAACTCACAACGAGGCTGTGCTAGCCCCTGCGAAACTCCCCCGGCAGCGTTTAGAGCTCTCTCATCATTAAGTAACAGACATCTTGTGGAATTGATAAATATAGTCTTCAACATTAACTAAATAATCCTCCCAATAGTCTGGTAAAACAGATGGAGAGAATAAAACAGAGGAGTTGTTAAGGGGCTTAAATCGGTCCACAGAGACAATCTCGTGACTTAGTATTGGACCTCCCCAGTTTAAGTTTATGACACCTTCGCTTCCATTTTTTGCTTACAAAGTCTCCAAACCACAGCCATCCCCCCCTCCA
>NW_004567106.1:36998207-37056561 GCF_000260355.1 Condylura cristata | reverse complement strand
TTTCTGAGCTGACATGTTGCGATAAACAACCCTTTCTCTGTTGCACTGTAATTTCCAGGGCTCCTGCCTCTTCATATACCCTGCCCATATGCTATTCCCAGCAAACCTCTCAGGTGCATTGCATAGTGCTTCAAGGCTCCCAAAAACTAGCAAGTGGAACATGCCAGATCTAAGTCATGCACAGTTTCTCTTTTGTGACATGCTACTGTTTAAAGGGAATCTCAGATTTAGGATAGAAGTAAAAATGCACAAGGACATAAATACTAAGAGCCATGATTTACTGGCCATCTTAGAGATTAATGTTCTTAAGTATTGGTTAACAATTCAACCCATATTTACTTTTCAATCTCTTTAGACACCATAAAGGCCTGGTGACTTTGAGCTAAAGATTCCAGGATAAAATTTTAGTTATAACAGTAACAATCACAGTAGGATGAGGAGATAGATGAGCACTTACCTTACGACAAAAACTATTCTTCATTATTTATGAAAGTCATCACTTCTCACAGTTTATGTATTTTTTAAGATGTATTTATCTTATGTATTTATACAAGAACTGGGGTACAGACCAGCGATGTGGTAGGTTAGAGGATTCACCAGAGACAGAGCGGGGAGCAGAACAGGCAGATGGACAAAGTACACTGCTGAGGGGAACAGCGGGGGAGACAGGAGAGGTCTGCTGAGTCATGTGGGTCAGCTCCCTGGCCAGCATCAAACTTATGCTGCAGTGGCTACAGATAGCTTCACAATGCTGCACTGTAGGCTATTGTGCCATTGGGGAGAGCCCAATTTATGTCCTTGGAGAGAGAGAGAAAGGGAAAGAGAAGAGGCAGCTTTCATTCTTTGCTTTATCCCGTTATGAGTTGATTCATTTGCTACAAATAATGGACAAAAGACACAAAATCAGACAAAAACAAAGATGAGGGAAATCAAACCAGCTCTCTGGGTAAGAGCCACTGCAGGATAAGTTTGATGCTCTCCAGGGAGGTGATCCACATGGCGTGGCGGACCTCTCCCGACCCATCCGCTGCTCCCCTCAGCAGTGTGCTTCGCTGATGTGCCTGTCCTGCTCCCCACTCTGTCTCTGGTGAATCCTCTCACTCTCCACACCTCTCTTTTGTCCATTATTTGTAGCAAATTAGTCAACTCATAAGGGGAAAAATAAAAGAATGAAAGGGGCCTCTTCTCTCTCTCTCTCCAAAGATACACACACATACACACCATCTCGCTCTTACTCTGATTTTTTTTTTTTTGTATGGACAAATCTGATGGTTGTATGAAGATTTCTGCAAGCTTTGTACAGCCTTTCACTTAGAAGACCCAGTAAACACATTTTGATCTAATCACCCAGTTATTATACAGAACTCTTTCTGCTGACCTTAAACTCTTTCTTCTTCTTTGTAATTACTGAAGACTCATCAGTGGCCTTACCAGTTCCGGGTGTAATATAATATGTTTGCATTCCATATTTTTCTTAGGCAAAGAAATCAACTCTAACCTCTACATAATTGTCATTGACAAAAGGTTACAGTGTCCTCACCAGGATAATAGAGCTGGGAATCATTCTCTTCTGTGATTCTGTATGTTACTTTGCTCTGAACTCTAAACATAACAAATAATCTTGCCTTATTGAGCACCTGCTCAATGAAGTTGGAGAATCAGACTATGTAACATTAAATCCTGACCTCTGACATTTTCTGTCAGATGTCAGAATGATTATTTCTACTGGATCTTAGTCTGACATTAGGGAGCAATTGGCTAATCCTCAGATTCTCCGAACTTACTCTCTCGTCTCTTGCTGATGCTCATCTTACTCTATGCCTTAGATTTATTATGATTATTTCACCATGTGGGGTAATATTATCTCCTTTTATCTTAAAAGAACTATTGTGTGTGTGATTATGAGTCCTTGTTCTCAAGGGTGCTTGGGGAAAATATTTAAAAATGTAGAAGTAGGCTCTACCCCTTCCACTTGTCTTCTTTTCTAACATAGAATTTGGAAAGTGGGTAAGTGAAGAGACATGTGAAAGGAAAGGAATCTGTGTCTAACTTTTAGACTTCTCATTTGAGAGGTAAGTATTAGAATGATACCACACCCAGAAAAAGAACAGTGAATTTGAGCAATTGAGTTTTTGAGTCCAGTAGGTGTGGCAACCTGTTGCATGGGAAGAACTAACCTACTTATGAAAATTCACTTCAAATACACTTTTCTTCAGGACTGATACTCACCTTTTCTGATGTGTATATCTTCTGGACAAATAGTGCTGTTGACAACAAAACTATTATCTTTTTCAGCGTACATGTAGGCTGGTTAAGATCTGTAACTTTCACTGGATTTACATTCTGGTTACTCATCACCTGATGGCTCTTATATAGTATGTCCATGCTACCTCCATTGACCTTTATATTCACTCACCTCATCTTATGCCATCTCTAATAAAGTGGTCACTGACTACCTTGGACTTACAAATTTATCAATTTTATTTCTTGCCTTCTTGAAACGCTCCTTTGACTCAAATTTTCCTTTACCTATTTGTTTAGATCTCAGAGTTCTACATTCTCTGGGATCTATTTGAAAAGAGAAAAAAAAATACATAAACTTAATGTTTTCTCTCCTCTCATCATCTCTTATGTTGTTGGTTTTCTTTTGATTTTTTTTTCTGTCAAATTAATTCACACAGAATCACATCCTCTGATGACAGAAGCTGTGTTGAAATCTACCAGCCATTACCTACAGTAACATACCTCTTCTGTTTCTTTGCCTTGCTGTTAACTTGCAGCTACTTGGAGAAGTTATGGGGAGGAACTTGTAGTATTGAGACTTGGACTGTGTGATACCAAGCCAGGTTGAGAGAGTGGAGGCCCATTTCAGTAGCTCAATATCCAAGTTATTTTTATCTAGAAAATGAGGAAACAAGCTAAAGTTGTTATTGATAAAGAAGCAGTTGTCCCTCATGTTAATCAGCTGAAAGGCTATTATTTTCACAGTTGTAGAGTATCCTTGTCTCTGTCTTGTTTCAGACATTGTCATGAAGTGGCCTTGTCTGTCTCGTCCGCCAGTCTCTAGGTGACTGGGTCTGGGTTTTGTTTAAAGACTGCAAATGTTATGTTCACTTGGAAACATGAGGTCTAGCTAACAGCTCTGGGCTAAAAGGCCTCCAAGCTTTTCAATGCAGAATCTTTTGGTTTGCGTGGATTTTAGTTCTTATTTTTTTCATATTTCTATGTTTTTTCCTACTCAAGACATATTATGTCAAGAAATATTGACATACTAATTTATTTACAATCAAGCAAAAGGTGGAAGTGATCTTGTCAGATGCTGGTGTAGACCCTTTCAGGAAATCTATGGCAATCTCTAGTTCTCAACTAGAGACTAAAGACAGAGTTGAAGAGGTCACAGAACTCCTGTGAGCTTCCTGTGGCATAAATGAGCCCTGCAGGTATCTGCCCACTGACTGGCTTAGTCACAATTCAAGTGAAGACCCTAGTATTTTATTTTTAGATTGATGATAACACCCACTTTAACTTCCCACTTGTGGTTTCCATTTTGTGATGGGGATGCTAATGGACTTTTCATCAGAATTACTTCCAAACTATGATAGTACAGGGGATATCCTGTGCTTTCTCCAAACTACCCATATACTATAGCTCACATCTAAATATAACAAAGACTGAAATTTCCAAATGTTCTGCAGTAGTAGATAGCTTTAGCTTTCTGTACTAATATAGTTTATCCTAATTTTTATATTATGTGGGAAATTTCCACAGGGACTGGCAGGAAGGGAAGGCCAATTGGTTTGTGTAGTAGTAATTTTTTCTATCTATCTACTTATTTACCTATTTATTTTTAATCTGAAGAATTGCAGATTAAATTGCAGAATTTTCCTTTCCAAATGAGAGGGAACAGACTAGTTAGTATATTGGAAAGATGCTCTCATTCCCTAGAGCTGAGGGAAGTCTCCGATGTCCTCTGCCAGATGAGCCAACATTTCAATCAGATGCATCTACCCAACTTACAACCCAACTGAGATGTTCTTAAGGGAGAACTTTGTCAAAAGAAATTAATCTCTTACATTTCAAATGGCTTTCTCCTCTCACCCAGAAAATCCTAGTCACTGACCCTTTATGCCAATGAACTTGGGAAAAAGGATTATAGGAATCTCTGTGTTGTGCTCAAAAAAGATAGTTTTATAAATAAATGGGGGATTTATAAATTCTAGTCCACCTGTGCCTGATAAAAAACATAATGTCAAAATAATTTTTCTGCTGTTGACTAATTTGGTTATGATTGATAAAGACTAATTTCTTTGTAATAGTTATTTAAATGCTTTCACACACATAATCATGAACTTTTAAAAATAAGGAAGATTTTGGGAATTAGCTGGTTAATAAAAGGACATAAAATATTTAAAAATATGCTTATGTTCAATTAACCTTGTTAAATGCATGAGCTTATCAAAAGTAAAATTGTAGCTTTAATTTATTTGGTGTCTCATTTTTAAATATACACTGCACATTTTCAAGGCAAGACATACAATACTTTATTCCCCAAATGTATATGATAAATCCACTCCATTTCAATTTCATACCTGTTAATATCCCTAGAATAATTCTTCAAATCCTAGTACTGGTGAGAAAATTCACATTTATTCTATGTTTTTCATTTCATGAAAGAAATCTGATGGAGCTAATCTAAGTGGCATAGACATAATCTTTTAGGATTATTGTCCTGTTTAGTATGCACTACATCACACACTTCAAGTATGGATGTCTACCAGTGATCATAGGTGACCACTATTCCATTGGTTCTCATTATTAGCTGTTGTGATGTTTATAAATTCACAGCAAGCACTCTATTATCAATGCTAAGCTACTGCTTTTAGGGGAATCACGGGGTTAAATCCCTGCGCGTCTCTACACACTTTTTGCATCAACAGTCAATAGGTAACTTTGTTTTATGTGTGTCTCTGTTTATGTGCCTTAGTCAAATATAGCCTTGACTGATTTACATTGAATTCAAAGCCAACAACACTTTACACTTTTCTGAACAAAACTGTCCACATGTCTATAAATGACTGCAAGAATACTGTGAATACTGCTTTTTTTTTTTTTTTAGGTTATAAACCAATTTTACATACAAGACAAATTCTCATATATAGGAAGCCTACAAAATAAAGATCACATATTTTGAGACAAGAAAGTCTGGTATCTGAGTTGAAGGCAAGATTTACTTAAGAAGCAGAGTTTAATCTGAAGCCTTTCAGATGTTTGGGTTTTTTTTTTTTTGCCAGATAGACACACCAAATCCTGTCGAAATGGAGGGCATAGCATATGTGGGTCATGATGTTTATATTACGTCCAAATCAATCTCAGCATTTGTGTCATCTTTAAAGCTTTATTGACCCTGTTCAGCTCTTTCACTTGGCTTATTTTCCAGTTGGAATCATTGCTACTTTTTGATTTTTAGTTTGACCTTCTTTTCCCTCTTTTACTGCCACTCTTATTCTTTTCACAATTCTTTACTTCCACTTTTAATCCTTGATGCATCAAATCTCATAACGCATGTTAAACATAGGCATGGATATACAATATTCCTAACCACACACTCAACTCCTGCTGCTCAGTGAATGCATTCATGTCCATCCAGGAAGAATCTGGACAAACATGAGTGTGCTGCTGGCTGAGTTATGGACACATAACCAGGAAGGATAGTGTAAAGCTGTGTTGAATTAGAAAATACTCTGGAATCACATGGGAGATGATTCCAAAAGGAACAGATAAACTTTGTCATAGTATTCTTAGATCCCTGTAGAAAAACATCACCTTTTCTGTGAAGTTTTTACTGCGCTTCATGTGGCCAGGTTCTGCACACAGCTTCAGAACAGAATAAGTTAAGGAGATGGGTAAAGACTACTGCTCCTACCGTCACACACACAAACACACACACACTCCAAATCTGAAGACTTTAGAGTCTGCTTCTAAAGAAATTATTGTATTAATGAAATATGTCTGATCCCATTGCTTTAGGGCTATTTCCACTGTAACAGTGATGTGGCAACTTCCCACAGAGGTCAAAGAGGGATGCAAAGACACAGCTTAGTAAGCCCATCTGTGTTGCTTCACTCTCTCTCGTAATATTGGACGACGAGGTAGTACATATTAATTCACGATGTGTTCACATAGTAAATCTTTCTTGAATTAAAAAAATTGACAGGAGACAATTTAAAATAAAGAATAAAATGCTGGTGGAAAATTGCCAGACTTCTACCCACTAAAAACTTATAATTTAGAACATTATTAACCACCACTCCCTCATCTGTTTTTTCCTAGTTTTGCTCCTATTAAGTCAAAGTCCTAGAAAAAGGTGTTCTCCTTAGGTCACATTTTCCTTCCAATTATGTTTATTGAGGTAGGTCATTATTTTTATACATACCCATTATCTTAGCTGCCAGGAACATTCTTTTCGAATCTTCTGTGCTGTGTGCAATCATGTGGGTGAGTTCAGCTGTGCACTGTGGGCAGCACAGAATATACAAATGCTGTTCTGGAAAACAGCAAACCTACCCTTCTTGATAGTGTTACCTGACATACATTCTGATTACAAACTTGGCTCCCTGGAGAGAAAGTAATCTATGCCAAAAGGAAAAATGGAATTGAGTTCTCTAAGCCTGCAGCGGTGGTTTTCTGTTTAATATGCCTCCGCCATGGAGTCATAACTCACATCAGTTCTACAGACACTATCACTCTTTACTTCTCAGCAGAAGAGCAATAACTTTTGACCAACAGACCCTTTCAGGATCTTAGCAAAGACCCTTCATTTAATATTGATTTGATACTCTGGAAACCACAATTGATATTAGCAGGAAGGCTAATATTAAAACATAAAATAACTAAATATTTATGAAAGGGAAGGGTTTCAATTTCTCAAATGTGATTGAATACCGAGGAGGCTATTCACTGAACTTATGGACATGAATATTTTAACTGCTGCCACAACTACCACCCAGCTAAGTCAATGCCATCTCCAATTCCATGACAAAATTTGCTTTGACTCTATGGGGTTATCTGCAGAGAATCATAGATGGGCAATATTTCAGAAAAAAAAAATCTGTAAGTGAGAATTATACTGCAACCCAAAATATGAAGGTGACCATTTGATTTTTCTCACCTAGTGATCAGCCTAAATATAGTTTCTTGACTGTGATAACATGATATAGATATTCTTAGAATAGAACTTAAGGGTTGAACATGAGAGTCAGTGCTTGAATTGTGTCAAATTGCAGCTGCAAGTTAACACAAAGCAGACTCAGATGCAGCCAACCTGGGTTCAGATGCTACCTTTGCCCCACGTAGCCACAGGAAAGTTATTTAACTTTTCTGTGCCTTAGTTGACTCATCTATACCATCTAGATAAAAATGGCACAGATTCCATAGGCGATTATGGAAATGACTTAATGTTTCTAAAGCATCTGGAAGCGGCACAAACTATATTAGTATATGCAAAGTAAACATCATTGGATGTTTCACTGAAATTCTGGAATGCTGAATTTTTTTCATGAGTAATATGAATTAAAATTATATTTACTATATTGTTGAAATAATTTAATGTAAATTATATTTAATAATAACTAACATGGGCCCCGGGTGGCCTAGGGATTAAGACTCAACACTATCATGATACCACCAATGAGGCCTGAGTTTTAGCCCCCACCAGGGAGCTGACCCACATGGCACAGCAGACCTCTCCTGTCTCACCTGCTGCTCCCCTCAGCAGAGCATTTCGGTCAATCTGCCTTTCTGTTTTTTACTCTGTATCTACTGTATCTTCTTGACTGCTGCACCTCTCCCTGGTCTACACCCCAGTTCTTCTAAACACTTACTTTTTAAAATTAACTTATGGAATTATTAGCTATTAACACACTGAAAAAAATCAGTTACATTCTAGCAGTATTGAGAACATTACAGACACTTCCAATCTGCATATAGTCCAAGACACAGTATGTTATTGTTAACAAGTACGTTTGAGAACATTTTACTAAATCAAACAAAAACAATGTTCAACTAAACCATAGCAATCTAGGCTATAACTGCTTTTAAAAAGGATCTCTTGTTTTTTTTTTTTTTAAGATTTATTTATTTATTCATATAGAACTGGGGTACAGGCCAGAGATGCGGAGGGTGAGAGGATTCACCAGAGACAGAGAGGGGAGCAGAACAGGCAGACTGACGAAGTACACCGCTGAGGGGAGCGGTGGGCGGGTCAGGAGAGGTCTGCCCTGCTATATGGATCTCCTGGGGCAGGAGGGGATTGAACTCATGAGGAAGTGGCTTAAGCTTCTTAGTGCTGTGCTTTAGCCCGTTGCGCCACCAGGGAAGGCCTGGGATCTCTTGTTTTAAAGGAAAAACTATGGTGGGACAATTCTCTCTTCAATGGACCCCAAGCATGTGATACTCCAAATACTCCACCCACATCTACCCCTTTACTTCAGATGACAGATGCCACATTGACAATAACTTTCCTTAACTGAACTTTGGTCAGGTTCCTCTAAGATCTCATTTTAACTGATTTTGACCTGCGGCTTCAGTGTCTATGCTTATTGTGTCTGCATTGTCCAGTTTTAGCAATAATCCTGTCAAGTTGGTTTAGCCAGAATTCAGCTGTGAGCTTTCCTCTGAGTAAATTTCTCCCAACGGATCCTCACTTTATTTCTTGGTTCTAAATTTCTCCTTGTCTATGGCATTTTCAGAAATATAGTGGTGGTGTTAACTGAAAATATATTTGCCTATTTACTAACTGTAACACTGATCTATCTGTTTGTTTCTACTAGTAAGAAAATAATTGAATATGCTATAATTTGCTAGTCTCTCACACCATTACATTGATATTGAGAGGGATGAAGTAGAACATAACCAACTCGACATCTTGGTGAGAAATGCCACAAATCATTTCTCCATGTTAGTCACTCATTCTCAGAGTGAGGTAAAGTAAAGAAAGGGGAGTTCTACCCAAGGAGCTCCTCCTTAGGTCACTGCCTCTTTGTGTAACTCTCACACAACTCCATATGGACACAAAATGTTTGATATATAAAATGAGATAGAAAGGCTTATGTTTATGAAGAACTTTAATAAATATTAAGTGACCAAAAAAAGGTCAGCTGTTTTTTATATATGTACATATATAATCACAAAGCAAATAGTTTCAAGGTTTGCAATAAGCCAGGAAAGTTTGTTTTTCAGGGGCAAGACTCTGAAGTGCTATTTCTGCTCATCAAATTGTATATATCATCCTGACTACTTATCAAAGTCAAAATTTTATATATCAGTGTTTTTCTTTTACAAATATATAATTCATCGTAGGTAGTACATCTAAATAGTTTTAAGCCTGTGACAAAAATTAGTTCATGATTTTGCCATTTGAAAGAAAATATGCCTAATACAACAGTATTTT
Source organism: Condylura cristata (assembly GCF_000260355.1). Classification (NCBI taxonomy): domain Eukaryota; kingdom Metazoa; phylum Chordata; class Mammalia; order Eulipotyphla; family Talpidae; genus Condylura; species Condylura cristata. The sequence goes on along the minus strand of NW_004567106.1, from coordinate 37,047,113 downwards.
GAAACAATGTTAGCAGGTATAAAATGAATAAGAAAACTGTTATAACTTTAGTTTTCTCTTCTTAGCACTAGATGTTAAAGATCTAGTAGAATGTTGTTTTTCCAGGAAGATTTAGTTTTAAGAATTATGTGCTCTTATAGTACATTGAATAAGGAAATAGTATGGCAAAAATAAAATAATTTGAAATATTTTCAACCCAACAATGTCAGAGAAGTCTTATTCTTAAATGTACTATGAATTTAAATCTTTAAGTTTTCTTCAAAGACGTCTTCAAAGTCCTTGTACTTAAACAGCCATCCATTACAAATTATATGGACCTTCTTTCTATCAGTTTAAACCTTGTAGTTTATGGTCCTGCATCTACCTGAATCAAAGAAAAAAATGCCAACACCATCAGTTTGTAATTGTTTTGCTCAAAACAGATGAACATTTAAAATGAAAATAGACCTTCATCAATTTACCAATTTGATCTAAAAAGAAGCACATGGGGCAGGAATTTAAGAAAATGCTTCCATTTGGTGGAAATTTTTCTTACTAGTTCCTCAAATAATGAATCATAATAGTTTTGAGGAAAACTCTTTGGTTGTTTTGCAAATGTCTTTTTTTGGTTGCTAGAGACTGTACTAGTTATTAAGAACAGAGATTTGGTCCTTGAGAAAGTTAGTTTCTGAAGGAAGAAATTTTAAAAATCATAAATTTTTAAGCTCTTTGGCAGCTTACATGCCTAACATTGAAGTACAAAGAAAACGATAATGTACATCAGGTTACACACAAATGTAGCTCAAGTTGACCACCCAGTTCTGCTTAGGGTAGTGTATTCCTTCTACTTACTCTGTCATTTCTATACCAGTCACCTCAAGATAGCCCCAGCTTTCATTTCTCCTCCACACCAAGCCCTCAGATCAAACTGCCTAGCAACATTCCTCAAATAATCTCAAAATCACTATTCAATTCTAAAACCATGACCTCACCATCCTTACCTGTTCCCTCATTTCCTTCTATTTTATTTTTAAAGAGCACTATCATCTATGTAGTTGAAAAGTGAAATAATCAGGGATTGATTTTTCATTTTATGTTTAGTTCTTCTATGGAAATTTGATGAAAGTGACTTGTTGTTTCTCTGCTTAAATATACCATGACAGGTATTTTTGGTATGTCACCCTATCTACAAAAGAGCTAAACTGCCTTTAGGATTAAACCGCTATCTCTCAATAGTTTGAATTGTAAAATCCTTAATAATCAGACCCTGGTCTTTTGTCCCGCTAAGTTTGAGTTCCCATATAAATAAGGTATGGTAACGCTTTATTTTGCCCATGGCCCCTGAAATCTAAGACTGTTTGCAAACGTCTTTCAAGACCAACTACCACAAAACAAGGTATCACAGGTAAATCAGAGCTTTTATTCTTCAGTAGTAAAAATGGTCTTTGGGAAAGAGCTATAATTATAACACAATTCAGTATTGGAGATAATTGAAAAATAGTAATTTTTTTCAATACATTAAAAACTCAGATGATATGGTCCACTAAACAACCCTTTACCTGATTCTAAATGATAACCTTGCATTTAGTAAATCAGCTTTATATTTTTCTTATCCAAGCTTATGCACTTTAAATCAAACTCTCTAAATATAATCCCTAATAATCCTGTTGTTACAGGGCAGGGAGGTGGCACCACTGAAGCCCCAAACCTGCCTGCTCTAAGTAGGTTCTGCCATCTGCCACATCAAGACAAAACACCTTTAATGGAAAGGAACTTTAATACAATTATTGTGCAATACAAAAAAGACAAACAATGTATTTCCTAAACCAAAACCCCAAAGTTACCCATCCCCTAGTGTTTAAACGTCTACTCAAAAGGGACTGGCCCAAAGCAAGGCTGGAAAGCCTACCACCACAAGACCCACCTTCCGGCAGGGACTCGTAAAAAGCAGTTGAAGTGGCCAGACAAGCCTGGGAGGAAAAGAGCAAAATCAAAATCAAGATAAATGCTGCCATAGTCAACCTCCCCTCGGGCCTCTCACCCACATCTGCTATAACCATCCCAGGACCAGGAAACAAGAGCCACTTCTTCACCTGTCTCTTTGCTCCAAGTGCCTCCCTCAGGGATCCTTCTGGCTCGCCATCTTGCTTCCTTCTGACTCCTCTCCAAATTCCTCACTTCCCTGCTCAACTCCACCCTCCTTCTGGGTGGCGCAAGGAACCCAGAACTTTCCCTTTTCCTGGGGACCACCCTGTAACTCTATAATTCATATTTAAATACACTAGGCCCTTACAACAGAATCCAATAACATTGAACATTTGCAAAAAGCATATCTGTTGGACTAAATTTTGCTGGGACTCTACACACACACAAAAAAAACATCCACAGTAAATAAAGTGTGAATTCTAATGGTATAGAATCATTTATATAGAAATTAATTATTTATCAGATCATTCAAAGAATATTTTTCTTTTCCTTTAGGTTACCTATATAACAAAAGTTTAATAATTTGAAACGTAAGCCAGAAAGAAGAAATACTGCAATTTAGACATCAAAGTTGAGCAGTGTTCATTCCAGGAATGGCAAACTTAGATGTTTGGTCTTTTGGCATATTAAGAACATAAGAGATTTCCTAGATGCACTAGGCATTTTTTTAAAAATAAGGTGTTGCTTTTGAAAACTAGACATTATTCTAGGCTCCTTTGTCTTAGCCGGTATGTTTTTAAAATAACCAGGGTATCCAAGAAAGTCTAAATAGGAGCAATTAGAACTGGAAGTTGGCATCTATTATGATGACTGGATATTCGATATTTCTATAAGTTACTAATGGATAAGAATAGAAAATTTGGAAGGGAGGCATCAAAAGAACAGAAACCTGATTCACAAAATGCCAGGAGCGGAAGGTGGGTTTAGAAGTGATTAACATAATCATTATAACAGTTATAGAACCTAAAAAGCCTTAGGCTCTAAGGCACACCCAAAGCAAAGTATCAGATGCTGTTAGAGTCTTAGGGGCAGTAGGTAAAGATACGGAGATTGAGGGCCATTGCAGAATTTCAGGCCCCTTTCAAATTTTACAGTTACCCAAAATGAATAGCAAACTACTGCTCGCTCCTTTGGAAAAAGAGTTCAATGCCATCCATCTCTGGCCTGACCAGGGCAGCCAGCAGTCCTGCTGATGTGCCCAAATAGGGTCTCCTCACTGCCTACCTGTGACCTGTGCCTGCCTGGACTTCTCTTCACTGACCCCCAGCAGGGGCAACTCTGCTAATAACATGGAGGCCTCTCTCAGAAAAAACAGTCCCTTTTTGGGGCAGCCCTTCCTTCCTGTTCTGTCCCTTTCATAATAAGCCACTCCTGTGGATATAAGTAACAGCTCTGTCTCAAGGAAAAACTCACCTGGAATCTCCACTGTCACTGAAAGAGGAGCTCTGGTGAAAACATTTTCGGGGGAACAGACTGGAACAGGGTGGTCCCCAGGAAAAGGGCAAGTTCCAGGTTCCCTGCCCCACCCAGAAGGAGGGTGGAGCTGAGCAGAGAAGAGAAGGAGTCTGAAGAAGAAGGAAGCAGGATGGAGAGGCAGAAGGAGACCTGAGGAAGCCACATGGAGCAAAGGGAGACATGAGAAAGAACCATGTTTATTTCTTGGCCCTGGACTGGTTGAAAGAGATGTAGGTGAGAGACCCGTTGGAAGGTTGACTATGGCAGCTTTTATCTTAATTTTGACTGTGCTCTTTTCCTCCCAGACTTGTCTGGCCATGCCTGACCGTTTTCTATGGGTCCCTGCCAGAAGGTGCTTTAGGCTTGTGGTGGATTTTCAGGCCTTGCTTTGGGCCAATCCCTTTTGGGTGGACATTTACCCACAAGGGGATGGGTTACTTTGGGTGTTTGATTTAGAAATTATATTCTTTATCTTCTGTATTGTATACTCATTGTAATAAAATTCCTTTCCATTAAAGCTCTTAACGTCTTCTATTGATGTGGCAGATGGCAGAAACTATTTAGAACAGGCAGGTTTGGGGGCTCAGATGTAGCTCCTCTCTCCCTGCCCTGTAACAGGATGACCAGAACAAACCCCATTTTATTAATCTTTCTGTGTGTGTCTGCAGTTAAGGTTCATTAAAGTCCCTGTAAGCTCATAGTGAGGACCCACAGACAGGCAAAAATTTCTCTGTAACAAGACTTTTCCCAGAGTGAACACAAGGGCCCCACGTTCCAAAACCAACCTCTCCAAAGGCAACTTCATTATCATTTTCTCTTTCCCTTTTTCTTTCTCACTCCAAACGTTTCTATTAAATCGTTCTTTTATTGATATTTAGATTCCTAGTTTACTTTATTATTATTTAAGTTGTAGCCCAAGGCCCAACAAGATACAGTTTTATTTAAGTATATTGCTTCCTTAAGATATCAACATATGTGGTATATATTAAATATATTAATTACATCAGACTCATCAATAGATGTACTATTGAAAGAAACATATTGAAACAGATTTATCTCTGTGTCTTCTCTTCATCTTGTTTCTGAGAAGAAAATCTATTCTGATTTTGGTGCTTAACTTTTCCAGAAACATTTTTTATGTTTGCTACTTTCATTTGAACACATGTATCCATAAGTGGTATCATTTGCTTCTTTAAACTTAATACACCCATTATAATTCTGTTGGCATTCTGTCACTCCTTGATTGTATTCCTTTTACAGCTGAGATTTGTCTGTTGCAGGTTTTTTGATTTTAAACTTCTGTGTTCATTTAGTAACTATAGTTCAACTTATCTGTTCTCCCTTTGTTGAACATGCCAATTGTTCTCTTTCTTCTATTATAATTAGTTCTACAATAAATATTTCTGAAAATATCTACTATTGCACATGTGGAGGAGTTTCTCAAGGGTATTTGCACTTAATTGTGAAAAGCTGGTCTTGGAGTATGCATTTTTAACTTAATTGGATATGCTAAGTCACTCTCCAGGAAGTGTATTTGTATTAATATATTCACAAAGGGTATGCGTTGTGTTGTTAGAAAAGCCATGACATACTTTTCCTATGTATTTCAGGTAAAAAAAAAAAACATGTCATGACTTTACCAGCAACCCAATATTTGAGTTTCTGAAACAAAGTTATTTGTAGCTTCAAGTTCCTGAGCAAGTTTCCTGGACAAATAAAGTCAAGTTAATGAATAACAAGTTGTATAGTTATAGATGTTTTTGTTTCTCAACTTAAATGTGAAAATCTTGTTTCTTGTCTTGAGAATCCTGCCTTCTATAATCAAATAGATACACCTGCAATTTCCTCAATATGAATTGATTATTTTACTTACAGTAGCAGCTTGGACATAATATAGAATATAAGCATGTCATATATAGTGTTAATTTGTTCTTTTAAAGATATATTACTGTAAATGCTCATGTTTGAAGTTTGTCAGAGCATTGGGAAAATATGACATTTCTCTGAATAATAATCAGTATAAGTTATTTCATGACCAATTTTAGGTGATACTGTAAAATTATCAATTGCTAAATATAAAATATCCTTCCTGTGTGTACCAAATTGGTAAAAAAAAAATAATTTTTTTCTAAAAGAAATTCAAGAAGTGTGTTTACAAAAGCAGAAACCTTAGCTTATTCCTTTATTAAATTATATCTACAGTTAAACATGAGTATTTAAAAATTTCACTTATAAGATGGCAGTGGGCAATCTTTAACTGGTGACTTGTGGCAGTGATGTTCATCTCAGCCTACCAAAATCTAATGTAAGTAACAATAAAGCAATAAATACAAGGTCATTGTATTAATTGGGTAGAGATATGGTCTTTCAGAGCAAAATATGCTTACTGAAATTTTTTCTGGAAATATTTTCTTTTGTATTTACTGTAACTCCATTTAAAATTCAGTTACCTTGTTTCAGCCTGTAACAAAATTTGCACACACCCAACTGTTTATAACCATAGCACACTAATATCTGTGTTTTATTATAATACAATCAAAATATACATTTAACAATTTTCAGTTATTTTAGATCATGACTACATTTCTTTTAAAACAGCAACTATGAACTTAAAATTGATTATTAACCACTTACAGTACCAGAATTAAATTACATGATTAACTGACAGATTTCTGCCCTTTCCCCCAAAATCATCTATCTCAAACTTAACATAAATACTTTATACTACAAAATATTTAAATGAGAGGTATAAGTCATGAGCATATTACTGACTTGGTACTGCCAATGTGAAGATCTGGGAAATTTCACTTTACTGTTTAACCTAACAAGTAAGCTCATTTAAATATTATGATCGTTTATGGTGAGAAAAATGTCTTTCAGCAAAAAAATTCAAAATATTTTTTTCTATAACCTACCTATTCCCAATAAGGCTAATCTGTTCCAAAATGTTGTCCAAGATAATCATGACATTATAAAGGGGAGTTATTTCAGTTTTTATATATCTCTTTGTAATTATGATATATATGAAATGTATATATCTTACACTTAAGTTCAAAATGTTTTTAAATTATACTTTCATTCAGTTTAATATTTTGTGCACATCTGATGATATAAAACTGTCCTTAAAATATTTAAGTTCAATAATGTTGAAAAACAGGCACTGGCCACTGTAAACTTTTTTTTGTTTATATAATTTAGCAAGAACAAAACTTAGTAATATAAAAGAACCAAACTATAGACCAAAGGCAACATTTGAGAGTATAGCTATTTTATAGACAGCACATAACAAATTAGTATTTACTTAGTCAAAGAATTAATGAGATTTGGTGTGAACTATAATATTTCTATTACTGGTATGGTTTTACAAATTTCTCCATGACTATTTTGCGATCTCTTATGTAATTTGGTTGGTTTTTAGAAATGTTTATTCAATAATCTGAATGCAGTATTTTTTTAGCTGTTTGGGGGAAAGATTTTTACATAAATTAATTACTGAGACTATCCATTTCCAAACAAACTCCTAAAATTCCCAATAAATTGAATGCAAATGAATGTAGACAGGCAGGATTCCATTTAGCAGCCTAAGTAGCTGGAATGAAATGCAGGCGAGAACGTGCAAGTCAAAAACATATGTATTCAAAATGGGAGGAAAGTATGAAACCAAGAATAAACTTAGATAGTTATTCTGTGGAGATCTGATTTCTTAGCAAACATCTGAAACTATTAACTGTAATTTTAGTCTTCATTATTTCAAAAAAATTGATAAAACCTTCAGTATATCAAATTGAATGTAGTCCCACAGTTCTTCTAAAATAGTGGGCAATGAACAGGTTAAAAATTAAGTGTAGCTTAGATGTCCTCTATTTTTACAAATACAAATAAATCTTTGCTCATATGTTGTTCATCATGAAACTTTATTTTACCAATGTTTCAAGTATATTTTAAGTAAACATAGTAGTTTTAGATCAAAAGCTGTCAGATTATTAGATGCAAAGTAAAATAGATTCTCAATAGTTTTGTCAGAATAACTAAGGTTAGAGAGAATTGAAAAATGGCTTGCATGTTCATATTTTGACATAGAACAAATTTATTCACAGGAAAATCCTAACATAATTAATTTTCCCAAAGCCATCCATAATTTGGTAATTAATCTCTGATCCACAAATATTTGGAAATCCTTTAAAAGTGAAACATGCTTCCATTTATCTGTATTGAGTTTGCTGGAATTTCCTAGAATATTTCAACACTACAAATACACCTGTCGTGATATTCAGTTAACAATCTTATCCCAGTACAATTATTCGTATGCATGACTTTTAAAAGAATGATTTGTTTTGGTTCATATTTTTTATCCTACCTTCCTTAAGTTTTTTTTTTATAGTAAAACATCTACAAACATTTATGAGTAGCACATCAGAACAGAGTTCTTAGGCTCATATATCTCTGTGACTACTTTGAGATAGGTAAGCAATGCAAGTAAAGTGAGTATAATAGAATGTTTTGTACGTAGATGCTAATGGCAGATATGACAGTGCATTCTGTAATAAGTTACCCTCTTATCACATGGGTTCTCACGGGCTTTTCATTCAAGGCATGTAGAATGCATGAGAAATGAGCAAAGTCTGCTATTTAGTTTTCTGAAAAGCGGCCTTCCATGTGAGGAAGTGACTAATTTTTCATTTCACACTAAAAAGGGCGTGAAAAGGCAAAACAGAAGAGGCTAAGGGTTTTGTTTTATAAGAAGGAAAGGTGAATCTTTCTTAAATAGGCAGGAAACATACCATACATACTCAGAGGAGAAAATCAGACTGGAAATATTGAAAGTGCTAATAAAACATGGAAAATGTTGATGTTAATATTTTTTTACATGCAGTAAGTTTATTTATTATTAAATTACTATAACAGTCTACTTGAATTACAGCATATAATCTTAAAAATGCAAAAAGTTCGTGTGAAGAACAGATGTCAAAGAGTTAATTTAACCCTTTCCGTTGTCAAAATGTTTGCATTGGTTCTGTTATTTAACAAATATATATCCCCACCCCCACCACTGTGTCTACCTAAATCTATTTATGTTTTTCCTATTTATTCAAATAAAATCTAATAATCCATTATTTGAGAGAAAAGGGCAGTGAATGGAAATAACTTATAGCATATGATTTTTTTGTTTGTTTTAGGAAAAAAGAGGAAATACAAACTGAAATCTCATTGGGTGTAAACAAATTTGTATTCATTCTTCTCAAGACCTTCAGGAAATGTACATTTCCTCAGACTTTTGCTAGCAGTTTGCTATAATCCAGATTCTTTTTTTAAACAGATGGATTACAAATTGGCAGCTAGTTGTACCCTAGTGAATAAAGCTACATTACATTTCACCCACTTTAATTTGTGATTGTTCTTCCTTTTTATGAGGATATGAGTTTTCCCCAAAGCTAGAATTTATGGCTGTCTTTCCTTCTGTCTCTTACAAATCCCATCTGCACGCCTTCCCATTAAGATGCAGCATACATCATGATGTTTGTCTGATTTTATTAAAATGTTTCCCCATCTCTTATAAAAATATTTATTAAGCATTCTGTCCCTGTAAAGCTCAGTACATGTTCTAAAAACACAGACTGAGCCCAACTTCTCTCTGTGAACCTGTTTCCCTTGACAAGTCAAAAGAAATCCTGGGAGGAGCATTATAGCCTTCAGTAAATCAATGCTGCCCTACACTAAATGTCACCCCTGTGGTCTGAAAGAAATAATGCACCTCTCCGAATTCCTAAACTTTGCACTAAGAGTTCACTGGGAACGCTTCTACTGATAATGTGAGACTTTCTGAATTAGTGTTTTCCACTCAGTCTAGTTCTAAAGTGGAATGAAATATTTCTTCATAAGAGCACATTGCACAACTGCATGGTAAGCCCCATTCTTAGCAGCCATGCAAGGGAATTAAGCACCATCTCAGCATACCAAATATGATGCTTGCTTGACTCAATATATGATGTAACAAATTTGAACACTTAGAACATAAAGTATTTATAAATGTAAGCCCCTAATTGGTGAATAACTTTTGTATTTGCAAGTTTAGTTCATGGAAAACCAGTTTAGATGAGCAAATCATTTGCTCTTGTTCTGCCATATTCACCATAGATAGTCTCGATCGGATTATGGTTCTTGTGCCTTCAGCAGAACTCCATGGAAAACTCTTATGAGTTAGTATGAGAGATGTACAAAACAGAAGACAGTGTGTTTTGCAGGTAGAGAGAACTCTTTTTCTTAAATAGTAAACTACGTGGCCACTGCTCCAGGAAGCTCATCCAGGTCTCTGTGATGTCTCCGGTTTCTTTTCTTCTTCATTTCCTGCATGTGCTTCCACTTGGGGCCGCCCTTATTTCGCTGTCTCCGCTTTTCCCTATGCCACATCTGTTCGCAGTACTGGTCCAGGCTGAAGTTTGGGCTGCTAAGGATTTGGATGTAGTCTTTGTATCTCAACCGTGACTCAACCAACAGATCCTTGACCTGACCCTCCTCGTGCTCTGCCCTCTGGCTATTTTCCATCTGTTCATTCTCAATGACATTCAAAGTCAACTTCACTATGGTGTGGATAAAAGTGTGCTCCTGTGCTTTGCAGTAATACATCCCAGAGTCCTTCTTCTGCAAGCTTCGAATCAGTAGCCCATATTCTGTTTTGATGATCCTTTCATCGGGTTTCAACTGCAGAATTGGAAAAACGTAGGTAATAAATTAAAAACAGAGAGGGCTATGAACAAATGAAAACAGGCAACATAGTTTTACTTAGATGAATCTAAATGATACGTACCCCTTTTCCCTCTGTCATCAAGCATAATATCATCATTAATAGGCTAAGATGAAAAAAAATTCAATTGAAGGAATAGCCCCCAAGATGCATGTTTGCATCTTATTATGTCACAAACAGGACATTGAACTTGAATTCATTAATTGAACTGAGCCCTTGGAAAACAGCTCTACAGACAGGGGTGAGAAACCGAGAACATTAATGAAGACAAAAGTGGAAATTACCAACTGACCTTTTTTTTACAGAGATTTCAGATACTAATTGGTTTTTGAAGGAAACCAGTTGGTACCTGAATTTCAGAGCTAAAATGTGACATTGACAGTTATTGTGCAAAAAGGAGCTTTAGTGTATGCTATTACCTGTAATGCAGAGTAGAACAATGACCCCCAAACGAAACATGCTGTTTTCTACATATCACCAATGAAATGATCTGAATAGCATATGGAAGCTGTAAGTGGTGACTTGTTAAAAAGCAGGAGGAAAAGGCACAGATACAGCCTTCTGGATGTTGGAGCTGTAACTGAGTAAGACCGCGGTTGGAAGGTTAGCAACATTTAAAGCTAAATTTCTCCCTTTTACTATGGATTGAATTTTGATACTATGTGTACATATGATACCTTAGACTGTCATTTGTGGAAATATTTGCCATACCACAGTATACTGTAACATAGTAATGTGATTTCAAGTGTGAGAAAGCTCATGAACGAAAAGAATATCCCCCAAAACATGATGGTGCTTTACCCTTTGAAGTAATAATACCGAAAGACTACTCAAACATTTAAGTATGCCTGGATCACAGTTTGCCATGAATAGCGAACTTATCTTCAATAAAACTAGAGGCATGTTTACTAACAAAAGAGCCCTGTTTAATGTGGAGTATTGTTGAGTGGTTCAGCATTAAGTAGAATAACAACAACAACAAAGAAGTCTGGAAGATTTCCCAGTTTACACATCTGCCCCTGTATTGTAGACTTTTAGTTGATGGAAATCAAGGAGGCAGAAAGACGGCTAAATTAAATTTATTCACAGTGGGTGGACTACACTCTGCATCTTTATGCGAAAAATATGTAGGAAAAATCCCTTCAATTCTGGAAATATGAGAAAAGGAAAAGAAACATCTCTGGCTACCAGCCCAGTTAACTAACAAGTATATGGCCAACCACCCTCTGTGCCAGAGAAGTGCAGCTGGCGGGGTACCACTTGAGGCCACAGGCAGGTCACAGCGCAGATCCTTGGTTAATGAGCCTGAATGGTCTCCAGTCTTGCGTTTGTGCTACACCATCAGGGTTTTGTTTGTTTCCCTTATTTTGCTGATTTGGTGATTGGGGTGCATAGTGTTTGTTTGTTTGTTTGTTTCTATTGCACTTTTCTCTACTGGCCATTTTAAAATGCTATTGTGATACAAACTAACCTTGAAGCTCACTTAAACTCAGTCACCACAGAAGCCTCATGACTAAAGTAAATGTGACTTTGAATTGGAAGGATTCCGAAGAGCCAATCTAAAGCAGTAATATCAGTCTCAAATTTAACATACCATATGTGTGTGTGTGTGTATGTATATATATATATATATATACATACACACACACACACACATTTGCCTTTAAGTAATTTCATTGCAACAATTATTTCAAAAAATTGAATATATTTTAAAACCACAACATACTGTCTCCATCACCTAGGCTCTGCTTCCTGTGATATCTCATTTATCTTCCCCATTGTTCTGTCATCTATCAAGTTGGGACAAAGCATATGGTGTACTGGGGGCGTTAAAAGTAAAGCTCTTTGAAGGTTAAAGTGTGAAGCACTATTAGAAACATTACAGATGACGGCTGTGCTGCTGGAGAGGTACACTAAACTATCCTGTCTTTGCAGCCCCTTAATAGAAAATGGTCTGTGGTTATTAGTATGACAATCAAAGTCAGCATCTCTAGATTTCTTTTCCCTAACTGGTATTCACACTAATGTTTAAACTGCCTTTAATGTGGCTTTTAGCGATTGTCATGGCTCTGACTCATGACTTTTTATTTTTCTCTTTAATCTCCTGGCAGAAAGGTATTAAGACTTTGATTTCACACATAGTATGCAGTACTTTACTGTTATTTTTGTTTTACTCTTTTTGTATCCGATTAGCATTATTTGACTGTCTGGTTTCCTTCTCTTTTCTGTCCTCACAGAATTTGGACTTTCATAAACACCTGGGATGTCCCTCTCCACCTTGCCTCTCACAGAACGCTTAATTTTTCTTTCCTTTATATTAATCTTTTTTTTTAATGTTAAGTCTGTATTACATCATTCTTACTTTTTGTGCAATGTTTGCTTTCTCCTCTCAGGGGTAGTCCCTGTTGAATTCCACCACCAAGTCACTCATGCACCATCAACATAGTCCTTTGTGCTCTTCCCTCCTCTGTTTTGATCGTTCTCCCTCACCCTTCCATGAAGAATGCCTCTGATTTATAGCTGCCTGTTAATATTTTTTTTTATTTTAGCATAATTATTTTTTTTCTGGATACCTTATTTGTTTTTTTGCCCTAGAGAATAAAATGAGCCTTTCAGGACTTATCTAATGTCTATTAGACCATTAAGTGATTTTTTTTTCCTGTCAAAATTTCAAAGATAGGCCTTTAATAAGATGGTAACTCCAATAAAATACATTTGAACTGATAAAGTTTCATAAGATCTTTGCTATCTAGAGACAGAAATCAGTGGCCTAGAAATTAAATGGTTGATAAACATTTGCTGCTTTACCTTTTCATTTTCTAACGATTTCATTCCGTGTAGGATGCATAGGATGCATTATGCAGACTGTATCTCAGCAGTAAAATGTCAGTACAGTCAATTTAGAAAATTCAGCTCCTCTACAAAGAGATAATGTAATCTCTGGCCACTGATTTAAACTCATGGAATTTTCTCCTCTCTAGAGGCGATAAGGAAAAACTGCTCAGCCCTACAAATCAAAACCATGCTTGAACTGGGATCTCCTATCCATTTTCCTAATGGGAGCAAGGACAATATACTTGGCATTATTAAATGTGGATCTACAGTGAGGGGCAATTCATTTAAAATGAGAAGAGTAGCAGAGAAGGGACAAAGGACATTTAGATACTGAGCAGCAGGTAGAGGTCATGGGCTTCATTCTCTGGTAATAGCAGCCTAATGGTAATGCCTTTGCAGATAATTCACCTGTCAGTTCCTTCATAGCTAAAGCATTGCACATGTCTTGGAAGTGATGAGGCCTTTTCTTCAATAAACACGGAAGCTTATTAAAAATAGTATTTAAAAGAGCCAAGAGAACTACCTCATTATTTAAAAGAATAAAATCAATTCATATATCAATCACTCCTAAATTACTATCGTTGAATGTAAATGTAAAATGTAGAATGCAATTTAAAAATAAATCATAAAATAATGAGAAAGATAAGTATTTGCAGATTCACTAGTAAAAGTTTTTATAAGCATAATAAATAAGAAATTCAGCTTATCAACAGATTTGTGTACATAAGAAAACTTTTGTATGTGAGGAACACACAAAAAAATTAGAGCTGTAAAGCGAAAAGCTTCTCATACATACAACTAAATTGTTAATATCTATAATATATGAAGGGCTTATAAAATTCAGTCTTAAGTGAATTCATCCATGTAAACTAAGCAAATGGCAGGTAAAACAGTTCAGCAACGCAATTGAAACCAACAGTCATGTAACAAGGAGGTAAGTTCACATCCATTAATATTAAAAGAGAAATAATAGCACAATATGGTATTTTGCCACATCAAACTGGTAATGGGTTTCTTAAATTATATAATTTTGCCCCCAGAGTTCAGAAAATGTAATACTAGGTGATGCTGATGGGTATACACTTGTTATAAAAGGTATAACATAATGGAAGACTTTAACTCACTTATTTTATTTCTCAGAATTTGTCCTAAGAGAACACTACAGAGAATTTTAGGTATAGGAAAGTAAGTTACATTTGTAAAAAGAAAATATATAAATCTCTGTCAAAAGCATGGGATATCCACAAATGACTTTGGGATTAGGACAGCGATGACTGCGGACAAGAAAAACATGCCATTACAATTTATGACCCAGGAGCATGTCACACTGTAGAGGTTAGTGGGAAACAAAATTGGAATGGATGTCAAAGCAGTTATTTGTATTCGCAATATTTAGCGTTTTCAAAGTTCTTTCCAGATGCTATCTTTTTAAAAACATTTCAATTTTTTTTTATAATGAAAGAATAAAGCAAAGACCAACAAATAGAAAAAAGGCAACTATTTGAAGATATTTTTTAAAAAACCTAAAATTCATATCTCCAGGTCAAAATACTAACACTCTCAACATAAGGTATTTACTTTTTTTTTATTCATTCAGATCTCAAAAGTTCAGCAGACGCTTGGGAACTGCAGATTAACTTGCTAGTTACAGCATAAATATCATCAATTTCAAGACCAGCTTTATAAGAAACTCAGCAGATAGCTGACTCATGACCTTCCCAATGGCACCCGACTGTGAAAGAGCTCAGTAAGGAAAAGTTCTCCCTCTGACAGAGAACAACCTGAAAAACCTGGTGACAGCCTTTGTGCCACAGAAGATCCTGGTTCCTCCCTCAGGGTGTTTTTTTTTTTGTTTGTTTTGTTTTTTTTTTTTGTAAGAATTAAAAAATCCAAACTGCGACCTTCTTGGTAGGGAGCAAGGGTATCCTGCCGAGAAAAATGCTTCAAGTGTAGTTTGGATTTTGCCCCTTTCCTCAGCTCAGGAAGCAGTATTGAAATATTAGAGCTGAGATACTCAAGTAAAATTCAACAAATATACAAGTATACAAGTTTTGCTCCATTGACATTCACACGATGTGCCACCATTATAAGTCTATAATTTACTGCTACAAGCTGTATTAAAGTAATGCATAACATTTCAGGAACAGGAGGGATGTGAACATGATGTAAATAGGCAAATGTACCTAACAATGGGAGAAGGCTTTGAGCAGGATATCTTGATTTTTAAAAGATGAAATTTTCCAGGAGGAAAAATGTATTACTAAAAAATACACTTTGGCTGAAAGTAAATTATCAAATGCATTAACTATAAAATTATAAAATATTGTTGAAACATTTAAAAGTAAAATATTGCAATGCAATAAAATCAAATGTGCAGAATAAAAGAAGGCAGATACCATTATTCTAATAGTTCTTGGATAAAAAGTAAATCTTTTATTAATTAATTTTGAAATTAAATACTACTTCAATATACACTGGTAAAGCTGGGACTCTCAACATAATTATTAATAATAATTACAGATATGCCATGATCTTAGAATTTATGGATATCAGCAATTTTGAAGAATCAGCTGGAGATATTTAACATTTCTTTTTCTTTACTTTTGTATTAAATATGAAAGGATCAACATTTTGATAGAAAAGTGTATTTTTGTAAATCTAATAGGAACAGATCAGAGTATCAATTTCTTAATGTATCAGTGGGATACATCTTCAAATCCATTTCTTAGAATGAAGTTATACTCTTATATTCCAAAGCTTCTCATTGTCCAAAGTGCTGGCTTTTGAGGCTGGACACTACCTGGCAATGCAGGAAGATGCTTGTCCCTGATTCCACCACTGGCTCCCTCTGCTCACCTACAGATGTGGAGACTTTTTGTAAAATTGCCTGAGATTGATAACCACTAATGTATACAGATGCTTGACTGGTTACATGCATTATTTTAAATACTTATAGACCTATTAAGGAAGCTAGTATTTGGAGAACATTTGGGCCACTTCTTTCTATGAGTGGCAAGAGAAGATATAATCTGCTCATGAATTCTTAGCAGTCAAGCTGAACATGTGATCAGCATTATTTTCTATTCTTCACAACCTCCCTGAGAGGGTATTTGAAATTGTCTGTATGTATGTGTTTTACTCATTAGTAATCCTTTGCCTAGAAATTCACAAATTCTCATTTGATGTTCACAGTAGTTTTTGGATTTATTTTATTCACATTAGAAAGTTATGGGCCAAGGAGCTCAGTGATTTTACCAAAGGATGCAGAATCATGATTCAACTTAAGACATATAATTCTGTGACCTGTGTTTATTCCAAATCATGACAATGTCTTTATTTTCATACTGAGAATTAGAACACTAGGCCAAATATCATAAGGTTCTCTCAGCCACAAACAAAATAATAAAAAAAAAACTGTCAGTTAATGATATCCAATTAAAAGTAATATAGGATTTCTCAGGCTATTTGAATTCATTAAATTCAGTCACATATATAATCTATGTTCCTCACAACATCTTTGTAATATATTGAAATAACACATATTTGTTAGAAAAAAAAACAGAAAAAAGTCAAAAGATGAATAATAAATCTATATAACTTTTTCCTGTTGGTTTGATTTCAGTATAGAAGAATGAAAGGGACCTATGTCCAGATATTATTTCAGCTAGTCTAAATGATATAAGCATAGATGTCTCTATTATATGCACCCACCATATTTCATTTTATGACCATATTGAACACAATGTGAGTTAAAATTTAGTTATTGAACTACTGTGGGGGGAAAATTAATGTATTCTCGTTGATCAAGTTAATTGTCTGAAAATATAGACAATTAGTGAGAAATGAAATTTTGGGAATGATCATTACATTTTTTAAAAAGTTTAATTTGAATTTCCATGTATTATACTAGTAATCTTTTTTAATAAATTAGTCTATTAAATTCAACATTAACAAATGCTAAATTTTACCTCGTTGTAAGCAAGTCCAAACTGCGATTTTCCTTTTCATCAAATCTTGATGAGAGGATCATATAGCACTAAAAGATGGACATATCTCACACCAAAGTTTAAGTTCTATACTAGTCCCCTCATGGTAAGTATTATTTGATGATTATAACTTACCTCTTCTCGATGTTCATCACCTAACCGCTGGATGTACCATTTAATAGATGCTTGTTGGGATTTAGGTATACATTCCAGAAAGGTTGAATTAAATTCAATGCCAAAAATCACCTTTTCATCAGCAGTTTCATGACTAATGCCTAGAAAGCAAACATGGAATAGGAGATTAACCTTGACCTGCTGTTAAAAGCAATAGGAAAATAGACTGATTTAGAACAGATGCCATGAGGGAAAGATTCATACACATTATTAAAAAGAAAGGAAATTCATGTTAAAATATTGTTACCTAAGAGTCAAATATTATCTAATAGATTGATTTTTAAAACTCTATCCATGCCTTGCTACCTATAATCTTTCATCAATATGTTAACTGTTTGAAACTGATTTTTTTAAAGAATTTACCAGATCTAAATCTAAACATTTAGTCTCTGTCTCTGAGTTTAATTCAATAAACCTTTAGAATTTTACAATATTTTCATTTTCAAAGGTTCATTTAAAACCTTTTAATTTGTATAAAACTATAACCAAATTTGTAAATTGTATGAAAGCCTTCAGAGAGAAATTTTATTATGAATTGATTCACACAGCTGACCATATAACAATAATACATTTTATGAACTTTTTTATTGAAATAAAACTGTACAACAACATTATATGTTTCACGTGTGCATCGTTGAGAATCAACATGTCCTAACAGTACAATGGTTTATACTTGAAGTTTTCTAATGACAATAAGTTAAATGTGCTAATGCTCAAAATCTGGACTTTATCTGCATCATACAGCAAAAATATTCTCTCTTGTTCAAAGATGAATATTTCAGCCCACATACATTTGCTGTAAGATAGTTAATGAGATGCGAAAGGAGCAGTGTCTCAGACACCTTATTCTCGTAAATCAACTGCACCATCTGAAATATATTCCATCCTGAGTAGCCAAGGCTGTATCCCATGTGTGATCTAAGATCTGTAGCTAACATTTGATCAAATAAAAAATGACGGCTGCTCAGCTTAGCCCAACATGTACTTTTTCATCGTATATTCAGATGTCTCAATTTTGCACAGGGGCCTACTTAGCTTTCAGGCATAAACCAAAGACTATAGCTTAAGGGACCTAAATGCATCCTAAACCTAAGTGCACAAAATTATGGGCACAAATGCACAAACATCTAAGAGTTAGGCTTCTTTGCAAGAAATGTCTTTTGAACTTATGTGTATTTTACCAGCAATGATCAAGTTAAACATTCTGATACCATTATGAATTAATGCAATCTTCAAAATTCCATTTGAAAACTGTGATGTATACGCTACCTCAGTCAATTCAAAAGGGTGCATCTATGGTTGTCATAGTTAAAAATTCCTAATGAACAAAAAGATCACTACTGCCACTAATGGGAAAGATATGCATTATTTTATAGTAATCGTTTTCTTGAGCAAAGAGCTTAAGAAAAAACAGTGAAGATGCAGGGAGTGCTCAGCCCTTAAGACATGGGCAAGTATCCAAGAGATCATAATTACACTAAGTGAATGAAAGAATCGGTCAGTTAGTAAAAGTTAAATTAATGAAATCATCTGAAAAATGAAATAGTGAACTAATGATCTGAAATCCTTTTTCAAATCAGTAAAATATGGTGATCCTATGAGGCAAGTCATCACTACATCAATTTGCCTGAAAATTAATTAATTGGTTCTGACAAAAATGTTGGTTTCATACTTTAGTTTTAAATCTCCTAATCTTAAATCTAAAAAATACACATGTATACATGTATGCATACATATTACTATCGAATCACTATTAATTTCAAAGGTGCAGAAGCTATCTACAATAATGTTTTAAAATAGCTATATAAATATCTACTCATTATATGTAAAATAATTTTGAAGATATCTAAATCTTTGAGATTGTAACCACAATATTTTTCATAGTGACATACCTAGCATGTTTCTTTGTAATACATAAATAACATATCACTGAAATAAGATTAGATGCATCCAACACTGTTAACCACAACACATATGCATGCATTATTGATTTTAATCCATTAATAATTATGTAGTATCACAGCATATAGCAAAGGAACGAACAAAGAATGAAAGAAAGAAATCATCTATTTGAGCCAATCATTCAAGACTTGATTACCAAGTAAACTGCAATACAGTTTTATGGTGGAGTATAAGGGATTTTCCTGTTTTCTTCTTTACTACCAACTATTGTTCATATTTCTCTTCCTTAAGATTATAAACTGCTTAGTGTCTAAATACCTTCAGTCTCTACTTTGATTCCTATCATTGATTTCCTCTCTGGATTTTCTTAATCCAATCAGCAATCTACACAGATGTCAGCTGATTTTATTTAAAAAACTGACTTTTCTTAGAAATAGTGTTTTTTTCCCGCCTACATGTACTCCACAGAATAACAAGGGACCATAACAAATCTAACCCAACCTATGTGAGGTCTTTCTGATTTTAAGCATTGCTACTTCCCCTACTTTGTACAATTTGATTTTCTTCTGAGAGCACAACTCATACCTTTCAGAATGACCTTCCCTTCCCCCATGCATTACACAAACACCCCTGCATGCAGCCACACTGGCATTGTCTCGGCTGAGGATACACTGGCAAATGTGACAGGCAAATTCATTGCCCTCAGGAATCTTTTTCTAGCAACAGACAAGACAACCAAGTGAATGAATAAGTAAAGAATAGTGTATTTGGGGCCTGCTGGTGGTGCACTGTAAACTAGTGCAGCACTTCAATGCCAGTCCAATCCCAGATCCAGAGGTGGCAGCAGACCTCTCATGACCTTTCCACTGCTCCCCTCAGCAGTGTACTTCATCAGTCTGCCTGTTCTGCTCCCCACTCTGTCTCTGTGAATCCTCTCACCAACCTTGCACTTCTGGCCTGCACCTCAGTTCTGTATGCATAAATAAATCTTAAAAAAAAAAGAACAGTGTATTTTGATCTCATATCGTCATGCACTGAAAATAGAAATAAAGCAAATTAAGGAATACAGGTGGGGCAAGAAGAAAAGGTATTTCAAATCAAAGGGTTGGGAAAAGTGTCTCTGAGAAATTAACATATTAAGCTTAGTGTAAAATGAGGTGAAGATAGTCATGTGGACATCGGAAGAGCTGAGATCTTCAAGTACAGAAGAAACAATACAAATATATTTGAGGAAGGAATCAGGTCAGTGCTTTTAAGACAGTGTTAGCCAATGATCAAACCAAGTATTAAGGCTGTAAGAGAGGTTCCTGGAACATATTAAGGACCAGGCCAAATAGTGTCTTGGAGGTCATACAAAGGCTGTTTTTTGTTTTTTGTGTTTTTTTTCCTGAGAAGTTATTTAAAGATTTTGAGTTTGACATGATTTGACTGACATTTTTTTGAAAGATTACTCTGGCTACCGAGTGAGGTACAAACAGACAAAAGCAGAGAAGCATGGGAGCAGCAATACCTGCCCTTGGCTACTAGACACCTGGTGGCTGAGGTAATGAAAAGTAGGAGTTATGGTCGCAGAGGCAAGAACACACTGAAGTTCAGAGATAGGATGTAAAAGAAAGAGAAGAATAGAAAGCTGGGTGAATGGTGGTGCTATTTTTTTTAATGTGGGAATATCTATAGTACAAAGTACTTCTTGGAGGAAACAACAAGAATTCTTTCTCAGATAGATTCTCAGTTTTTAGGTGTGTAAGAAGGGTACTTGAGTAAGCATACAAGAATACAGGTCTGGCACATACAAGAGAATTTGGAACTGGGCTATGAATTTGGGGATCAAAATGCATCTGCTAGTACTAGAACTGATGGTACTAGGGAGTAAGCAGGCAATGAATATACATTTAAATGGTGGCTGAAAAGGAAAGTTGAGAACACGCCAAAGGAGCAGCCTGTAAGGTAAAAGGGAAATCAGAAGGAGGCGGCAGTCCAACAAAGGACAGACACCATCTCTGAAAGCAAAAAGCCTGGATTCATAGTCCCTGCTGAGTTTCTTCATGTAAAAATACCCCACTATGGTTGATTCAAGCAATCAATGGTTTAAAAACATTTCACAAATGTTTTTAAATAAATAAATAATAAGCAATCAGTTTTCATGTCATAAAGAAGATCACTGCATAAAAGAGAAGAAAGTTTCAAGAAGTGTGTTAGAGATTAAAAAAAATACAAACTGAAAACTCGCCATTGGATTTCACAATGAGGAAATTGCTGGTGACTTTGAACAATGTGGATACGGTAGATTGATGCTATTGATTAGAAAAGATGGTGTGCAGTGGGTTATAACAGGAATGGGATATAGTGACATGGAAATAATAATTTTGACTGCTGTTGGTGGAGACTGTGCTTTGTATCACTTTCTTTATAACTTTTTATCAGACATAGCATATGTCTTACTTGTTTTTCTATATATTGTCTTCTTGCTCACCTAACCACCCTTGAATGTAGTTTTATGGAAGTACAGATCGTCTTCTCTTTTGCTTATCAGTGTATACTCAATACCTATACCAGTACCTGGTACATCTTACATAGACATGTGAAAATACTGTACAGCACACCCAGGAAATAATGCTATTAAAACATGACATGACAATATGTCACCTGCACATTAGAATGAGAAGTCAAGCATACTACTCAGGACAAGAGCTTTTTTCCCCCAGAAGAATGAAAAATGAATTATAAATAATTGTGTGTTTTTTTTTTAATTAAGAAAGCACTTCTGGGCCCTCCCTGATGGCACAGCAGGTTAAAGCACAGCACTAAAAAGCTAAAGCCACTTCAGCATGTGTTCGATCCCCACCCCAGAGGTGACCAAATAGTGTAGAAGACCTCCCCTGACCTGCCTGCTACTCCCCTCAGCAGTGTACTTCAGTCAATCTGCCAGTTCTGCTCCCCACTCTGACTCTGGTGAATCCTCTCACCACCCCTACACCTCTGGCCTGCACCCCAGTTCTGTATGCATAAATGAGTAAATCTTAAAAAAAAAGAAACAGAAAAAGAAAGCACTTCTGGTCCACTAGTTATTGTCTATAAAGTTTGGTCATTTTTCAATGCTGGGGTAGTTACTAACAATATGATGAAAGGAACGCCACTCTTTCCTCCCTCCAGGTGTGTGTGTTCATGCACATATGCATATATTTTCTATCTTGAAGGTAGAACTTTGGGGAAGTTATGAAGTTCTAGAATAAATACATCATTGATTGTCTCCATTATCAAACTCAATCAACAGACCTGTCTCAGGTCTATACTCTGGCCCTCAGACTTAGTCATCTAATATTTCCCATTCTGTGATGTTTTCTCTGAATAATAAAGTCTCTGGTGGACTCTCTATTAGTCAAACGCCCATATCACTATATTTTATAACATCTCCCCAAAGAATCATAAGATCTTGAAAGAATTTCTTTGTCTCAAAAAAATACCCAGATAATTATATGCACACGGAATTCATGTAGTAAATATTTATTGCCTAAATGAATGCACGAGCTGATAAATGAAAACAAATAATGCATAGGCTACCTCCAACATCGTTCTAACAAAGACCTATACTTTGATCGGACTTTTCTGGGAGGGTCTCTTCAGGTTTATAATAAGTGTCCATATGTTTTGGACTTTATCTTGTTTTATGTCTAATAGTAGTTTTCAAACTTTACAAGGATATAAAAAGTTGGAATGAGTAAGTACAGGAATTTTAAAAGACATGTGAAACAAATAATGATATAACAAAGGATTATTCACTTAGGAGGTATATAGTCAGATTTGAGTTATAAAATTTCCTCTTGCCATTCCAGAATATCAGCATTACACAAAATGAGTTCTTCCTACATAATAGATGTTTTAAGTTAGATAATAAAAAGAAACAAAGATTAGACTAAAAGTCTTAAACGGAAGAAAAGCATATGAAACCTATACTTACTGTCTTCTATGTCCCAGCACTGGGTGATTGGATCACCATACTTCACATCTTGACGTCTAGCTCGCCTATGAAAAAGGGGTTGAACTGTTTAGAACTTCATGCACAACCACAGGAAGTCACAAGCTCCTCATCTACTATGGTAACTGTCGCTGAAGAAGCACGTTGTCTTCCAGGTTTACTTCAGGGCAATGTTCTAAGCATGCTAATATTAACTCAAATACTATTACTAGTAGAGTTCTGAGAGAACAAATACTGTTTTAGGAATAAAATAATCTGAATTCATTTACCTACCAAAGTTTTATTTTTCTCTTTGGACGATAGATTCAGCACAATAGATTGAATACAAGTTTAACACATGTTTTCCATACATTAAAAAGTGGGTAATATGCCCTACCTTCTTTTTTAATTAGTCACTGGGAAATATGAAAGAACCTTAGTTAGTGGTCAGGAATGTACATAAATATGTTCCATACAATGTGAAGATTTATTGTTACATATATTTGATTAAACAACAGATTAAATACTGCCAGTTGAACTAAAGAAAATAAAACAGCTTTATATAGCAGGAATGGCTGGATATTATTCTTATCTGTGGATACATAGTCACATTGCTTTTCTGATAGCAGTGATAAAGATAATAATATAATGGCTTTGTTCATTTTCACATTTTTTTAAGAAAAAATAGCAACTTTGTATAAAAAAGAAAAAAAAAAAACTGCCAAAATAAGCCAAACAAATATTACACTCAAAGAGACTATATTTTCAGTTGCCACATCGGAGATCACAGATGTTACGGTAAACCTGCCGTAGTATCCTGAGTGCCCCTTAAGGACAACACTAACTAGGTGCCAGCCCTGTACAGGATTCATCAGCCTACATATTTCTTGGTTCACACGGACATTGTGTTACACAGGGCGAAGCATCACTGTGGCATGTCTGTAAGATCAGAGATAGTCTTGGGGATACCAGAAAAATTATGACAGTATAATGTACATTAGGTCAAGAATGTTTCTAAATCTTGGCTTCTTAAAGAACAGGGTCAATTAATCAAACTGAAGGTTCGTTACCAATTAATGAGCATTCCTGCTTTTTAGCTTCTAGAACAGTATTCCCTAACAATTCACTCTGATGAGTATATTTTTGGCCCAAAACTAAACCAAAATGTTGGGGACTTTTTATTTTCAATTTGTAAAAGCAGTGTCTCCTCACCCATGATTCATAGATTTCAGGGAATATAAAATATGTTCTAATTTAAGTGAAGTTTTTTTATTATACTATATAGTCAATCTGTAGTTTGATAATTTGATAAAGAAATAAAATTTCAGAAAGGAAAATTATAGTAGTTAATCTGAATATGTGTGTGTGTATACTAAATCTGTAATTTGATAATTTGATAAAGAAATAAAATCTCAGAAAGGAAAATTATAGTAGTAGCGTAACATATTCACCAGTTATCCTTGTTAGAAAAGCCCTAAAGATTTAAATTAAAAGTGCTACATATAACTGGCTAGAATTTTACCTAGAGAAAAAAATAGTTTGGTAAATACATTAGAAGGAATTATTACTATAAAGCACCACATTTTAACAAATTAAATCATAATATATTGAGCCAGCCTCAGGTGTCTTGATGAATATTCAGGTTGTGTCTAGTAATTTTGTTATGAAACTGAAGCAGAGTGGTACTTTTACCCAGATGGGGGCAGAATTAATTCCTAGCTGGAATTTTTTTGTTCAAAATAGCATTATTTTTAAGAGCATGCAAAGCATTGAACTACAAATAGCAGGCTAACTATTTGATGTGTAAATATATCTAAGTAGCAATATTTTACCAAGTGAAATTATTACAGGAAAAGTAAAATTATACTGAGTCACCACAGACTACCTATAATCTACATAACCACAATTATGCATCTTTATACAATTTTTGCAAAAGTAAGCACAGGTGTATATATATTTAGAAATAACATAGAGAAAGAAGAATGTAGAAGGGTAAAGTAATAAAGAAAAGCACATTTTTAACAATTTAACAGAATTTTTAAAATTTCAATATTTCCAATATTCAACATCCTATTTTATCTTCCTTCAAAATGCAGTTTTATGCAAAACTATAGAACAACTTTTTTTTTTCATTAACTGTTCATTTTATTGATGTAACACTGTTTATGATTACAGGTATAATTCATACCTATTCAGATGCATGTTACCCCACCACACCTAACACCAAAACACCCATAATCTTCTACCATAGTCACTGGGCTCATCTCTCCTTTGCTCCCTATTCTCCACCCTTCCCTTCTGGGACTTCTACAGTCAGAGTTCTTAGGGTTTGTTTTGATTTAGTTTTATTGATTTCTTTGTTTTAGTTCTTTATAGCCCACATTAGAAAAAAAGTCATTCAGTATTTGTCTTTCTCCTTCTGACTTACTTCACTTAGCCGGCAATTCCATACTAGGTATCTACCAGGACAAGGCAAAACCCTAAATCGAAAGGAGATATAGCTCGACATGTACACACACACACATGTACACACTCCTATGTCATGTCAGCACTATTCATACCAATCGTTTTATGGAAACCTAAGTGCCCAACAACAGACGTGGCTTATATGCACAATGTAATATATTTTGACCTAAAAAAAAGAAAAAAAATTTGACCTAAGAAAAAAAACTTGCTGTTTCCACACAATATGGATGGAACTAGAGGGAAATATGCTAAACAATATTTTATTTTAATATTCTTATTACAGATCACATTTTCTATATATTTTTTTTCTAAGATATAAAACAAGGCCCTCCCTGGTAGCGCAGCAGGTTAAAGCACAGCACTGAGAAGCTAAAGCCACTTCCGCATGAGTTCAACCCCCACCTGCCCCGGAGGTGACCACATGGCGTGGCAGACCTCTCCTGACCCGCCCGCTGCTCCCCTCAGCAGTGTACTTCGTCCATCTGCCTGTTCTGCTCCCCACTCTGTCTCTGGTGAATCCTATCACCCTCCATATCTATGGCCTGTACTCCAGTTCTGTACGAATAAATAAATAAATATCTTTAAAAAAAAAGATATAAAACAAGTTGTTTGTGTAAAGTATTGGCAATATAGAAAATAAGGCTTCATTTTCACTTGGTGCCCCTCTTACCTTTTTGAAGTAGGTGCATATCGAGAGCATGCATGTCCATCCCAGGCACAGTAGGGGTCTCTGGCGAGACAACAGTCTGCACAAGCTTTCCCATAAGTGTCGCATCTGTGCAAGGAGAGCTGAGCCAATCCATCTTGGGAACCAATATACAATTGTTGCTGCAAATCAAGCAAAACAAATGAATTAGAGGCATCTTTCAAGCTAGTCTTAAGAACTTCCCTTTTTTGCAAACCATATCACAGTTCTAAATCACTCTAATGTAGTGTTCAGCCCACTGTAAACACTTTAGAGACACATAACCAAGAAGAGTAAGGTAAGTCAAACACTTTTACCCATGGCAGGATGTGGTTTGACTATGTTGATAATGAAATGGATGATATTCTAAAGAGTCACAGTAACCTTGGCGGTAATTTAAGAAGGTCAAAAAGCCAGCTGCTAGATTGAGGAATTAAGATGTCAAATTCTTTCCCAAACATTGAAGACACATATTGGTAGATGATATCAAGCACAGGTGCTCCATCATCACTTATGGGCTTCTCATGCCATGGCTTTTCACATGAGATGGCTGGAAAGAGATTTACAAACTTTCCTGTGGTTTGAACTAACCATTTCACTTGCTGCTTAAGAAATGATCTATGAAAGAAAATTGGTTGTAAATGGAACTGTAAGAATGTGTATCACTGTGAAGAAATATTGAGATTTAAGGAATTCCATATCACAAATGAATGCAGATACTGAAATATCTAATTTAAAAAATTGCATTTTGAAGATAAGTCCTGAAAATGATGTTTCAATCATTATATGCACTCATCTGAGTGTGCCTTGCAGTGAGTGGGGGAGAAAGGCAGAGGAACAATACAACTGAATAACCATAGTGTCTTCAAAGACTCATGGTCCTCTCTAATGGAACATGCCGGTCTTTAAATGGAGAGAAAAAAGATCAGAAATAAATCTATAGAAATGTGTCTTATAACTCATCTACCCACAGTAAGCCTGTCTGGTTACTAAATGCAATGCACACAGTTTAGTATTTGTTTTATTTAAATCCTTTTTAATGTTTGAGTCTAAGGATCACATAGTTCTGGCAATTCTCTTCACTTTCTCCTGTTCTTCCTCCTTATTTCTGCTTAAGATTTCTGTCTTCTTTGATGATACCTTCCTTTGCATTAAATGTTGGGTTTCCCTCTATTCTAGTCTAATTCTTTTACACTTCTGATTGTTCAAAGACTATCTTACAAACAATATAAGTGTGGACAGATTCCACTATATCTACCCTATCTATGCCAGTTGCCAAGACAAAGCAGGGAGTTGTCTTTGCAGCTTTTTCCTCTCATGTTAACACATCACCAATATTTTGCTTTCTTTCTATAAAGAGCTCTCCCAATTACTTCCTCTTCTTCCTCTCCACTGCCACTGCTTTAGTTTTAATTCTTATCATTTTCCCCCAAGATTACTTGTAAATAACCCTGGCTTCAGTGTGTTTCTTCTGCAGCCTCAACTCTACCCCAGGACTCAATCTTTCACTGCGCTGCCATGTCAGACTGGGCTTGAAAAAAAAGGTTAGGTTACCCTGCTGCTCAAAACTCTTAGTGGTTTTCACTGCCCTTAGGTGAAACTGTTAAAGTTCTCAGGACAACAAATAAAGATGTGCTCAGTCTTGCTGTCTTACTTCCGCAGACTTGTTTCTAACCTCAGTCCTGCAGAGCACACATGTGCCCTTTGCTCTAGCTATATATAACATTATTAGAATATGCTAAGGTCTCTCACTCTCACACCTTTTTAAATGTTCTCTCTTTGTACATGGCATAAGCTTCCTTACCCCAGCACCCAAACCCTTTTTTATGTATCCGGCTAACTGCAATATCCTTCCTAGCTCAGGTTACTTGTCTCTTCTCTTAGCTATCCTCCCTCTTTGCATTGGTTTTCTTTTAGGCTACTTCCTCTCTGCTGTCTCCCCAGTAAATGTTTCCACTGTTGCTCTGTATAGCTAGCATGCTTCTTAGTCTCCCAGCTCCACCATGAACTTCTGGGCGCTAAAGGCTGTATTACTCATTCATTTCAGTATCGTCTAAGGACAGAGTAAATCAAGTAAATATTAAATGGAGTGAACAAATTAATGGGAATGATCTGAGGAATAAACCTATGTGGATAGCTCTCCTATTAATCCCTGTGTGATACTGCGCCTAGAAAATGAGGACAACTTTTGCCAAACCAGAATGTCGAACATGTCCTTCATCACATGACTTTCATAAATCTTAGGGGTACCTATAAAAATGGTAATTTAAACTTGAATCACCGGGATAAGAAATATCATTTCCAGAATTGTGAAATCATAGTAAGTATTATTATTGTTATTAGCTACCATTTACTTCAAACCTAAAATATATCTGCTTTCTCTCTGGAATTTTATATGCAACAGCTAATTTAATAGGAGTATATTACTTTTCTAGTTGTACATAAGGAAGTAGACTCTGGGAGACAGTGACTAAGTGGTAGGTTATAGTTAAATGTTGGGCTTTTTGCCACCACAGTCTATAGTGCAATTCCTAGATGCCCTGGTTAAAAAACATTATTAATGATTAGGGCTGGCATGCCGCATGACTTTCTCATGGCCTTGACAAAAAGTCATACTCATGAGACTAGGAAATGTGAGCTCAATGTTCAAGAGGAAGGGAAAGGGAGGATATATCATTCAATTAATAAAAAATGGCTTCATTCCTAAGGCAAGGGTAAAAATGGCCTCTAGTCAGTTATTAAAAATACATATATATATGTATATATAAAAGAGATAATAATCTAGAGTTTTTTATTACTTATGACTTTTATTTCAATAGATTCTGATTCAAGCAATCTATAATTTTTGTGGTTCATTTTGCACAAAAATAGAAAGTACCTGCTTTACAAAATAATTCTAACTCTAAAATGTCCTTCGGTCTTATTGCCAGAGGGAATAGAGGGCAGAAGACAGGCAGGAGGGGGAGGGAAAGGAAGAGGACAGGACACCACACAGGGGTTTGGGTGGAGGGTGAGTGAAGCATGCGCCTTTTCCCCCAGAGTCACACATATATAAAATAACTAATAAGGTAGTACAATTTCAGGGGAATAAAAATCAAAGTACCTGCTTTAGAGACAACTCCATGTTTAAGATGATTGATGAATGCTGAAAAAAGAAGTTAAACATTAATAAAGATAATCATTAACTGTCTTTTCTATTGGCCACTATGTGCTTTATCAGCTCTAAAGATCATGGAAGTAAACATCAAGGCCCTATATATAGGTGAGAAAAGAATCTTAATATTAGCTATTTCTTTCCTATATGTAGTAATTCCACACAAATAGAGATGATCAAAATAGTTAAGCCTCTTCTTAAAGAAATACCACTTAAATATATAAGGAAATACTTTCTTGAAAATCTTTCCCAGCTACCCACAGGTTTCTTCTTCTTCTAAATCTGCTTATCTTAACTGCTTCCATATAATTCAAAGTAGTGTTGACAAGAACATCTCCATAATTATTTATTACTTCTTTCTGCTCTTACTCAAATAGGTAGTTCACAAAGTTATTCAAGTAGCTGAGTTCTGAAATGTTCTAATGCTCCTTGAGGGTGACCATTTCTTTATGGAACACTACAAGATACTTATGCACATGATTTGATGATATGAGCTATAGTCATTTTTATCTGTAAAAAAATACAGCTTTGGGCCCTCCCTGGTGGCGCAGCGGGTTAAAGCACAGCACTGAGAAACCAAAGCCACTTCCGCATGAGTTCGATTCCCGCCTGCCCCGGAGGTGACCACATGGCGTGGCAGACCTCTCCTGACCCGCCCGCTGCTCCCCTCAGCAGTGTGCTTTGTCGATCTGCCTGTTCTGCTCCCTGCTCTGTGTCTGGTGAAGCCTCTCACCACCCCTGAGCCTCTGGTCTGTACCCCAGTTCTGAATGCGCAAATAAATAAATCTTAAAAAAAAAAAATACAGCTTTATGAATACAATGTAAAATCAGAAACATGGACACAAATGCTACCAAACTACAAGTGATGGAGTGTTTCACCAGCCAACATTTACTGATCAACAAACCATAGATGTCAAAAATTTAACAAGAGATTAAAGAAAAATTTTACAGAGAGAAAGTTCTATCTACTAGTGTTTTGTTATAAATTAAGAAAACTAGTACATTGTTTACTTTTAGCAGTGACATCTAAATAATTTCTCTTGACTATTAACACCACTGACTTTTTGAGGGGCTTTGGATTAACACTCAGATTTGACACTGGATTCTTCCTTAGGAACTACCTAAGATTTTGGTTTTGGTTTATACCATATAGCAGGTGCTGTTTGTGGGAATTCCTTGTTTATTACTGCCATCACAATGTAAACAGGGCCCTGTATAAAACTCATCATGCTGGTTAATCTGTGCCCTTCACAGTGGAGGACTTTAGTCCTTTTTGAGGCAATTGATATTTCCTTGGAAATTGTCCATTTTAATAAACTGTCTCAACAAAAATGTTATAAAAGGTAGTTTTATGAAATGTAAATGTATGTCTAATATTATTTTCATAATTCCTCAATTGCACTGAGGATCTACAAACACAATACAAATTTATTGTTAGAAGCCAGACCTTCAGCAGATCTGAATAATGGGGTGAAGGAGGGGGGTTTGGCATTCAAAAAGATGTACAGCCATGGCAATCTTTCATTCAATTTCCCAATGGAAAAGTAAGGACATATAATTTACATACTCTTCCACTTTTCTCAAATTGAGTTGAGGAGAATTGAAAAAGTAAAATGTAAAAAGTGAAAATTCGACCTCAGGCTTCATCTACCATAGCGATTCGTCTGGCTATATGCTTAGAGAAGGAATGGAAACAGCGGAAGCCCCCAAATTCAGTGGTTTTTGCAAGGGAGGATGAATCCAGTTGTTAGGTGCTCTTCTATTGCAGAAGTTGCAAGTAAAGAGTCAATCACAAAGATTTGTCAGAAAAACGGATGGTATCCTATATCAAAGACTGCTCACTGCTACCATCTTTACTCCCAGAACTGTGCACAGTCTTACCTTGAATATCTGCAGCTCCTCCAGTACCACCTCTTCCATGTTCCACTTCTCCTTTGATATGCTGACAACTTTTAGCACTGTTCCAATGTCTGAAAAAGTACAGTATTCATGACCATGCTGTTTCTACTTTACAGCTCATTTGCGACCAGGTTCCTAGCAACTCCCACATTGCTTCCTTCATTTTTCTTTGAATGCCTCTCAAGAAATTAGATTAAATAAATTAAAGTATGCAAGAAATGAAGTATATGATTTTCACTCTGAAATCTATAGCTCATAGAACTCATTTTTATAGAGACAATATTAAAAGACACACATGTACAATCATAAAAAATTCTGCATCTCTGATACAGATGTAGATTTCCCCTTTACTTAGTACTGGTTGAAATGACAGGAAGGTGAGATGACATTTTTTAACTTGATTCAAGAGATCAAATATATTGTAACAAATTCACTCTCAGTAGAAAAATGTTTGCTTAGTGTTATATCTAATTCAGATTGAAAGTCAAAATATATACATTTAATAATATTAATTAATGAAAGGAAACCACTGAAGCTATTTACATGGAAAAGTTAGAGCTCACTAATCAAATGCATTTCACTTACAGAAACCTTCTAAGTCAAGAGCCAAGGTTTGTTTAAGTTATCATTGTTCAATTTAAAAGGTTAAGAATTCAAATCCAAAATTAATGCTTAGAAAAATGCCTTAATTATATTCCATACAGTTCCTAAAGGTGGCATACTTTCTAGAAAGACAATCAAAGGAATATTTTAAACAAAGGAAAAAATTCCATTTGAAAATTAACTTACACAAAATACATACTTTCAAACTTCTAAGTCCTATGGTAATAGTATTAATAATATATGGTAATGATGCTGCACAAAAGTCTGAATTATTTAGTTTTGTTTATAAATGACTGCAGTATTTTTGAAAAATATTAAACATACCTTTTCCAAATGTCACATTGGAAATCTATCTTATCTTAGTTTCCTTATAATTTTGTCAGTAGAAGTTAGGTTGTACCACCTAGTGGCTGAATGGCACTAATGACGTTAAAATGTCAAATACCTAGGCTAGGAGTGAGGTGGACAGTGTAAATTAAATGCAAACTCATTGGTATTAGTAACAAATTATTTCAAGTTTTGATAGATAAACAGTCTAGAAAATTTCATTTATTTCCCTGGGTCTCAATATCGCCATCTGCAATATAATCAGTTTTGACAACTGGTGTTCTTGACACTCTGAATCTGTTACACATACTCACTTTATAATAAACACAACTTCTA
The DNA here is from genome assembly GCF_000260355.1 of Condylura cristata. Lineage (NCBI taxonomy): Eukaryota > Metazoa > Chordata > Mammalia > Eulipotyphla > Talpidae > Condylura > Condylura cristata. The sequence continues at coordinate 37,014,629 of NW_004567106.1, read as the reverse complement.
TAAATTATTCTATTTTTGGCACTTCTAAAAATGTCCACTTATTGAAAACCCATTTGTCTCTATTTCTTAGTGCAACTTTATTCATTAAATAGTGTAACATTGTTTAGGATACAGTATTATCATATTAATGATATAAATTAGTTGAAATTACAAGAAAATACTGCTTTTCTTGTGCCAGTAATGCCATAATTCTTTTTGGGAATAAACCATTTTGTTATTACTGATAGACAAAAATAATCAGATTCTAATAATAAGAATGATACTTGACCCCCAAAATTCGAGAACAGAAAAAATAATCTGTAAGACGTTTCTACTAAAATATCTTCACAAGTAAAGCTAATTTTTTTTTTTTTAGTTATACTAAGTCAAAATTCTCAAACGTGGGTCAGTCTTTGAGAGTTTATCAGATACCTGCAGAGTGAGGGAAAGGCAAAATTGAAATATAGAAACATTTCTATGCCCTACTGGTTTAATTTTACTCACACCCAATAAATAAATGTTGAGGATCTAATTTATAGTGGGCAAACTGAGTGATAAGCTACTAATCTATTTTGAAATCTCAATTATCAGAGGAGGCCGAGAGAGTCAAAATCACGTGTCATAAATTTTAATATTTAGGTTTTAGCGAATACTTAGCAATGCTTACTCATTTTGATTTCGATTAATAACTTGTAGAAGTGTATGTTATCTTTGTAAAATTGCTGTGAAAGAGCTAATCTAGTTGAAGCATACCTGTTCCCAGAAACATGACATCATATTGGCCATCTTCTGCTACGACGTGATCTACCACAATCTGAGTCAGTTTGTAATCCACATTGATTCGTTTGAATGTCGGTCCACCAGCGACTGGATATACTGATTTATACATTACAGGATGCCGCTTGATAAAACTGATGACATCATCTGGGAAATCTCGGGTGGATTTAATCAGTGGGTCATAGGTTTTGCTTGGACACTGAAAATAAGAGACGAAAGAGTACCTTATTGGTGCATCTGAGAAATTTCCACTTCTACAAAAGTTTTTAAAGGATTTTCATTGTTTGTAATTAAGGATTAGTCACCAGAATCAACATGGAATCACCTAAATAAATGAAGTTTAGCTTAAATATATTTCAATCTTATGTTAAGTCTTAGCTCTCAACATATTTTCTAAATAATATCTCTGTTTATATTTTATAGTTTCCACAGAAAGTCCTTTTCTTATGAAAATTGTTATACGGACACATGAAATTTGTGTTCAAATATTTCTGAAAAATGATCTATAAACATTGGAACAAATGACAAGCCATAATTTTCAATTTTCTTTAAGATGCCAGTACTAAAAAAAAAAAAAAAAACACACACAAGATTATTAAAAGATAAAACAAAGCATCATTAAAATTACTTGTAAAAGAGATTCAATACTTTGACATTATAATTATGTAGCTTTTTGTAATGCCAAGAAAATTAGACTGCGAACAATTCAACAGTTCTTCCCTTATAGGATGTATGGAATACCCGCAGGGAATTTTTCACTTCTAAAATTGCTCCTTCTACGCCTGTCGGTGTTCATTTATTCACCAGTTAGCCTACACTGCCCCCTGCCGGAAAACACAAAAAATCAAACTGGTACAAATTTCTTGTGCCTTTTAATATGAATAAAGAGGAAGTTATTTTACAATTTGACCTTCTTTATTGTAAAGAAGGTAATAAAATCTACTTATGACTAAGAAGATAGTAAAATTATCTTATGATTTCAGTACATTGTAATTTAGGAAGTTACCTCAGAACAATTTTGTTCTCACTTTTGTATTCTTAATGGATTAAGACATTCCTTTGGAATGAAAAACTGCTATATGATGCCAGCATAGAGAGAAAAAAATGAGTGACATTAAAAGAAGTTTTTAGTAGTAAATTTTGGCTTTTACCCTATTTTTGACTTATCCCTGTTTTTAGGCAGGTTGGAAAGATAATCTCTGCTGAACCAAACAATTTAGATAAGGCACTAATTACTGACAGAATATTGGTGAAGGCTTTTTGCCCTTCTCAGCAAGCATTCAGGATTGCCAATCTCCACAGAAGACACTGGAACTCTGGTTTCTAAATATATATATGACCCTGCTCTCACATTTTATACCAATAGATCATAATAGCTTACTAAATTATCTTTCACAAACCTATCTTTTCATTCTATCTATTCTATTAATCTGTCTCATATCTACACCAAAGAGAGTAGAGAATAGTAAGAGAGTATAGAATAGTAGTTACTTAGCATATTTTTAACCAAAGATTATTCTCAAAAATGTGGTTCTGTGTGTTCAGTCATTGCCTCTAGAACTTAGCTTTCAGCCAACTCTAATCTGTCAATCGGATAATGGGAGGAACCCTATATTAAACAGATTAAGCAGCAACTCAAAATGGATATGGAGCTCAAATGTACAAAGCTCTTGCCCAATTATAGGCTACAAGATTGAGGTTTAAAGGCCATTCATAGTGGGATCATAGCTTATAACGCCTGTGTTACAATCTGTTGGTCGATCATTAAAATCAAAGCAAAAGGAAGATTTTTACCCTTGCATTACATTTCTTTCAAACAGTATTCTCACTGAAGGAAAAAAAAAATCTCTTTGATTTGGTAACTATGTTATGCAATAGCCAAAATATCAAAAGAAATAATAACATGGCATTCACACTATAGCTTTTTATATGATTTTTTAAGTAGGAATTTTAATATGATGAATTATAGATGAAAGAAGATACATTAAGCAAAAAAAAAAAAAAAAGTACAACAATTTTCCTCAATGCTCACCGTTGATATGCAATGAAGTCTAAGGGTAAAAAAGAAGGGAAGCCTGGTTTCTATTGACTAATATAAAATGATCCTTGAAAATTTATTTTTTCTTAAGGCATGCAGCCCATGTTTGAGTAAGATCTTTATCCTCTAGGTGGCTGTGCGAGATCTCTCAGGTCTGACTGTCCTCTGTGTTTTCACAAATGAAAGTGATTTGGTAGAATTACTCCCTGAGGTGCAGGATAGTACAGTTTGAACCAAATATTGTTATTTTAGTACATTGAAACCACTGGAATTTTCCTTTGATATCAAGTAGCTATGTAGTACACACATCTGAAAATAACTCGAGATGCCAAACAACGTATTTAGATGAAGTAGGAATAAAACATACCGTAAGGGGAAAAGAAGAAAGGGGGAGAGAATGTTACCACTAAAACAGATGATCATAGTCAATTGGTACCCTTAAAAACCCCTAGAAAAAAATTTCCCACTGCAGCTATATATCCCAGTTATTAAAAATCAAGTGAGTTTTTCTCGGTATTAAAAATCATATATATGCATTTTAATATCTCCCAGTTAGTACAATCTACGTGAATATACGCAGAGGACCATTTACTTCTGCCTCCATCTTTCTAATATTTGTCTGACTTCCTCCAAGTTAGCTCTGTAGCTGTGGGCCTACAGGGATATAAATCAAGGAACTTATCTGTGTTTCCATCTACTGTTTCAAAAAACTTTTAAGATAGCTAAAGCATTGAGGAAAACTCAAGAGAGTGATTCCAACACTTGCCAATGTCATATCTTGCTGCAGGCAATGCGGCAGGGGAGGAGACAGAGACCTGTCTGGGCAAGCCCTGAGATGAAAGGGTAGTCCCAACCCCAGTTCCTCCCCCTACCAGCCACCCCCAGCAAAAAGCCACCAGCCCCAGCGCCCACCTCCAGGGGCTGGCTGTTCCAGCCGCTAGGTGTGATCCTGTTGTGCTTGGCAGAAATGTGTGTTTGTCCAGGGCCGTTAATAGTGCAGTGGGAAGCAATGGATAAGCGGAGAAAAATGGGTTTTATCCAATGCGAGAACTTTGCCTCTTGGCCAGGCACCAAGCAGCTGTTAAAAGTTTTCTCCCCCTGCTGCTTCAGGCTCTTCCCTACAGGTTGCAGTTTCCTTTTCAATAAACCAGAGGAATGACTAATGTGACAGAAGACTCAGCCCAAAGAAAGAGTAACCCAGGCTGACACTGGAGAAAATAAATAGGATTCTGATTTTTATTTAAAAGTAAAAATGGCAGCTTTATAAATGCTGTCTTTGCCCTCCTTTTTCATCCAGGGGTCAGTTTATAATATAGATAATGGCCAAGGAAAAACCTACATTCTATATTAATGATAGAAGGGCCCAAAGTGGGGGCCTCCCTGGGGACACAAGGGTTAAAGCACTATCTCAGACAGTGCAGCATGAGCTCCATCCCTGGCCAGGGAAGTGACCCACATGGCGCAGCAGACCTCTCCTGTCTCACCTACTGCTTCTCTCAGCAGTGTATTTCAGAGGATCTGCCAGTTTGCTCCCCACTCAGTCTCTGGTGAATCCTCTCACCTGCTACACCTCTGGTCTACACCCCAGTGCTTGTATGAATTAATAAACAAAAATAATCTTAAAAAAAAAAAAGAGAAGAAAGAAAAATAAAGGCCAAGGGTACAAATAGAGGTAAACGCATCCTTCTCTTTTGCAAGCATTCATTTCCCCTAGAAGGATTTCTGACCAGATAACGGAAAACACTACTAAATACAGTTAAGTAGTTTAAAATGTGCAGAATTTTGTTTTAAAAGAAAGTGTTGGTTCTACAAAAACAAAATGTTGAAAGTCAGTTGAAAAGTTTGATTTAGGTCAAGTTGTGCTTCAGTCTTTTAGAGAACTACAGTCTATAGACCATTACCGGTAGAAAACCATGTTTTTGTTTAATGATAGAGTCACATCTTCTGCAGTGTTACTAGGCTTAGGGACTTTATTTTTTTTAATAAATAATAGTTTATTTTTACATCATTTTGTGCATTTTTCCATCTCAGTTGTAATCCCTGTGGGCTTCCCATCACCAAATCACCCGTGTGCCATGACCACAGTCCAGTGCACTCCCCACCCCCCATTTTTGACTCCATTCCCCACTCCAATCCCATAAAATGTCTCTGGTATATAGTTGTTTATTATTATTGCCCCCTCCCCTCCATCCGGGACCTTTATGCTCCTGCTATGAGGGAAACCATCTATATTTTTCTTTTTCTTTCTGGCTTATTTTACTAAGGGTTAGGGTCTTTTAAGAGGCCTGGATCTTAGACCCTGCCTCAGCCTCCCTTCCTCTTCTGGAATCAAAAACCTGGGAGAAACAAAATTTAGGACAGCCTCTTAAATTTGGAAAGGTTGTGGCAAAGCACGCTATCCAGTGAATGAAAGGCCATGCAGTGAACAAATATTGGGAAGAAATCAAGCTGAATTTTAACAAGACAGAGAGCTACCTATGAGCTAGGAATGCAGCCAAAGAGTGCTCTCTGGATTTCAGTTCAGTAGGAAAGCTAACTTTAGACAAACCACCACAGCATGTGCAACATTCCTGAGGGTATAAATGAGCAGCCCCACCTGAGGGGATTCTGCATCCTTTGTCAGGTCCTTTGGCTGTATCATACCCTAACACTATCCAAATCAAGAGGAATTTAAGATGTTTTTGAATTACATTTTTTTGGGGGGGCTAGGCAATACTATGATTTGATGTCAACCCTAAAGTTTTTTTTTTTCTTTTTTGTAAAGATTTATTTACTTATGCATAAAGAAATGGGGGTACAGGCCAGAGGTACAGGGGCAGTGAGAGAATACACCAGAGACAGAGTGATGAAGAACACTGCTGAGGGGAGCAGTAGGCAAGACCGGAGGTCTGCTGTGCCATGTAGGTCACCTCTGTGACCAGGGATGGAACTCTCTCTGAAGCAGCTGTAGCCAGCTTACAGTGCTGTATTCTAACCCCTTGTGCCACCAGGCAGGGCTCTTTTTTTTCTATAATATAATCAGAAAATCCTAAATTATATAACCAAGATCTAATTCACACTAGTAAAGATACATAATTCTGAGAATCATCAACTCTAAGAAAAGAATGTGTTACATTAGCAGGTAACTGTTCAAGTCAAATATTTTAGGTGCACCAGGAAGAGAAAAATAGGATACTCCTATACCTAGTCTGTTAGCAACATATTTAATTATTGGCATTATGTGTTTTTTTCCTGTGATACAATTCTCTAGCCCCGTTTGAATTTTTTCAGGCAAAATCCTAATTCAATTTCAGTGACACCAGTGCTTTGATATGTGAGGATCAAAAAGGCCTTTCTAGACAGAACAGGTAGATATCTCAGGGCCCAGCACTGGCCCGTGGTAGTATATTTGATACAATGAACTTCCCTGCGGGCTCAGAATCAAAAGGATTTTGTGACTGTTAAGTGTTTTTTATGGGGTTAGAAAGTGTAATACTTAGGTGGAAAATAAATAAGGGCTGTTAGGCAGATCCACACCCACATCCTGAGCTTGGAAGATTTTATCTCCTAACAAAGGAGAGGGACAATAAAAGACCTATTGCAAAGGGAGGAAACCTTCTAGCTTTACCTTTGATTTCTCCAGAGGAAAAACCATGAGAGGAGCTGGAGTGGCACCGTTTGATTTAGAAGATGATTTGTGATAATTAAGGGAGGGAGCTATTCCATTGTTTTCCATTTGGTAGGGGTGGAAAAATCACTTCAGATTGTTTTTGTAGTGGGTCAGGCAAATTACATAGCTAATTGATTCATATATGGTATGAATTCTGACAAAGAACTTTCAATTTTTCCTAAGTCTTAACTCCTAAAATAGAATTGTAAAGAGGAGGCACGTATTCAGGAACTATTGAATGACTTGACTAACAATTCTTATTCAACATTTTACAGAATATTTTAATATTTTTTTTCCTTATGAGAAAGGCAAGGGTATATTTTCCATGCTCACTAGTAAACCATGAAAGTAAAGGAAAGAGAAAGAAGGAAGTTATTTGTTTAGTGGTTTTGATATTTCATGTGGTTTAGAGCAAACAAAAGAAAAACAACAACAACCACAACAAAATGAATTAGAAAGTGGAACTCAAAGATGAGTAGTGATCCCAGGGGCCCAGTATCGCCGTATAAAAGACAGAGTTGGGACAAGAAGTCACATCTTTGGTACATAGTAGTCCAGGATGTTTATTTTGATTCTGTTTTAAATATCTTAACCAAGATATTCACAGGAATCCTCAGAATCCCATTTTAATATCTATATACAAAAATGAATAAATTTTAATATTAAGCTATTAATAGGGATTACAATGTGTTTATCAGTCACCACTGTAGGTATAGTAACATCAAGTTATGAAATTAAAACACAGTACCTATTATTCCCATTTTTTCGCACCTGACCAAAAAATGGGGCCATATTTAGGAAATATGTAAATTTTGATCTTTAAAACTAAAGTTAAACATTTGACAGTAAAATCAGCAATGATTTGAACTTCAAAAACATGTACATTTCACATGTTAGTTACTGTGAATAATTCTGCAATAAAAATAGGAATGCTAATCTCTCTTCAAGCTCTTGATTTCAATTCTTTTAAATAATACCCATAAGAAGGATTTCTGGATCAGATGGTGATTGTCTATTTTCTTTTCTGAAGAAGTTTTATGCTATATGTAGAAACAACTTAAATGTGACTGATGAATGTATCAAAAAATGTTCATCCCTAAAAAAGGGAAATCCTGCAATAAGGGAAAACATAGGTGAACCAGGAGGAAATGATGCTGTTGTATTAAGTGAGGTTATCAAAGAAAGACAAATACTATATAATTCCACTTATGTTTATGAAGAAAAATACTACATAATGCCACTTGTGTTTCAGCTTCATTAAAGCAAGGAACAGAACTTTTGAAACTAAAATAGCTGGGATTAAATCTCACTAAAAAACTTTTGCACAGCAAAAGAGACATTAGTCAAAACAAAGAGACACCCTACTGATTGGGGGATTTTTTTTTTTTTTTGCATTCCATACAACTGATAAGAGACTGATCAAAAATATACAAAGCACTTATACAATTCAACAAAAAACAAAGTAAACAATCCAGTCAAAAAATAGGCTGAAGAGCTAAAAAGACAATTCTCCAAAGAGGAAATGCAAATGGACAACAGCTATATGAAATGTTCAACATCACTTATATTCAGGGAAATGCAAATCAAACCCACAATTAGATACCACCTTACATCAGTGAAAATGGCACATATTAAAAATAACTGGCAACAAATGTTGGTGATGATGTTGAGAAAAAAGGAACTCTCCTACACTTTTGGTGGGAATTCAAACTGTTCTAAACACTATGGAAAGCTGTGTGAAGGTTCCTCAGACTACTAAAGATGGAGCTACCATATGACCCAGAAATTCCACTCCTAGGGATCTACACAAAGGACACAAAAAACATTAATTCAAAATAATACCTGTACCCCTATGTTGAGGGCAGCACTACTTATAATAGGTAAGACTTGGAAACAACCTAAATGCCCATAAGTAGATGACTGGACCAAGAGGATGTGGTATATATGCACAGTGGAATACTTTCCAGCAATCAAAAAAGATAAACTAATGCCATTAACAGCAACATGGATGAGGCTAGAAGGAATTAGGCTAGTGAAATAAGGCAGAAATAAAAAGAAAAATATTGGATACTTTCACATATAGGGGGAAAATAAGGGAACCAAACAATAAAAATAATAAAAAAACAAAATGAAATTAACAGGTAAGTATAAATCAGAGACTTTCTGCAGGTAAGGGGAGGAAAATGGACCAAAGTGTGGTGACGGTGCACAGGTGGACAGGTGGGGGAACTCTATTAAAAGAAAGCAAACATTGTGCAAAAATGAACAAGGATATATATATATAAAGTTTTGTATGTAGGAGGAGCAGAAGGCTGTCCATAGGGGACATCACCAATGGTATGAAGTTTCACTTACACAAGATTGATCTATACAACAATATGCCTGTAGATAATAAAAATGACTATATTATATACTGAAAAGTCTGTTAAGGTAGATATCATACTAAGCATTCTTACCACACACAGGCACATACACACACAAATAAGTACTTCTCATCTTTTTGCTAAGAGAATGATTTAAAACCTGTAACTCACTTTCAAATGAATATTTTATATTTTACACAAATTATAAATACTTTAAGATTCCTATCAAATACAATAAATCTACATAATAAATCTTTCATATTAAAAGAAAAAAAAGAAAAAAAATCTTATCTTTTGCATTATCTCTTCTTACAAACATTAATTTCGAGAAGCCTGCCCAACTTAGTTTGGCTTCCATTCATTTATTACTGACTAGATGGTGAATTTTCCCACATAATATCTCACTTGGAACTTAGCAGAAAAGGTTACCTAAGAAAATGCAGTTTGTTCAGACACCCTGTTTGGACACCAGAGGGCAGAAAATCACTTGAAGTAAAGAAGTTCTCTAAAATCATCTTGTGGATCCTTTAGGTTCCAGACTAAAAACACTGTAGAATGGTGTTATGATAGTAAGACTAGGTGCTTAGGTGTGACATGCTATCATGGGAAGTATAAATTTCTGACAAAAGGTAAAACTTTAAGGAGCTATGGCAAGTTGAAGGTTGTAGCTTCCATTTATCTAAGTGAGAAGGTCAAAGCAAGGCACTGCTGGAAGAATATATGAAAACTCAATTTTATTAGCAATCTTTATACAGAAAATGTAAGAATAAGGTGTTTTTGTAAATGATCTATTTAAAAATTTTTACTGAGGTATTGAGTGACTTTCAGTAAAAATTCTGCCATTCATAGAAAGAAAATTATTCTGCAATGCTTTTATTAATTACCTGAGTTCTTCTCAATTAAAGTAAATGACAAGTTCAGTAAGGTTTCAAAAGTTCATTATTTGTGCGAGAATAGATTAATCTCCTACAGAAACAGCACAAGGTTCTGTCTGGTTTAGCATTTTGAAGGTAGAAAGGCAACGCGTTAAGCAGCATTGGATTCAGAGTCAGGTGGATCTACATTTAATGTGTCTCACCACCTTACAAGCAATAAGGCCATGAGCATACACTCAGCCTCTGTGGACTTTTCCTTATATAAATCTGGCATAATCATACCTGCCCTGCTCTGCTACCGTAACAATGTACTGGCATAACATTGAAGTGCTTATCACTGGATCCTGAGGACTGTTCAATAATGGTTTGTGACTAAAATTTCTGAACTGGAGTTCTGATGAAAATAGGATGGTCAAAAAGCACCAGTTAAAAATTACTGAGAGAGTCACAAAAATCAACTCGAAGTGGATTAAAGACCTAGACATAAGAACAGAAACCATGAAATACCTAGAAGCAAAGATGGGTCAAACACTACACGACATACACTTCAGCAACATCTTTAAAGACAGAGCACCCAACGCCACAATAGTGAAGGCAAAGATAAATAGATGGGACTACATCAAGTTAAAGAGCTTCTGTACAGCAAAAGAAACATTACTAAAAACAAACAGAAAGATCACTAATTGGGAAAACATCTTCTCACACAAAAGTAGCGATAAAGGACTGATCACAAAAATATACGGAGAACTGATGAAACTCAACAAAAATAAAGTAAACAACCCCATCAAAAAATGGGCAGTAGAGCTAAAAAGACACTTCTCCAAAGAGGAAATGCAGATGGCCAACAGGCATATGAAAAAATGTTCAACATCACTCGTAATAAGGGAGATGCAAATTAAAACCACAATGAGATACCACCTCACCCCAGTGAGAATGGCACATCTTCAAACAACTAGCAACAACAGATGTTGACGAGGATGTGGAGAAAAAGGAACTCTCCTGCATTGCTGGTGGGAATGCAAACTAGTACAACCACTATGGAAAACTGTCTGGAGGTTCCTCAAACTGCTAAACATGGAGCTTCCCTATGACCCAGCAATCCCACTCCTAGGTATCTATCCAAAAGACACAAAAACACTGATTGAAAAAGATACCTGTACCCCCATGTTTATTGCTGCTTTATTTACAATTGGAAAAACATGGAAGCAGCCCAGATGCCCAAAAGTAGATGACTGGATTAGAAAGATGTGGTACATATATACAATGGAATATTACTCAGCAACCAAAAAAGAGAAACACATGTCTTTTGCAGCAACTTGGATGGAGCTGGAAAAGATCATGCTTAGTGAGATAAGCCAGAAAGAGAAAGAAAAATACCGGATGGTTTCACTCATAGCAGGAGTATAATGGACCAGGCGAGAAAATAACAAAAATAATGAACAACCATATACCAGAGACATTCTGTGGGGGTGGAGTGGGGAATGGGATCAAAAATGGGGGGGGGGAAGGGAAGGAAATGCACAGGACTATGGTGGTGGCACAGGGGTGATTGGGTGATGGGAAACCCGCGGGGATTACAATCGAGATGGAAAAAAAATGTGCAAAATGATGTAAAAATAAACTTTGTAATAAAAAAAAATTACTGAGAGAAAAAAAATCAAGAAATTGTTTTGAAATAAATGCAGCTAGGTTTAGTAGAGCATTCACCACTATATCACTCAGGTAAACTAAAAAAAAAAAAAAAAAGCTGAACATTATGCACTATTTTAACAATAAAGGAGAAAAGACTGATCAGAAATCTCCAATACTACCCTTTATTCTGCTGTTTTGGAGTAGTGATAATGGGAAATTTATCTAAATATTCTGGGCATCAGATTCCTCATCTGTAAAATGAGGGTCTCCATCATCCATTCTCAGATTTTACAAGTATAGTTACTTGATATGCCATGAAATGTAATTTCGATGGTTTTATGAATATAGTTTTTAAAATGCTAATGTTAGTTTATGAAAAGCATATTTGTGTGATTGGTTTTCATATCAGGTATATGTTTCTAACTTCAAAATCAGCCTTCCAAATGTAAACTAAAATGTAGAATATCAGACAAATAATCTGCAAAGAAGCAGCCAGATATAATTTTAAACTACTAAAAAAAGTAATGAAACAGTGGTTACTCATTTATGCATGATATTAGACTTCTTCAAATTTATTCAGTAATTTAAGAATGTATGAAAGTTCAAACTTACTTGGAGATAAAGTCCTTTGTCTACTATCAGGAAGAACAGTCATTACTACTTTTATACAGGATAGGAAATGGCTGGTCAATGACAAATAATTTTGAAATACTTCAATATAATTCCTGAGAATAAATTATTTAGACTGGCTTATCTGGGTGTTCCACATCAAAACAAGGCTAGAAATATTCTGATTTAAACTCAGAACAGGAAATCTCCGTTTAGCCAAATCTACAAAGCATGATAAAAAAAAATCTTCCATAGTAATTTGGATTTTGCAAAAATCTCTACAATTTTGATCAAAAAAGACATAATCTACCTCATCAAAGTACTCTGCTGTAGTTTTCTAGAGGGGATTTTATCTTCCTGTCTAGATTACAAGAGTGACCCAAGTATAGGCTATAGATAAAAGACTAGTACAAGGTGTCATTCTCAAAGCTTAGCTTCAAATACAAATGTGTTTATACATTTTTTCAAAGTACAAGAATTTTATGAGAACTGTTGATGTTTAGAAAGACTAAAGAAATAATTTTGTTAAGTGGTACTTGATAATATTTTTTTCCTTTTCTAACTTCTTAAGAACTAGAAGCTAAATATTTCTTTGGTCCTTTGGTCTGGATACAGATTATTCCCCAGGTAATTCTGAACTCTTTCAAGAGAGTGTCTACAGTGTAAACACTTCATGTTTTGAGTACTTAGCATCAAAGACTGGTCTGTTTAACATAATCAGTACTTCCTTTCTCATTAATGAGAAACCCTTCTCACATATTATTGTGAATGTGGGCGGGGGAGGGTGGCATTTGCCACAGTTCAAAAAGTGGCTGTGTCCTGTGAGGAGCTTGAGGTGATGTGGGAGTTGTTTTAATCCACAGCCCTTGCCCACAGGAGTAGGGGTTACAGTCTCACCTGCCACCTCTGCCCGCCTTTAACCTACTCTGTAATTGGAAAGTTATGTCTGATGCATCTATCTGCATGTTATCACATTGACAATCAGTTTCAGTCTTCTCATAGTAAGAATCAACTGTGGTATATATGTAAGCAAACAATTTTCTGTTATTAATACAGATGATTTCAGTCCCAAATTATTTTCCTGTAACTTTCAGATACTTGGAATTTTTTTTAATGATCCAAATGATCACTGTCTGTTTTTAAAAACAAGTTCATACACAAAGAGCTCAGAATATGACCAATATGACCGTTTTTGATACTTAACCCCAAATCGTAGTATGATAAAAGTGACCCTGTTAGAGTTCCCTCTGAATTTTAACAATCCTTCGAAAAACAACCCAAAGTAGCCTCAGAAACAAATGTGTTTTTACAAGTTAAAAAAAAAAAAAGGTCTGAGGAGGAATGGAAAAAAATATAGGAAATATGAAGAAATATTTAGGTTTTTCATAGATTTGATATCTAATAAATACACACAAAATGTGTGATATATTATGTATAAGTATATATGTATATATCCAATGAAAGATTTTCTATGGAAGGGGAAATTAAATAAAATTTAACAAAGTATTTTTAATATAAAATTAGAGTACAAGGACTAAGAGGCTGGACTCTGCAGCCCGAATATCTGGGTTACAAACTCAGAAATGCCATTCACTGCTTCATTACCTCAGGCAAGTTACTTTATCTTTCTGTGACCAAATTTGCTGTGACCAATTAATGGCATTTTAATAACAGCACTAGCTTCATAGAGTCATTCTAAAGATTTATAAAGGCTGTAAAGATTTGTAGAACCTTTGGAAGTAATTTTTCCAACCGTACCCACAATCTATGTTGCTGCTAAAATGTAAATACAAATATATAGGATAAATATAAAATAAACAAGGATATTTAATATATAATAAACATGAATACATAAAATGTTAGAACAGATCTGATGTTCAAATAAAATGAAAGAGTAAATTCTAAAAATATTATTTGCAAAAACAAATTCTTTCCATAAAAGTTACTTTATAATCGGGTCAAATATCCTTTAAAATGTATTTATAATGAGGAATTATTAAAAATAAAATAAGAGGGGTATAGAGTGTGCTTCCTAAATTTAATTACTTTATATAAAGGAAGATGGAAAGAATTTACAAAGTCTGCTTACCAGCTGTGTCCCCCTTTTAGAATGAACATATGAAAAATACAATATTCAGTAGAAAAATTAGTGACCTAACTTTTCTCAAAAATTTTGATGTAAAATATTCAAAGTGAATGCTAAATAAAAAAAAATAACAATGCCTCTTTATAGTAAGTCAATTAACCAATCCTCAAGTAACTTAAACTATGTTAAACATATCAATAACCCAAAAAAATTCATGTATAATGCAAATATGGATTTTAAACTGCAGTTTTTAAAAAAAACAGGTATGAAAGCTCTAAAGTACAATTCTTACTTTCATATATGTGTTAAACATGAATTTTACTATTTGAAAAGAATTTTGAACGCAGTGTTCTCAAGGTCTTTCCCTATTTAGAAAATGCCTATTATTCTAAGAAAAGAGAAACTTTAAAAGAACCATCATAACTGATGCAGCCTTTTCAAAGTAGAAGTGGAAACTAGAAGACACAAGCAATAAGCAGGACTTCAAGTGGGGGGAAATATTTATGGAAATACATGGTGTTTCCATGTAGGAACATTTATCTTGCTAGGCAGTAAATCAATTAATTTAACTATACTTAGTATATTCTGTTCCTCATGATATGTTAATGGTAACATTAAAATCTTACTCCAAAGAATGTTAACTTCTGATGAAGGTAAGAAATGCTACCACATCACGTAACTGAACACAGTTACTTTCAAATTCACTGTAGCTGTTGTTTTGATGATACGTGGGTCTGCTAATCCTATGTAATTTGTTTGGCCACCATTTCTTGTTACCTGCAGTTCGGCATTCCTACAGAAGTTCAGAACTGCCCAGCCAAATAGTCATAGGAACCAAACCTTCCAAAGAGCCTTTCAAATCAACCAAGAGCAGAAAGCTGGATCACTCTGGGAAAGCTATGCATAATGAGATATGACCAGGAATGCTTGGGGAGCAGAGGACCCATGGTTGACAAGGGACCCCCAAAAGCTGATCAATGAAACCCTGGCTGGGGATCTAGGTCTTGATCACAATTACAATACACAATTGAGTCATCAAGCAGATGAGAAGTGCCTGGAGGGCGGACTCACAACCCTTGATACTATAGATAACAGCACATTTTCTGGTCCTCCCTTTTCTTTTTGCCCTTCCCCTCACAACTGATGCTGTATGAATACTCTATCAATAAAAGGGCCAGAATCTTGTTCTTTGGCAGCATCCTGCATCCTACAGCTTGCTCCATGACTCCTGTTTGTCAGGTATCAGTGAAAAGCATAATATATTAGAATAGAATTAGGAAGAAAGCATAGGAATGAAAAATAAGTTGACTCTTAACTTGGATCCATACCGTGCCAGGCCGGGGATAAGGAATCCTTCCATCATACTGCACCCAGCGATGGTCTGCACTTTCCTTATGAGCATAAGGGCCGTTAAAAACTGCTCTGATGTCAGCCATGCTGTACACACAAACAGCAGAGCCTTTGAAGATGGAGCTGGAAAAATAGCAACATGTTTCACTCATTCACTAGCTCATTCAATGGACATTTCCTGCGCACATCATATACCAGGACAATGGACAAATTTGTTCAGTGCATTCTATTTGACAGATGTTGCAGGAAAATATATTCAAGAAGCTTCAGTCACATAATATTGAATACATGTATAATATTTGTACTACAAATAACTATAGTGAGCTAAGCTACTACATGGATGGGTATACAACACAAGGTGCTTGGGACATTTTTAAAGAAGGGGCTGCCATCTAGAGACTGCCATATAAACTGATACTGGATTGTTTGCTAGGAATTACCTGAAATAATGAAGGTAGAGAAGAATATACAAGAAAATGCACTGTATCTGTGTACTCTTGAAATAGCTCATTTTATTTGAAGTTACCAGATGATAGCATTTTCTAAAAAGCTTAAAAAGTTGTATTATCTTCTTTTAAAAAAAGTAAATAGATATGCAAATAATGGGTCACCTTTATCTGTTTTCTAAACTAAACAAACGTTATGAATAATAGCTATTAAATTTTTTCCTCAAAATTTATTTCAATATTATCAATTAATTAAAAATCTGAAATTAAATTAAAAATTGCTCCATCTTGAATTTTTGACCTTTGTATATGTAACACAATAATTTGACATAACGGAACTTCCTCATATAATTTGTTTCAACATTTTTTAGTTAATTTTTAAAATCTTGGCCCTCCCTGGTGGTGCAGCGGGTTAAAGCACAGCACTGAGAATCTAAAGCCGCTTCTGCATGAGTTCGATTCCCGCCTGTCCTGGAGGTGACCACATGGCACGGCAGGCCTCTCCTGGCCCACCCGCTGCTCCCCTCAGCAGTGTACTTCCTCGATCTGCCTGTTCTGTTCCCCACTCTGTCTCTGGTGAAGCCTCTCGCCGCCCCTGAGCCTCTGGCCTGTACCCCA
>NW_004567106.1:36931160-36998107 GCF_000260355.1 Condylura cristata | reverse complement strand
CTCTGTCTCTGGTGAAGCCTCTCGCCGCCCCTGAGCCTCTGGCCTGTACCCCAGTTCTGTATGCACAAATAAATAAATCTTTAAAAAAAAAATCTTAATAATTTTTTTTATCATGAATTTCTGGACTTACCTAATTTTTAATCATTATTGTAGCCCACATAACTTGGAGACAGGAAAGATCCACAGAAAGTCTACAAATTTTTGCAAACTAATGATGGGAATTGTTAGCACTATCAGCAAGTGTTTTCATTTTGTTTTATTTCTGGACATTAAAACATTTTCTCTGACTCTAGTCTTTTGATGATTCTTGTTTTCAAAAACAAGTTCACTCTTTTATGACCTTGGGTACATGTTGTCTCAGCACTACATAAATGAGATAAGGATTCTCTAGAACAAGTAGCTCAAGCGTTAAAACTCTTATAATGATATTAATAGGAAATATTAGGAAATGCTTTTGAGATAAAACTAGTTGCTAAAAAGGGAGCTGATGCTCTCATACAATGATCTGTCTAGCATATTTCAAAGGAATGATACATAACGCTCAATAACATTGCTGCTACGGCATGTTAGTTATATCTTCTCATAAAAGATGTGACATGCATCCTGGCATTACTTCAATCTTCATAGCAACATTAAAAATAAAATAATATAGTACACCATGAACAAAGAGCTGAACTGTAACTTCATATTCTGGGTGGGCAGAAGTGGTAGAGAAAACTATCTTGGGGCTACTTCTCCCTGGCACATGTCTATATTTGTGTTTGGAACACACAGTGACTTCAAAGAAAGTTCCTTTAATGGAAAGATGCCAAGAGAGTGGGACTGAGGTAATTAACACGAGTGAATATAGGCACTTTTTCTTTCTGTACCTTTTTAGTTGGGTTAGAACATTTATCAGAATCATAGAAATTACAAAACCAGAACATGCTATCCAAGTTAGCAGTTTCCAAAGGTATTACCTTTATCCCCATGTTTGTATATCCATATCTCAGAATAAAACAAACTATTTTTTTCTAACATACTGTGAACCAATACTAACTTGAATTTATACATAGGTACTTTGAAGTAAATGAAACTACAGAGAAGAAATGATATGTCTACAAAATATTTTAATAATTTATTCAAAAGGAGACAATAAGATAATTTCTTAATACCAATATCATAGGTTACATCAATACTATTACTAGTAGACAATGATAAAGACTGATAGCAGAACTATGGAAAAAGTGAAAGGTATTTGAATGTATTTACTGTAGACAGTAATATGCAACAAGAGGAAAGAAATACAAGTTTCTGAATTAAAAAAAAAAAAAAAGCTCTGCATGTTCTTTGAGAAAGCTTCATTAGACACCAGCAACTTTTGAGACAGTCACACAGTATATGACAAGTTCAAGAGAGTATTAGCAGATAGAAGACAAGAATGTAGGGGTAGAAATTAAGAAAACATCACTAGTCCTTGCTTCATGTTTGCTAGTAACTGGATCCTCTTCTCTAACCATGTCAGAGAGAATCCTTTTGTCTAATTAGCAGACTAGTGAAATCCTGGGGATCAAGAGTCATAGACTCCCACCTTCACTGGGTTATGGGGAAATTAACCTTAACATTTAAAAAATTTAAAAATGCCTTAACATTTTAAAAATCAAGATTATTCCATTTTATAATTACAGGCTAACCAGTGACCAAGACATGCATTTTTTTTAGTTCACTTCTAAGTCATACAGCTTGATACATTTAAGACATAAGCATATACAAATCATAATAAGTGATAAAGAGAATCACATCTTCATACCCAGTGATTTAACTTTGGGGACTAGAGTCACAGATATGCTTACTCAATCAGGGAATAGCATATGTATGAAGTTAATCACTTATTTTGACCAGTCAAGGTCAATGGAAATGTATAGTGGACTGGCTTAAAAAAAAAAAAAAAAACTGGCATTTGACATAGGGGATAACTATGCCCTTGTAAAAAGAATATGAAGATATTTTATTTGTTGATATAAAAGATTTCTAAGAAGAGATAAGTGAAAAAGTAAAATGAAAAAATGTATTGGCCTCCGTACATATAACAATTCTCTAAAGAGATTACAAGCATTTTTGACATACCTGGTTGTAGTGAAAACTCCATATACTACAGGATTTCTTTCATCTCTTGTGGGGAGTAAGTAAATATCTTCTATTAATAGGGAAAAAATAATAATTCACTATATCTATTTTTCAGAATTACATGTTTGCTTTTCCTTTAATAATGCAAATTTCTTTAGTTAGTATATAAAATCAAAGTGAAAACCATTATATTATGATATTTAACTGGATATTTAACCACCCAGGTATTTACTTCAGTCACCTATAGATGGGATAGTTCACTTGAGAGTCTCCCATAACTGTTACTATTTGGGTGTAGGTGATAGCCCAAAAAAGAAAAACTGAGGGCCCTCCCTGGTGGCTCAGCGGGTTAAAGTGCAGCACTAAGAAGCTAAAGTCACTTCAGCATGAGTTCAATCCCCACCCCAGAGGTAACCCACATGGCGCGACAGACCACTCCTGACCGGCCCGCTGCTCCCTTCAGCAGTGTACTTTGTAGATCTACCTGTTTTGCTCTCCACTCTATCTCTGGTGAATTCTCTCACCACCCCTGCATCTCTAGCCTGTACCCCAGTTCTGAATGCATAAATAAATCTTAAAAAAAAAAAAAAAGTACGAAAAACTAAAAACATAAGTATTTTACTCTTCAGAGTAGAAAAGCGCTGCTCTCTATGTCAATTTATTTACTCATTATTCAATGGTCTATTTGGTAGCTATGAAAATAACTACACCCGTAATGAATGGAGTACTGATACTAAATTCTGTCAAATAATGTTATTTACAATATCATTTAATAAGTGAGTATGCTTACACACAAATAGAGATTTAATCCATAAATATTAATATATATTTTAACAGAGTAAAACAGAATACCAATAAACTAGTCAGCAATTGTCATTTTGCTCTTCATTAAAAAAAAATCAGGGGCCCTCCCTGGTGGTGCAGCAGGTTAAAGCACTGCACTAAGAAGCTGAAACCACTTACGCATGAGTTTGATTCCCGCCTGCCCTGGAGGTGACCACATGGTGTGGCAGACCTCTCCTGACCCGCTCGCTGCTCCCCTCAGCAGTGTACTTTGTCGATCTGCCTGTTCTGCTCCCCACTCTGTCTCTGGTGAAGTCTTTCACCACCCCTGAGTCTCTGGCCTGTACCCCAGTTCTGTTTGCAGAAATAAATAAATCTTTAAAAAAATTTTTTAAAAAATCAGGAAAATAAAAACTAATGGTGTTGACAATATATGTATATATAATATAACTGAATATATTCCTTCTAAAATTAGCTATGAGAGAAGTAAAGGGGAATGAAGAAGAGGATGAAGAGGGGAAATGAAAACACTGTGTCTCTGACTCATTTTTTATGGACATATCAGAGGAGTTCACAAAATCTCCATGTTCTCCAGCAGAGGGCATCTGCAGAATAGAAAACCCATGCTCTTGCCACCTTTTATATGGTATCTCCCTCCACGGGAAAGACTGCATGGAAAAGTATGGTCTGTCCTAGCTGCAGTTTTATTTCCTTAACTACCTTCAGGTGCTTAGGAAGAGAGCTTTGCCTTGTGACAAGGTGCACCCAGATCTAGAACACCTCTACCTTCATACCTGTATGTGTTCTAAGTTAGTGAGGACCACTGCTGTGAGCCATATTCGCTATGTAGTTGGGCATAGGGGCTAACATAAAATAAATGAGGAATTACTTCATTGAGCAAGGATGTATTTTTTTTTTTTTTAATAAAATGGGGCATGTGACTTACGAAGCTCATCAAAATGAGTATCTGCCCCATCACTTCCAGGAATTGAGCAAATCAATCTGGCCTTAAGAAAAGTGGTCCATTTGTTGATTAGACTGCGTTGTCCTCCTACATCATTCTGGGAAGAGAGGAAAATGAAGATACAGATTTAGTGACATGATTCTATTCCCAACCGCCCCTCATCCCGCCCCCCAAAAATGGTTATTACAGAGTGTCTTCTTTTATGACATTGTTTACAAAGACAGACAGCCTCCATATAGAAAGCCTTGAATTCTGAATGAGGGAAGGACAAAAAAAAAAAAAGGCAAATTTGTCCTTCAAGATTAAATGCCTCGCTTTTGAGTAAATAAATGCAATGTAAGCACCACAGATCTCTGGAAGGAAAGATGCAGATGCACGCTACAGCATACAAGGCAGTTTTGGATTCAAACCCCATCTCTGCCAAGTTTTACTCATGACCTACAAAAGGTTATTTAATTCTCTAAGTCTCTGTTTTCCCATCAGTAAAATGATTAATGCCTTGAAATATGGCTATTTGGATGTTTGAGTGGAAAATGTTGTATAAAGTACCTAGCATAGGGCCAGGAACTTGTGGTCAATAAATGCTACCACTGGCTTATATAATCTGAACATGATTAAGATCAGTATTTGCATCTTTAGAAGTAACTTGGTATAGACTTAAAAATAGTCTTTTCCAAATTTAGTACCTTACTAATTAAATATCAAGGGTACTTGCACATATACAATAACATACATATAGAAACAATCTTATATTAAATGTTGATCAATGTATTCCATACTTTAGTTTACTCTGAATACTTCATTAAGTATGTTCTGTAGACATTTAGCAAGATATAAGTATTAAATAAATTAACTAGAATAAACAGACTTATGCTACTCAATACATCACCAAAAGAAGAAATATTTTTATTTTTTATTTAATATGTCCCTATGAATACTAAATTAATGACTTTCTGTTTGCCTTAAATAGATATGCTATGCTCATAGTAAATAAAATGAGACATCCTTATATAAGCACATTCAGAACCTAGTTTTTACTTTCAAAAATGACTGTGGAGTCACATTCCATTAATGTATTTATGTTTAACACGTGAGTTAATAAAAATTCATATACTTCATGCAGTCTATGTTCTGTAAAGTTCACTGTCAAACTTGAAGTCTATGTTTATATAGGAAGTGTCTTATTCCACACTTCTTTTACCTCTGAAAATTAGAAAACAACAGCTAAATGACTACACTCTAAGCAAAATTCAAAGTCAGATAAATAGTTGCAATCTTGAAGAAAGGAGGACTAGAGTGTTGAGAAGGGAAAGAAACAGGTGGTAGTAGTATCTTGTAGTATTATCATGGCTAATACGGAAATTCCAATCCTGTATGCCATACCAAAGTAGTAGAGCAGATCTTAGTGTTACTCTTAGATTTGTGGGAAAGCTAAGAAGGTAAGATTTGGAGACAAAAGACTGTCGTTATCTTTATGGTCTTAGCACCTAACACCAAATGTTTAATGTGGCGCTGCTCAGTGTGAACATGTTTTATGTCCCCTCTTATAAACAACAGAATTGTTTCATAATAGCTCTCTGCCTAAATAAGAAACAACCTGAGTTGTTCTCTAGACTTATGCATAATCTAGACATTTCAAAATTATAGCCATTGAAGTTCAATAAAATACCTTATTATGAAACTAAAATTTGCACTTAATGAACAAAATATTACCCCTCACAATTTATGCTATTCCTTGCTGTTTTAAATTTTGTGTGGTTCCAAATCTTTGTGAATTTACTCTTAGAACACATACAGCTGAGCTCATACATGTTGGGAGTTGACATTACATACATGTATACACATATACACATAAAGAAACAGTGAAAACCACAGCAATTGTTTAGAACATGCACAGACAAAGTACTTTCAGCAATAATATTTTGCCACTGATACTGTTTACAATTGCTGGCTCATGGTGATAATAAAAAAGCAAAATGACATTTAGTTGACTTTCTAATAGTTTTTAATTTTCACCAGAAAATGGGCTCCTTATTATTTTTACCCAACATCCACTCCAGAACTACTCCTAACACACTATTTTGTCACACTTAATAAACAGACTTAATAGTGATTAAGTAAATGTAAATGCACAAGAAGAAGTCAATACATCTTTAGAAAAGTACAAATAAAAAATCAGATAATTGCTAAAGACTTATTTATGTATTATTATTTATTTTTTACATTACTCTTCATTTTGTGCACTTTTTCATCTTGGTTGTAATCCCCATGGACTTCCCACCACCAATTCACTGTGAGACTTTGAATCATCTCTGACATTTCTTTCCAGTTAGAAAACAGAGCAGTCTTCAGTAAAGAGTTAGATTTTATAATATCTTTAACATGAAAAGTGGGTTCAGACAGGCAGAGGTTGGTTCAGGAAATATCTAGGTGCCAGAAACTAGGAGGGGGGGAGACAACAGGTAGACCAACTCAGAACACATATGAGAACCAGGACAAACCAGGATGAAGACTGGGATACACTGAAATGGTGAAGAAAAATGTTAGATGAGTCACTAGGGTAAGATCAAAGACTGCTTTAAAAGCCAGCCAAAGTGTCTATATGTTATTTAGTACACAAGGAAGGATTACTAAAAGATTTAGCAAAGAAGTGAATAGTAGGTTTTCTTTGAAAAAGATGAGTACATAATATACTCTACATAACAATCCTCATAAACAAATGTCTATAATTGTTCTTAAATTTTTATTTTACATATGGTACTTTTATTATTTGAACATTACTGTTCAATAACACATGTAATTTCTACTTCAGCCAATTATTGGATGATATCAGATATATGTGAGACGTGAAGGCAGATTTATCTAGATAAGTCTTATATTTTATTGCTAGCATCCTCCAATCATTTAATAAATATAGCTTAGAGGTGAATATGAATGGTTAAAAATACTTATGCTCCCTCTGAAGATAATGCTGATTTCCATATTAATTTATACTAGAATTCCAGTGAGAAAATGTTATCTGTAATTATTCAGGGATTTTAAAAACATTTAAAAATATGAGATAATGAATCTTTTTCAATACAAATGACTGCCTTTATTTGTATTTTTAAATTTACATATTTAGTTCATACACATATACATGAAGATTTCATATGAACCAAATATGTGAAATCTTCATATGTGTGTATTTGTGTGTTGTGAGAACCCTAGTTGTACTAGAATTATTATATAAAATAGAGCTTAAGTTTAAATCTTAAATGTTTTAATGCACAATTATTGCATACTTTTGACATTCTCAAATTTTCATTGTCTATATTTTTATATTTTGGGAGGCACTAATAATCTGAAAAATAGTGTCAATCTATTACCTAAAGAAATATACCAACTATCATGGATATAATGTCCAGGCATAGTTTAGCTTACTGTTTTTCAATCTAGCACAAGTAGTTTAACACCTTATTTTACTCAGTGAATAAATATTTATAGAATTTTTCTTCAATCACATTCCTTTAACAGGTGTACACATAGCTACTTCATTAGGAAGTGCATGAGCAGTTCTTTAAAACATTCAATTGAATAAAAATGACAATAAAAGTACCATTCAAATACCATTCCTGTTTCTGTTCACAATTACCATGAATGTTTAAGAAAAGCCATGATAACCTTCTATTTTATTAGCTCTAAATTTGTGGGGCAGGAAAGAGAAATTTATTGTACCTTCATTATTCTAACCTGACAAATGGAAATTTCAATCCTTTAAACAAGAGAATATCTAACTGTTCTTGCCGACCCTTCTGAGCAGCTTTCCCTGGTTCCCTCAAGGAATAAAAAGATAAAAATAAACAAAAAACCCAGGTCAAAGATGAAAGCCACCTGCTGTCAGCAGGGAAACAAGTATAGTTTCTGGGATAATAGCTCTCAGAAATGGATTATAAGCGTTTAATGACTGAATAGTAACTCTTACAGACATCCAGAAGCATGACCTGGAATGGCAAAGTTCACTTCAGAAAGAGTTGTATTTCTCCTGCAGGGAAGTGTCAGTTGACTGACTTTGTTGACCAGCTCTCAGGTCCCTGGATTTGTTTGCAAATCCACACAATCCCCTCTGAGAACTTTAAGCCCACAGGAGGGCTGAAAAGGAGGTAACCACTTTTGTACTAAATTGTCACCTCCTTGCTTATTTTTGTGAAGTTCTAAAGAACACAACCATCTCACTAACACAATAGATTTATTATTGAGATGTCAGAATCAGCGGCTTTTAGTTACTGGTCACTTCTCTGTGCCTCTACTCTATTTATCACAGCTTCTTTGTGGTCAGACTGCCAAAAGCCTTGACATCTTCTACACAAAGATGCAGATGAAAGTAAAAAAGGAATTAAATGTAAACAACACCAACCACATATGTTCAATCTGGGTGGTGAGGGCTGAGGGGTCCAGATTTCTTATTCTTTGTAGCTTTTCAAGTGTTTGCAATATACATATATATATATTTTTTTTTTCATTTTAAAGTGATTAATAAAAATAGAAAAGAAAAAAGTCAAAGATGAAACAAAATGTAACTTACAATCTTTCATAAGCTTTCCAATATTGTATTTTGAATCATTTAATTGGGTGATGGCTGATATGAAAAATACTATGATTTTTCTAATTGGAGTAACTTCTAATGGTTAGAGCAGTTATGAGGAAGGTTAATGGTGATTCCATTTTCCTTTTATTGTCCCAGCAAAGTCAAACACCTATAAATCTTACATAGACATATAGAGTAGCTACAAGCTGTCACACATGAACTTATATTGAGTGAGTCTTTTGACCTTTGGGTCACCATGCTGGGTTCATCTGTTAAACATGGTTTTTATCCATATCATCCTACTCAACAATCTCTCAGCACGTTATAAATATTGCCATTTCGCCTATAGACTGGGAAACAGACACTTGGAAAATGTAATGATTGACTTTCAGTTCCAATACTCTTAAGTCTTGAAGATTAATAAAACCTCCAAGATATTTGTAAGTATGTTTCAGTCTATTAAAATATGGGTATATATGCAAAGATTATAGCCCTACTTATATGAGTTTAAGATGAAAGACACCAGGTTTTTCAAATCAATAAACATTAGTGAATGTCACATCTTAAGCACTTTCAAAAAAGGGGTTGATGCTTGGGTCAGAGGTTATACATTTTACTTTGCTTTAAATTTTGTTCTTTTACCCAATGCTGCCCTTATCTTTATATAAGCAAGAGAATGGTAGTCTCTGAAATACTCTAAAAACCATAGTCTGTACATCTTTTGCACAACCCACTCCAGTTCCACTAATTAATGGTAACACTTGCTTTCAGAGATTGTAGCTAGAAGTACCAATACCACTTTCTATTGAAATGTGGTTTAATATTGTAATTGTAAATCAATGACTTTTTTCTATAATTGAAACTATTACACTGAGGTAAGCACACAGCTTTCCATTGACCCTTTTAACAAATTATATTAGGGCAATGTAATACTTTCATGTTTTTTATTTAGTGCCTATTATATTTCAATGTATCATTCATATTCTCTGTCTGATTTTTCACTCTAGGTAAGAAGCGTACCTTGCAGATCTTAAGTGGTCTTAAGACCCATTTGTATGGGGAACTCTTGGTGTTGTGGTCACAGAATGTGACATTTCAGAACAGCTATTCAATCTACTTCTATCTGTGTGACCTCCGTCTTGACAGAGTTATTTCTAGGTACAGGTATTAAAACCTTTGTAAACTTAATGAACATGGTCTGTGGGGCTATGCAAAAAAAAAAAAAAAAAAAACCTTTGTAAACTTAATGAACATGGTCTGTGGGGCTATGCAAAAAAAAAAAAAAAAACAGATAATCAACAAGAAGTCTGAAGAAGTCTGAAACAATGATTATGAGAAGGCAGAAATGGAAAGAAAATCTGGACTAAGATCCCAGAAGTCTCATGAGAATATACATCATGAGTATTAAAATATTTTGCCATATAACAGCAAGTGCTTGAATGAGGATATCTTAATATACTAAATGAACTCATGGAAGATGGTGAAGTTATATTCACTGAATCAAAGAAGAGAATTATGTGGTACTTCCACTTTCAGCATGAGTTTTCTTTTGCAATATGTTATAACTATGTTTCATGTAATTATTTTATTGAGAGCAAAAAAAAATCACTAAAGTAGATCTTCGCCTTTATCTACTAATAATAAAATATCTAAGTACTATAAGAAATCCAACTATACAATCAAATATCTTAGAAAGGGGAGAGAAGAACAAAAACAAATAAAAATAAAACTTGGTAGGGTAGGCACTGAACACAGTGATTTTTAAGGGCTAAATTCTATAGAGGCATCAAGGGCAATTTTTTTTTTCCTACAAAGAATTCTAGTACTTAAAGATGTTTTTAATTTGTCAATGGGAAATCAAAATGGAGAACATGTTTCTCCTAACTGGTTCAAAACTTGTAAAGATTATTGGAAATGAGACTTGGGTTGTAATATACTACAGTAAGCAATACAGTTTTGAACTGTAACAGATTACAGTTAGCTAAGTCTAGGCATATTAAGCTGCCTTTTTCAGGTAGGACAGAGTTCATTAAATTAAAAAAAAAAGTTACAGCCAATGATATAAATCCTTGCCCAGGAATTTCTGACAGGAAAACAGATGGAAGTGAAGCAAAAGCACATCTGTAACTTGTGGCTCTAAATCTCTCATCTAGGTTGTAAGTAATATGCTGAGAGAAAGAAAAAAAAAAAAAAAACCCATGACTTGGTGGAGATCAATAAATATAGAAAGTGCCATCAGCCTAAAAACACAAATCTTCAAAGGCAATAATTGTCCAAATAGGACCATATATCAAAATAGACAATGCAAGTGGATTTGAAGCAAAGGGCTATTAATTAGACCCCCGGGCAAGTTATGTGAAAGGGCCATCCAAACTGAATTCCTGGCGTAGACAAAAGGAAATATTGCAGAACAAAAAAGAACTGGCATAACCTACAGCTGGGATCTGGAGTGGGCTAGCAAGAACAAACTAAGGGACAATGCTTCCAGAAATAAATATAATCCAAAATTAATGAAAAACAGCCTTGAGATGTAAAGTTGCAAGCAAGTCTCACCACAGTGTCTGATAGTTCCATACATCTGAGTGGGCCAGGAAGGGACCCCCCCCCACACACACACACAGTGATGAATATCACACAGTAATAAACACACAGACATAAATAGTAATATCTGCAAGGACTAACTTGCCCAGCAAATAAATACAATTCTTCTCAGGGAGTTATTTCATGCTGTTTTACCTGTTTCCTAAGGCTGGATTTCTCAAAATCACCCTACAAATTAGGATTTTGTGCTTCTCATTTTCCACTCATCTTTACCAAACTTGCATTGTTCAAATTTTTCACACAATTTTCCCATATAAATTCATAATTTTTGACTATATCCCAAAATATCGGTACTCAAACTAGGAATATTGCTTTAAACTGAATGAAGAATATGTCAGTTTGATCTTTACATCTAATAAAATGTGTTATTTTCTTGTAAACTATGATTGTCAACCTAATATTCCAATAATCACATACTATCACTTCTTTTCTTCAAACATAGCTAGTTGATTGGTTTCCAAAAGTCTGCATGTGCGGTGTGTGTGTGTGATTTGTTGTATTCAACACACTCTAGTATAACCATATATTTCCATTTCCATTTATTATAATAGTTAACTTCTTGGAAACAGAAATCTAAGTCACAATGATGTTCCAGTACCTTCTTCAGTACCTGTTACATCAATTCCACACAATCCCATTTAAACCTTAAACTTGCTTGATAAAATAGTCATAGAAGAGACAGATACTCTCATTTTTCTAGAATGAAAACTGAGATCAAAACAAGTACAGCAAAGCTGTAAATTAGATTGGATTTCAAGTTAAATTATTGCATCATTTGGGCAAGGGTTCAGTATGTTATAAACTTGACTGCCAAATCTAATAGCTGGTTTTTAATTATAACCTTAAACTGACTACCTTTTGATAGATGACATTAGTGACAAATGGTTTTTATGGAGACAGTTTTGTCTTCTACTTGTTCTTGCTCAGTTCTCTATCTAGCTATAAAACTAGTTTTTAATCAATTGCTTTTTAACTCAATTGCAAGACTGTCCGCTCCTCTTTCCCAAACATCATCATCCCTCAGAATTCCATCCTTGCTCTTTTATCTTGCAGTAGAAATTTCCTTGGTCAATTTCAGATGCTTCTATGTCATTAAGAGTCACCAACAAGCTCCAAATTCATGAATTCAGACACCACAGAGCCTCGGGTTCATATTTTCAAGTTGCTATTGGAACAGCATATCCCAGAGCCATATCAAATTCAACACACCAAATATAAAATAGAAACTTTTTTGGTGTTTCTTGTCCCGAATATCAGAATCTATCTCTTTGTGGTTTCCCTCCTGGAAACCAGTTACTAAGCATACAGGAAGTCCTTGTCTTCAGGGCAAATATCAAAGTTTCTGCGACAGGATGTAAAGGCAAACATAAATGCTTGTAGGGTTAAATGAAACAGCAATTTGCTGCAAACTTTTATACACATCACGGCATCAATGTCAGCATTATCAGTAAGTTGAT
The DNA here is from genome assembly GCF_000260355.1 of Condylura cristata. Taxonomy (NCBI): domain Eukaryota; kingdom Metazoa; phylum Chordata; class Mammalia; order Eulipotyphla; family Talpidae; genus Condylura; species Condylura cristata. Next base: position 36,985,629 of record NW_004567106.1, on the reverse strand, counting down.
ACTAACTATAAACAGAAAAGACAAGAATTCTAAAGATATTAAATTTGATGTTATGTTTTAAAGGGAACAAATTACTATTAGGATAATATTCCACTTGTTATACTTAGTGGAGGTGAACATTTTAACAGTTTTCCCCATCTTTGAGATTTCAAAGATGTTTTTCCTTTTGCCTAGACTATTACCCCCATTTTAATCATTTCATTTCCTATCCTTTTGAATCTATAGTTCAAAACTTAATTTCCCAGAAAGACCATCCATAATCTATATCCAATCTAAAGCACACCCATTTTTCCTAATTCCACCCTATGATGTTTCCATTATAGTACCTATCAACTTTCTAATTATGTATCAATCTATGTATATTCTTATTTAATGCATATATCATCTACTATGTTGTAAGATCAGTGAATACAACCATTATCACTTTTTAAATTTCTGTAAAACTACAGTTTATCATTGTGTCATGCACAGTGTAGGTTACCAAAAATATCTTAAGTAAATAAATACTTAAGTGGCCTATACTTAAATTGTAGCCACTAGTCAAATGAGGCAATTTAAAGTCAGTAAAATTGAATAGCAAAAAATTCATATCTTAACACTGAAAGTCACATGACTTCTCTGTTGCTAAGTACAGCAGAGAATGTTCTTATCATCACAGAATATTCTGTTGGACAACACTAATAGATACTAATCAATTAATAAAAGAGACTAAGAAAGTAAGAGCACTTACAAAATCTACACTTATATTCTATCTCTTGAACTTACCTATTATCTTTAGAAAACCACCTAACATGAATCCCAATGACAAGTATTTCTCAATCCAGGTACATTCTCAAAAGTATTGCTAACTAAACCTATCAAGTCATCTCTACTTAAAAACATTTAGAATGTCTCATTGTCTACTTAATGTGGAAATTAAACTTATCTTCCAATCTCAAATGACACTGTTTCCCATATTCACACTGAATTCCACTTCTAAGATATCACTGTTCTATAAATCAAATATACTCCATCCATTGTGGTCTGAAATGCCCACCCTTTCTTCCCTCAGTCTAGTCTCCAGAATTCAGGCAAGAACCACTTCCTTTGAAAACACTTTTTTTAGCTTCATTCAGTGTGTAGGTTTCTTCAACTCTAGGTTCAATCACATTACATTATGATTATATGTTCATATCACTGTTCTCCTTCCTGTATTGTGACTTCTTAAAGAAGAGGCAAAGTAGCTTTACTTTGTCACAGTATCTACTCTATTTTATTTGTCATGGAAATTACATTATGTTGTATTACTGAAATAATAATGAATGAAAGGATTACAAAATAAAAATAATAATAATTATATTTACTGTGTGAACAACTACTCATTTTTGTGTAGTTTTTGCCTATGTCCAAAATCCCCACCTCTACAAATCACTATATACTATACAGTATAATTAAGAATCTTTAATAAGTCAATACTGCAACTATTAGTAGCAGAATAGGAATCTTAAGTTGCTAACAGTTTTTTTTATTGAGTTGAGAGTTATTAGTTAAAAATGAAAGCAGGGCCCTCTCTGGTGGTACAAAGGGTTAAAGCACAGCACTAAGAAGCTATCATAGCCAATGCAGAATGAGTTCAATCCCAGGCCAACTGGGTGACCCACATGGTGTGGAAGACCTCTCCTGACTCACCTACTGCTCCCCTCAGTGGTGTATTTCAGTCAAGCTGCCTGTTCTGCTTACCACTCTGTCTCTGATGAATCCTCTCACACCCCCACACCTCTGGCCTATATCTCAGTTCTGTATAAATAAATCTTTAAAAAAATAGCAAGAACATAGAAGTCTAAGTATTACCATATACATAGGTAGTATGACACTGTACTGGTGGAAATATAGCGTAAAGGACCCCATGTTGGTGAAAAGCTTCATGAACTCAATAAATTAGAGTCAACCCTTAGTTCTCTCTAACATCATCTCTTCCATCTTAGATCTTTGTTTAATCTATTTATAGATTTTGTCTTACAGTATAGATGTGCATCTGTTATTATTTGTTGAAAATAGAAAGACAATATTATAATAACCTCATGGGGGTAAAAGCTGAAACAACAGTGGACTAATATGTTCCAAATCATGTCAGAAGAACCATTTTTTATGTGAAAATAAGAAAACACAAAAAGGATGCTGCTGCACAGCTGCTTTTAAATTAAACTTTGCAGAACCTAACAAATTTTTTAGATATTTGGAGCTATTTTTAATCCTGTTGTTGAAACCTCCACTTAGAAGTACACATTTTTGTCTTGCTACAATTTTATCCTAAATAATAAAGTCAGAAACAGGGGCAGAGCTGCAAGAAAGAAATCTGAACGAAAACACTTAGTAATCATTTGGCTAATGGGTAGTACTTAGTGGGAAGATAAAGATTAAGTGATAAAAATAAGACTCATTTTAAATAGTGACATACAGATGTACTCTGTGAGAAGATCATCTATTATATCTTTTTCTAAAGAGAAAATTCATCCATCACATTTCATTATTTGATCTTACAATTTGTTAGCTTTTTATCCAAAGACAATAGTATGACAAAATCTTGTTGTGTGGTCTCAGAGGTTTTTTGTTTTTGTCTTGTTTTGTTTTGGTGGGAAGATTCATGTACTACAATTCTCTCTGTTTTTTTCTATGGGATTGTTCATAATTCAATTAAAAGATCCCATGGCCAATCTTTAAATTTTAGATTATATATTTACTATAGACACTTACAAATGGGCAAACTGTATTTTTCCTAACAAACTTCTCTGCCTCTAAAATCAACATGGGGTTAAAAACAGTTTTGTTATAAATGAGTATCAAATGGCCTGGGCCTATAGCACAGACAACACACACCTGTTATATATATGTTTGTCAGAAACGGACTCTTATAATACATGTAATTGGCTAAATTGTATATAACATAATTGATGTAGCTCATATATACAAATGATGTCAATCCACAGCCCAGCTTTTCAGCACCGGGGGACTGTTGTTACAGGCATGCTTCAGTACACTAACACACCAGGAGTACTCCCAGCGAGGGCCATCCATCTCTAGGCAAGCAGCTTCATAAGGAATCATTGTGAATTCTCAGTCTCAGAAAGAATGAGGATGCTTTTTAGAGAATCTGTCCCCTGAGGGTGAAGGGATCAGAGCAAGACAATATTACCAGCCAGGATACTAGGTAAAGAATGATCTGTGCTCACAAGTTGGCCTCATTCTAAAGTCATGTTTTCATTAGCACTTTTTAGCGCAATGGCAGTTTGTGTTTCTGGCCTGGAAGTGTCCAAACGCCCGAGGGCACAGAGCGAAACCAAAAAAGTGACAGGCTCCCATGGAAGAAAATGGAAAGTTTGTACAAGACCAAAGAAAGCTTCTCACAGAGAGTATTTATTAGCTTAACAGTTCTTCCTCTTAATAACTGACTTTATACTAAAGGTATCTCTCTTGTTAAGTAAAGCTAATTCCATAAAGGTAAATTCAATTTAAAAAATATAGATACTGAAGTCAAGAGTATGTTTCCAACAGTAGTAGAATTCTGTAAATTCTATAAGTATATAGAAGAAAATATGAATTCTTATGTTCACTCAAATGAAAATTTTGATGGTATTACATGGAATTATTTAATCATTTGTGTTTTCATTTGCATGAAATGGCAATATTAAAAAATAAATGTGTACTCTTTAACATAGTTTGCTACAGTATATTTGATTTTTTCCTGTTTTTCCAATTGTTATCAGACTCTAATCTCTATTAATGCTTAGAAAATATGTATATGGTAATATTGTAACCATATTTTCAACTTATTTCATCCTTGTGACTATATGCATTATCCATGCATAATAATGCATGCTTCATAAAACTACACATGATCCTGTTAATGTTTGTTACTCTAGCCATTAGTTTGTTACTTTCAATATCAAGATATTATTATTGAATGTATAAAAACCTGGATGAGGATGAAGTGGTGCACTAACGTCACATAGTAATAAATGGTAAGAGAATAGCCTGTTAATGACTAAGCGAGCTCCCAAAGACAATGACTGCCTGTTCACAGTGGGCAGAAGACACCACTGAAGAAGTGGAACATGAAGAAAAATAGGAACCTATTTTTTCTTTTTACTTTTAGTCATCCAAAAAAATACACATAATGTAGTAAGCATCTGTCCTATCACTCATAATTATGGACTTTAAATTTTAATTCAGTGTCGCATGGTTAATTGCTCATATATATGTGTGTCTTAAGCAAATACATATGCAAGATAAATAACTATATCTTGCCTTGCATACTCTTCCAACTCGAGAAAGGATGGTCTTATCAGAAGTACTGCCTTCTTGGGATGATTCACGAAAGAAGAAATATATTTTATCATCATCTGGATTATAAGTGTCTGGTATTGGGTAAGTTCCAATAAATTTTGCTCCTGTTTAAAAGAAAAGAAAGTCTAAATTAAAATACTGAAATAATTTAGTCACAGCAGTTCTGGCATCCTTTGTATATAAAACAATTAATAGCAGAACAAAAACAAAAGACAGAAAAAAAAAAAACATGAGAGGAGGAAAATGAGACATACACACAATAAAATACAACACAATGCCAGTGAGGGGCAGATTGAGGAGGGGAACAATGGACTGGAGAAGAGAATTATGGGGCTGTGGTGGTGAGAGTAGTGTGGTAACATATACCTGAAAAGGTGTGAGTCTGTGCCTCTGAATCATATACAGTAAAGATGTAAACCAACCTTATTTCAATTGAAAAAAAAAATAATGACAATAAAAAAGTGAACTCATTCTAAATGTACTGAAATGAAGTCAGTAATCCATGTTAAGCGGAAAAGTATTTGAAATACAATTAACTTCTTTGCATTACATCAATGACAAGTCAGTTGGGTTACTAATTTCTGCATAAAATAGTGGATATTTAAATTTTGGTGTTAGATGATTGATAACTAACTATAAAACCGATCTGTAGCTGGGTGATACTAATTCAGAAACAATCTTTCAATTAAAATAAAGATGACAGAGAGAGAGAGTGGATATTGATGAATGATAGAAGAATCTTATTTAAGTAGGAATTGTGAGATCACTGTAAGGGATCATAGCAAGATTTAAGAAGCAGCAGCAGGAGATAAGACAAAACATTTCAAAAATTAGTAAGTGGGAGATAGAAAAGTTCAACACTGACTTTTAACCAAGAGCCCTGATTGCTTTATACCCCCAAAAGTATTGAAAATCATTCCCCTGCAATTGTACTGCAGTTAGTGAACAGCCCCCATAAGTAAGACTTTACAACCGCCTTCTTCAACAGACACAAGTTAATGTTTGATTCTAACTGAGGGAGTTAGTCTTTACCATCCTTGCCTTTCTGAGTCAGCCCTCAGACTCCCATCCAGTGTCTCCTCTGCTGAAATAAGAATTCAAAGGACAAGAGAGATAGGAAATGCATGCATGGATTTTCCAGCCTTTGTTCTTCATTATACCCTGTTTTTGAGACTTAGCACTGCAATGGATTCATGTGATCATGACAACCTCACCTTGAAAAGGTCCTAGATTATATTAAATTTAAATTTTAGAGAGCCACATATGGCTTTGTTCTGAATTGCTGATAAATCATAAATACTTACTTTTGAATCTCTGAGCTAAGTAACAATCTTCATAGTCACAAATGCATATTTTCAATTTAACATGTAGTCTTTTATTTTAAAAATTTATGGAAACAAAATTTCCTACAAACATGGCACTGAGATTTCAACAATTTCATGAAAGCAAAGAATATATTTTATTCCTATATTCAAGGCACTTTTAAAACAACTAAAACTGCTAGAATCAAAGAATACAAAAATGAATAAAAACTTACTGCACTTCGAATACATCACAGTCTGTATAAACATGTGGCTAAGATATGGCTGATGAAAAGACTCCTTCTTGATGTTTGCAAGGACTTGAAAGGAGATGGCAACAAAGTAGTGAAAAAGACAACCAACTGTGGACTCCCACAGGCATAGACCAGGCTTTTAGAATATTCTATAGAAGTTCTTAGAATTTACATATCTTAAATCCAATGTCACCAAACTGGATGAAAACCTACATCTGTATGTCATGTGCATATTAAAACATACAAATGTATAAATAAAATCATATATAAAGAACTGTAGTTGGTTCTTACATGCATCTAAGTTCAAGTAACCGACAAAGAGCTATCGTTTCATGTATGAGTTAAAGGATGTGGATAAAACCCATTAATCCAAGGTCAATGCTGAAGATGTATAAATGGACAGGGTCAATGAAGACTAATAATATAAATTCTTAAGTAATGAGTGTGGAACACAAGAGGTGTACAACTGAACCTATATAGAAAGCATAGGAAGATGATTGGTTTGTTTTATTTAAAAAAAAAACGTGAGCTTAATAAAAATACTATTTATTATAGCACATATTTAAGTGCAAGTAACATATACAACATGAACAATATAATATTCAATCAGACCTATTTAATAATTGAGGTGAGGGACTCCTTGGTGGCACAAGGGTTAAGTCTCAGCCCTATGAAACTATTGGCAGCCACTTCAGCAGGAGTTCAATCCCCAGGCAGAGAGCTGGCCCAAATGGAACAACAGAGTTTACCTGTCTCACCTGCTGCTTCCCTCAGCAGTGTATGTCAGTACATTCACCTGTTTTGCTCTTAACTCTGTCTCTGGTGAATTATCTCACACCTACCTCCCCACCCCCCACCACACTTCTGGCCTATACCCCAGTTCTATGCATAAACAAATAAAATAAATTGTAAAAATAACTGAGGTTGGGCCCTCCCTGGTGGCACAGCAGGTTCAAGCACAGCACTAAGAAACTAAAGCTACTTCAGCATGAGTTCGATCCCCGCCCTGGAGGTGACCACATGGTGTGGCAGGCGTTTCCTGCCTTGCCCGCTATTCCCCTCAGCCATGTACTTTGTAAGGTGGCCTGTTCTGCTCCCTATTCTTCCTATTATGTCTCTCGTGAATCCTCTCACTGCCCCTGCATCTCTGGCCTGTACCCCAGTTCTGTATGCATAAATAAATAAATAGTTAAAAAAAATAACTGAGGTGAATTATTAATTAAACAATCATATAGGAGTACAAAGAGTATACTATAGAAAATAAGGTCCTCTTAGAGAGAGAAAATGAGGTCTCGGAAATCTGAAACAGAAAATCATCACAGTTACAGGGAATACCAGTGTGAGGTAGAGAGCTGCTGATATTCACATACTCAGATAGAAGAAGTCATTATGGGCCCTCTCTGGTGGGTAGTGGGTTAAAGCATGGCACTGCAAGCTAGCCACAGCCACTTCAGCGTGAATTTGATCCCCTACAGGGAGGTGACCCACATGGCTGGTGAGGCAGACCTCTTCTACCTTGCCTGCTGCTCCCCTCAGTGGTGAACTTGGTCAATCTGCCTGTTCTGCTCCCCACTCTGTCTCAGGTGAATCCTCTCACCACCCCTGTACCTCTAGCCTGTACCACAGTTCTGTATGCATAAATAAATAAATCTTTATAAAAAAAGTGGTTTGCTCTTTGTTACAGAGTTCAACAAAGGAAGCAAAATTTTACAACAGGGGAAAATATACATGGTCTATTAGTAGTACAAAGAAGAAGGAATGAACAAGTCTCCTGCTGCAGAAATACACAGAACCATTCACTACTTCTGTGAAAAATATCATCCAGTGTTGCCCAGTCATTGCCATTTGAACTGTCAAATGTTAGAGTTGACATTTCAACTATATTCAAAGATTTTTTTATTTTATGATGCCAGTGGAGAAATATAGTACTTTTTTTTTTTAAGATCTATTTATTCATACAGAACTGGGGTACAGGCCAGAGATGCAGAGGGCGAGAGGATTCACCAGAGAGAGGGCGGGGAGCAGAACAGGCAGATCGATGAAGCACATTGCTGAGGGGAGCAGCAGATGGGTCAGGAGAGGTCTGCCACACCATGTGGATCTCCTCCGGGGCAGGCGGGGATGGAACTCATGCGGAAGTGGCTTCAGCTTCTTAGTGCAGTGCTTTAACCTGCTGCGCCACCAGGGAGGGCCCGAAATATAGTACTTTTAAAGTCTTTTTTCTTAATTTTCAATTGATATGTAACATAGATAATCTGTATTTATTCAGTGGTTATTGGCTTTAGCAGACTTTTATTTAAAGATTAATTTCATTCATTTATGCATAGAAGAACTGGGGTGTAGGCCAGAGGTGCAGGGGTGGGAGTTGAGGAGATTCACCAGATAAAAAGTGGGGAGCAGAAGGCAGATTTACTGACAGACACTGCTGAGGGGAGCAGTAGGCAAGACAGGAGAGGTCTGATGCTCCATTTGGGCCAGGTCCTGGGCTGAGGATCGAACTCATGCTGTGGTGGCAGCTGATAGCTTCAAATTGCTGACTTAACCCCTTGTTCTACTAGGGAGTCCCTACTGGCCTCTTTTAAAGGTTGGTTCTTTTTCAAGTATTATAAGAAAATCATGTTAGAGGACTGAAAAAAAATTACATGATGAAGCCCTTTCAGTTAAATGCTCATTATTTTAAAAAATCTAATTATGAAAAGAGGTAGGCTCAAATAGTTCTGCATTCTGAACTAAATAATTATAAACATACTTACAAGTTAAAAATAGCTACAAATATCAAGAACACAGAGCTCCTTTCTTGCAGATTCAATTGAAGTCCTGTCTTGGTACTTTGCTGTTCATGTTTTTTGATAGAAACTCTTTCCTGACTTGCTGCCAAGTTTGGGTAAATATAGGTATCATTTGATCAGTATATGACATGCATAGTTGCTGAATTAAGTCATTTAAAATCATACCAATAGACACCTGGGCTTTATTAGAGTAGCTTTTTCAAATGCCCTATGGCATTTGAAACACATGCCCTAGTAGAGATGGAGTTTGAAATCATGCATTTTCACTAGTGAACTCATAACAGCACCACCACCAAAGAAACAGGCAGAAAAGTGGTGGGAGCGGGCTTTCCCAGGAGACCTTCGCCAGCCGCACAGCTCTCCAGTGACCTGACACCCAGAGAGAGCCCTGCTTTCCTTTATTCCGGTAGTGTCTTTTTTTCTACCACTTTTGAAAATGTTGTCAATTTTGGGTAGAAGGAGGATTTATGTCCAACAGAACACTTGAAGAGAGCCTTCAATAAAAGCTGCCTCCATATGTTAAAAATAAAACTTTCAAACAAAATTGTTCATTTACTCCAGGAAAGTAAACAAAAACATATGCATATGAGGCATCCTTGTTTTAATTTTCCAAATGGCTATTCTTTTTAGTTGTATCTTAAGGTTCTCACCAAAAAATCCACTGTGCTTGAGTAACCACTCTGACTTGTATATTTAGTCCTAATTCCTAATACAGGCTAAGACTGAGTTGACAAGCTGTGCAAGCATCTAAGTTTTCCTCTCGAATGTCCCATCATATTTTGTCTTTGGAAGAGGGAAATGCTATGTTGTGAACAAATAAACAAGGATTTATGAAAACCTTTATAAAAAAAAAAAGGCAGAAAGTTTAAATTTTCCCAGTGAGTCCACTAGCTAATTCTAAGTGAGTGACTTTGAAATACCATTTTCCAATTTAAATTGCATTACTCAATTTTAACTTAATCTTTGTATGTCAGTAAAAACAAATTCTCAGAAAAAAAAAACCTGTCTTGGTGGGTTTTCATCCTTTTTCAAAGTATTTAGTAGATGGATTAGTTTTTCAAAGAAGGAGTCAGGATTCAGACTTGTTAAGACATTTAAAACTAGATTAACCAAAGACCTAGATAAATTCTGACAAGGTTCCTTGGACTGGCAGAGACTAGTTGATTTCATTCTGGGTAATTTTAGGCAGGGGAAAGAATAACATAATGGCATAAATATAAGCATTGAAGTAGCCTCTGGGAAGTTCAGTGATAAAAATGGACGCAAAATATTCATATAAGATTAATATTAAGTTTATTTTTAAAAATCTGCATCTTAACAGCTAAATATTCATAAATGTAACTTAATTTTACACCTCTAATAAAAATCACTAATAAAAAAAGAGTATTCTATCATGATTATGCCAGTGTACAACATAATACTTTAGAGGTACTTAATACAATGACTAGCATGGATAATATATAAAATAAATCTGAAATATCATAGACCAGGGAGAGTGGAACTAATCAATGATAAATCAGGAGTAATAAAGCAGAGATGATGTAAAGAAGACCTATTCAAAGATGATGATCACAAAAAATGAGTTTAATATAATATTTTAATAAAGTTAGGACTCTTACAGATAAATTAGATGAAGAGGAAGAAATTTAAAAAAATAACTTCAAGGTGACTTGGTGGGTGGGGTTTTGAAGGTTTTGAAGAATAAATGTCAGGAAAGTGATATTGTTTGCTGAATAGAAAGGGGAAAAAATAAGTTTAAATTAGTCTCAGGATTTTCGATTCAATTGAAAGTAGCTGTATACTTTTTAAAGAAACTCAAGCAAAGCATCAATACACAACTTGTAAAAATACCAGTACATATTAGCAGTCCAATCAAAGCTAAGACTTACTCATCTTTATTCTTATATTAATAAACTAGTTGATTTTACTCTGAGATGAAATGTAAAACATCAAATTAACATTTTTAGGAGGACTTACAAGAAAAAGTTGGAAATGTAGTTTTAGGGAAACAAAAAAAACAGCTTAAACTATTAGAATGGATGAGCTCAGAATTATGAAGTGGAGGCAGAGAAAAGGAAAAAGTGGTCAGTAGGTAAAGTCACTAAATAGATGCCAGAAACACACCAAACATTCAGAGACTTGCTGTGTGTCTTCTATCTTACCATTTTCTTCTTTCCTTCTACTCACTTACTTGCAAAGCTTTCCCAACATCAACAATCTTCCCTTGAACCTGTCCTCATCATTGGATTCTTCTAGTTCCAAACAGATAGCTTCTAATTCAATATTCACCACTGTATATCCTCATGTCCACCTCCTCCGCAACTACCTTTGTTTTTGAACAAAGGCTTCTAACCATTATAAAAACAAAGACCTGATTCCCACATTACTAACAGATGACTTTTCACTGGTTTCGGACAATATTCCCAACCTTCCAGCCTCATCTCCCAGTGTCTCCTTATGCTCTGGTCATCTGATAAGATCAGCAAGCTTCCCATATAAACTTTACAGGCCAGCTGGACAGTAGAGCATTAAGTTTACTGTTGATCTTCAAAAGTTGTTCATTAAGAGAATGCTAAATTAACTCAGAGGCATTCTACTTTGTAAATTGCATCACATAGCACTAAGAACAGTATGCTATGCAGATAATAGTTGCATAAATATTCCCTGCATTTACTATTTTAGCAATTCTGCAGACTTGTTTGTGCACATATCACAGATAAGGAAATAACAGCACAATCTACTACTATTAAGAGAGTGGCCATATGTTATTTGCCATTCCAAGATTGAGAAATACAATCTATATACATTTCAAAGTTCTGAGTGTATCTTGTTATAGATAAGTAAGCTTTCTATTAATAAAATATATGGAATCAAACATTTCTACAAAAAAACTTCAAAGTACTCAGGAACATAGTCTTGCTCAGGAACATAGTCTTGCCAACAAGAGTGTGAAAGAAGAAGCACATAGTTGTTGGGGATATTTTTTTTTTTCCCTAACAGAATTCTCTTTTGGTCAATGAACATCACACTGTTGTGTAAAAAGTGATCTAGAAGGTTTTAGTAAAGAAATGTTTTTAAAGTATTTTTCCTTTGTTTATGTTGTTACTACTTGAATACTGAGATAAGAAAGCTTCTCAGAAAACTCTACCCCTCTACTGAGGGCCAGAATGTATGGTGGAACGAGAAATACTACCTACCTGTTTAAATAGCTGTGTCATATCTGTCTGCCTTGCAGTGGAATGAAATCATGTGTTTGCAAGAAATTACCATGATTTGAAAATCCTACAAAAATATGACTTGTAGAAGGCAGTGCAGTAAAAAATGGAAAGAGAAACTTGCACCATGTACTGAATTAAATAAATTTATTTAGCTGGTCCTTCTTTGTTTTAAACTCAGATGTCACAAGATTCCCAAACAAAAAAGTAATCAGACAAACTAACATCAATAGAAATATGCTTAAAAATTTAAATGAGCTTTAAGCAAAAGATGTGAATTTTATAATCTACTTTCCATTTGGTTTATAAACAGCAATTGACTTAGAAATGAAAACAGTCTGCAGTAGAAAGAATGCAGATTTTAATTCCTGGCCTGCAGTAGACAATTTGTATAATAAAATCTTGACCAAATTACTCTATTTCATCTCTGATTCAGTTTACTCATTTTTACAAAACACATACTAGTAAACATACCTCATATATCACTGAGAATATTTAAAACATCTATTAGAATCTCGAACAGTGTCATTGACAACAGCACACAAACAATACATTTAGCTAGAATTATTTTATAGACTTTGGTCTCTAGAGACTTGCCTAATTTAGTGGGGAAATATTTCAAACATGTTCTATAATGTGAATTAAATCACCTACCCCCAAACACATAGGAATGACTAATAATGAGTTTCTTATCTATCAAAAAGCAAAACAATCAAAAAACGAGAAAATCACTAACCATTGAGCCAGTAGTGTTCTGAAATGTCAGTTCTGATGTAATGGTGGTCATGAGTAGGCCCAAGGGACCGTGTGAACGCAGTATCTTTGCCAAGGAAATCAGAAGCTGTTCCAGAGTAGAGGTACTCATCTGGAAAAGAGAAAAGAACATGTAGCACTTCTAAAGGTGCAGCCATAGATATCACTTACAATATACTAATTTCACAGTATAAGACCAAAGATGTTTAATGCTTAACATCAGAATATATTGTTTCATAACTTTGACACACAGATTTTGAAATACTTGCATAGCTGAACAAAATATAACTCAATTAACTCAGGTAAACTGATGCTAGATTATTTGAATTAAAAAAAAAAAAAGAAAGACCCAAGTCTTGTAAAATAATAATTGCACATGCAATAGCTTCTTTTACAACCTCTTCTTTCTTGCCCTCTCCTCACATATAACTCAAGGCTTTCTCATAAGTAAAAGTTCTTCTTTGTGGCAACACACACACATTAAAAAGTAAGAGCCATAATGAAGAATGAATTGTGTAATTAGTATTTACTTAACTGAAACAGTCTCAGTGACCACCACTTTTCTTTGCCTAACCTTTGCTGAAAGGGAGCTTTCAGCACTGAAGTCATTCTTTGTAATTATACCATGCTGAATTCCTTGTAGCTAATCATGTCTCTAATAGTTCTGATAAACAGGAATTCCTGACTGAAAAGGGAAAGATGTTGTCATTGCTGCATACCACTCTTCTCTGGCTGTTAATTTATGTCAAATGAATATATCCATGTTTTACAAGAGGAGAGAAGAGGAAAGAAGAGAACAGAAGAGCTGAGCCAAGGAGGAGAAGCTGGAGACTGGGACAAAAAAAAAAAAGAGTATGAAAAGATGGAGGAAGAAGGAGATGGAAGAAGAAGCAGGGAAAGGAGAGTAAGAATGGAGAGATGAAAGAGGAGAAGAAAGGAAATAGCTTGAGAAGTAGAAGAGAGGTGAAGCAAGGGTCAAACTCCCCAAATGTAAATCAGCATTTTGGAGTTGGTAGTGGTAGGGGCTAATTTTAATGTTTTCACAGAGTAAGTGTGGAAGTGTAATCTAAAAAATGTGAGGTTCCATGTTCTCTGCCCCACTGAATGAAGTGAGAATTGAGCAGCTAGGAGAGGCTAAAAAGGACTTGGGAGAGGGGAAAGAGAAGACTTGGAGGAAGTACATGGAGCAAAGAGCCATGTGAAGAATTCCATTGTTTTCTCAGCTTTGGACTTGCACCAGGGACTTGGGGGTCTTAGGCGACACATGGAGCAGAGGCATGTGAAAACACCTGGCAGTGATGCAGAGAGACCCGGTGGCTGCCATTCTCAGCAATGACCTTGATGTGCATCCTGATTTTGCTATCTCCATCCCAAACTTGCCTGGCCCTTTCTGCACCTTTCCTATTGCTCCCTGCCAGAAGTTGCCTTTGGCTTTTGGCAAGTTTTCAGGCCTTTACGGCCTCGCTTTGGGCCAACCCTGTTTGGCTAGTCATTTACCCATGAGGGGAGTGGAATGTTTGGGTGTTTTAAAGAGAAAATTATCTTTTGTTCTCTTTCTATGCACACTAATCCTATTAACTTTTTTTTTTTTAATTTCACATTAAGAGAATGCTTTGTCTATATGTAGCAGATGGCAGAACTGATTCAGATTGTGATTTGAGAGTTCTTGGGGTACCACCCCTCAGTCTGCCCATTAACACCCATGGCATAGAATATGTTACCTCTTCCAGAGATAACCCTTTCATGGTCAGATAATTTGGAATACACCTGGTAGGCTTGTGTGTAAAAAATATCTAATCTCAAAAGAGTATCTAAATACCTAGATAAAGAAATACCTTAAGACAATGCTTTTTTTTTTAAGATTTATTTATTTATGCATACAGAACTGGGGTACAGGCCAGAGGCTCAGGGACGGTGAGAGGCTTCACCAGAGACAGAGTGGGGAACAGAACAGGCAGATCGACGAAGTACACTGCTTAGGGGAGCAGCGGGCAGGTCAGGAGAGGTCTGCCACACCATGTGGGCACCTCCGGGGCAGGCGGGAATCGAACTCATGCAGAAGCGGCTTTAGATTCTCAGTGCTGTGCTTTAACCCGCTGCGCCACCAGGGAGGGCCGACAATGCTTTTTTATTTATCACTGAAATCCAATTTTCCTCAGAACTTTAAAATTCTGCTTTTCATAAATGATGTCATTCTTTTCTAAGTCTCCTGATTTTATAGTTCCAAATAAAACTTTTACTTACTATTTGAGACAACCAACCTAAATAATCACAGTAGTCAAGATGTAAAGGAAAAAAAAAACAATACAAAACATAAGAAAGTAATCAAATTATGTAAAGTAGATGTAGCTATAGAACTGCTTCCATCTCATATGGTATTATATGAATGGTAAACAGCAATACCCACTGTCGGGCAAATTAGAAGCAGAAAACAAAATTCACAAAGAACAAAGTTTGGTAAACATCAAAGAAATATTTGATTGCTCTAAAATAAAAAAAAAAGCCTGCAGATATTTGAATGTTTTCACAAAAAAAGAAAGGTATGTTTCAACAAAAACTGAACTAGTATATTCAGAGTTTAAAACTGTCTTTGTGTTCAAAATTACTTCGGGATTCCTAAGAGCAGTCAATAATGTCTACCATCCATTGTTTAGTATGAAGTTGTGTCAACCCCACTTGACAGATAATCACACACCATCTATCTCATTGTCTGAGGATAATGGTGGGACATTAGTCATATAATTTTGAAAACAGACAAAAATACACATACTTGCACTTCAAAGAATGATCACTAGCTCTTACTAAGTGAAAATTAAAATGTCATGGTGCTTCACTCTTATCACCTACTCAAACATTGATAGACAAGTTAAATAAAAAGAGACTAAAGTCATGAACCAAACCAAGACAAAAGGAGTCCTTAATGGCTGAAAATCAGACTGTGTGCCAGCATTCCTGAAAACCAACTTCAGACCACACAGTTCTACCTTCTTCAAACAAGATAGTCATCTCATTAGAGAATTTAAGATGTAACAAAGCAAAAAAAGACTGAAAGATTTTAGAAAAAACTTCACATTTCTGTTACTATAAGTAGGTTATGGTGAAATTAGGGGAAAGGACGTTATAGCATTCTATTATCTGTATTCATTAGCTTGATTAATTTATTGATGTATCAATTTATGTCTTATTAATTTTTCCATTCAAATTTTCAACATATCTTGAGATATACTTAAGGAATTGCTAAATTTAACAACCATAGTGAGCCAGATATAGGGCATAGATTTATATACATACATACATACATATATATATATATATATATATATATATGTATATATAAAAATCTAAGACATGTACATGTAAGATTATAGAACAAGGGAGTATGTATTATTTGCATTAAGAATTCAAGTGAAAATCACTTAAAATTAAATATGGATATGAAGAATTGCTGGGGCCTCACTTTATTGATAACAATGCTCAGTATAGAGCAATTTGGCACTGGACTACTATAACCAAGTAGTTAGTAGATTAAATCCAAACAAATCTTTAACTCAATAAAAAAGGTTTGATTCATACAAATCTTTTTTAGAAAAATCACCTGAAAGCAAGAACTCCCTGTCACTGATCTTACCTGTCATTACTGAAGCAAAAGGCTGTTGAGGATCAAAAGGACATTTCAGTCTGCCAGACTCCAAATTATGTATGTCAAGTTTGAACACAACCTCCTGTTATGAGAAATAGTAACACAAGTGAGATTTTCAAAAATATCAGAATCAGCAAGAACACAAGAGATAAGAACTACATTCTAACTCATTTATTCAGTAAATGCCAATTGAGCAAACAGCATGTGCACCGTGCTGGGCTCCTTGACTCTTTAGCAAATATTATTTCTGGCAAGACTCAATTCTCATGTTTTAGTCTCCATTTGCCCAAAGTAGTAATGACATTCTGGGTGAATTTCAAATGAAAGCAGCAATTTACTCATCCATTCACTTAGTCTGGATCACTACCATTATTAAAAGCACTACCAAACATACATTTTCTTAAGCTTAGTATTTAATTCATTGAGCCTAATAAAACCAGCCACCTCATCTAAGAAACAAGTTCATCATAACAGTTAAACTTTCAGGTAATGAAGCATCTGCAACTGTACCAAATTACTTAAGCCTTGTGATATTTTGCAATTTTAGTGACATAAAATTACATCATATTTCTAAATGTCCCTGAGGCAAGCAGTTCATTTTCAGAACCATTAATTCATGTGAACAACAACAACAAATTCCTGTTGTAGTATTTTCACTATTATGAAAACACTGTACACATTAAAGGCACATAGTTATTTTGGCTGAAACATCTATTTTTATTATAGTGGCCACAGACATTGGCAGGCTTTTAATATTCAGGAGAAAAATAACATCTTAACTTAAACTTTCCAAGAAAAATATGAATGCATAATTAATGTAGCCCCATGAGCTTGAGAGTTTCATAATAATGACATCACAACAATCTAGCATAATGCTGATGACTCACCCTGAAAAAACACTAGAGGAATTTTCAGATATTCTCTGTAGATGGTTCTCTACAAATTTATGTTAGTTCACAAATGTAATAAACTAGAACTATTCAGTGTTGCTTCTCTACAAAGCAGGCAATGAGCAAGAGAGGACACACATCATTGATGGTATTACACTGTCATTCATATTGTTTCTTAAAAAAAAAGACATCAGTAACTACTGCCTTATAAACAAATGTTAATAGAAATTAATATAGTATTATTAAGTACTACTCAGTATAAAATGATAAAATCTTGCCAGTTGCAACAGCATGGATACACTGAGAAGGGATTATGCTAAAAGGAATAAGTCAAGAGAAGGAAGACCAATACATCATAAGTTAACTCATATATAAACTGAGAGAAGCAAAACAAAGAAACACACAACTAAATCAAAACAAATCCTAGAAATCTGACTGCAGAATTGAGGTTAACATAGGGGGAGAAGAGGGTGTATAGGGCTCTCTAGACTATGGCAGGGGACTAAGGATGCTGTGTGGCAGGTGTGGTAATAACATACATCAAAAGAGTTGTGAAATTATTCCTCTGAATCCTATAATATTAAGGATGCTGTGTGGCAGGTATGGTAATAACACACATCAAAAGAGTTGTGAGACTTTTCTTCTGCATCCTATAATATTATAAACCAATATTAGCTCAAAAAATACAAAAATAAAAAATAAGCACTATGTCTAACATTTGCTATTTCTTAGGATTAAGTAAATGCACTTTATTACTAACACTAATGGTTATTAACAGTTAATAGGAACTAACTGTGTCAGCTTCTTGATTATATCAACTCATTAAATCTTTACTAAAATCTAATGATGTAGTTATTTTCAAAGACACAGCTTTACAAGGAGGGTGCTGAGTAAAGAAGGAGTTAAGTACCTTGTTCAGCATCATTTAACTAAGAAAAAGCAGAGCCTTGAATTTAGGGCTGCCTCCAAAGTTCATGGTCTTAACTAATTTAGTTTCAGAATTGCAAACTCTTGGATTTAAAAATGTGTTGAAATAAATGAGAGACTTGTTGTCACCATGTGGCATGATCAAACCCAAGATGTTTACTTAGCACAGGTCAGTTAATGACAAGCTGTGAGAGTGATGCTTAGGCATGAAAAGGATCTAGTGAGAACACATTTAAGACATGCTTCCCAACTGTGGACAGGGACAGAGATACGTCAAGAAAAAGCACTCTAGATAGTGGCACATTATCCTCCATGGGTCAAACAAAGTTGTGGACTCTTAAGTCCGCACAGGGATAGTGAGTCCTGTTGTTACAAGGAAAACAGGGAAAAGCTGAAAGAGCAAAACCAAGAAAATATCTAGAAAAATTCCATAGTTGATGCAGAATGGAGATAAACCATTGTATAGTCTTCTGTTTTCAAAATGCAACATTTCATTACATTTTCAAGATAAGCCTATAAAATTGATATTTGTGGAAGCTGAGTCCAAGGTTTCTCTTATAATCTCTTGGTGAAAGGAGACAGCAGGAGAACAAATTTCCTTCAGAGTCAGCAAAATGATGTAAAAATAATGACTGATTAAAAGGACTTCCTGAGATAAACTGACTGAATTATCTGGCCTGCTAATTTTGGAGACAATTATGACTTTTTAAAAGTATTTTTTTTCATGAAATATTTTCCATGAAATCATAAAGTTGAGGTCTGAAGTAACAGAAGGGAGACCCCAGGGAAAGAAAATCGTTTCAGTCTAATTATTAAACAACTATCAAGACATCAGTATTGTTCTGTGTGTGTGTGTGTGAGTGTGTGTATAGTAGTAGTAGTGGACATTATTTTCATATAAAGTATATGTACATATTTTGAATTGTTCATCTTTATCCTTCTGTGTTCCAGTTGCCAGTGTGGTTGAAAATGTAGTGACAAGAATGAAGCCAGTGCTACACCAAAGCCTAATCATAAATTTTGTCATTTTATCCTCAAAGTAATTCTGTAGGTAGTAACATGATTATCATCATTTTACTGACTTGAGAAGCTTAGAAGTTTATGCCCTCCTCATAGGCCTCAGAGCTAGGACATGAGGGAACTATCACTCAAACCCTGGCTCCCCCTGCTCCAATTCTGAGCTGTTGACAACACCCATGACTTCTGTCCTGAAATCCCGATCCAGCTGCCCACTTGGCAGGCCCTACTGAACATTTCTCTAATGCAGAATGTACAGAATGAATTTACCATTTTACCCACAAATGTGTTACTATTTTCACCTCAATAAATAACACCACTTGCCAGCTCACTGCCAAAAACAGAAATCTGGGCTTCATTTCAGCTTTGTCCTTTCTTCCCATTGTCCCAGACACATGGAACTATAATGTCCAGAAAGGCAACTTCTCACACTGTGTCCTCTGTTCCTGTTATAAATGTTGTTCTTCTTTCTCAGTTGCCTTAGAAACAATTTAAAAATTGCTTCTACCATTTAAAAACTGTAGGTCTTCTACCTTTCCTCTGGGAAGACAATAATTTCACAGGACTAACTAATAATTCATTTTAAAAGTTAAGTATCTTCAAGCAGGAGAGAAATCCTATCACCTATATTCCTGACATGCAGCAAACTACAAGGCCTGACACTCCTGTGTACTCATAATTCTCTTACTCACAGACTTGTAAATTTGACTGCCCCTAGGCTTCATGACAGTCCCAAGCTAAATAATTAGCTCCTTCTAAATTCCCTTTCAGCACTTGTGACTTTTAGGAGCTAAAGAACACTGTTTGTATCCCCCAGCAGGTTGCAAGTTTGGCCTTTAGCCTTCAGCCTCAAAACACATCCAAGCTGCTGGGGCTATCTTACATAATTACACCCTATGCTAGGAGCTACTGTTATATATTACCCTTCATCAAAGCGAGGCAAGAGAGCGTTACACCAGCAACAAAGAATGATGGATTCAAGTTGCCAAGTCTCCTAGTGGTTCAGAGATTTAACTATCAGGGTTGCTTTATTTTCAAACAGTTGAGTCTGGTCTACTTAGACAAGTTGGTCAGAGAAGAAAATTTATCTGACCACAGTTGTGGGTTTGATCTCTGCATGAATCAGTTAAACCAATATAAAGAAACCTGGTCCATAAGCTCAGACTTTACTTTCAAGCACACAACCAATTATTCTGCAAATATGTGTGGTTATTCATAAGAGCCACACACATAAACATGAGGATGATAGTGCAACCCGCCAACCCATACAAAGAAACAATTTAGAGAACATATTCCAAAGCTCAGAGGGGCAAGCTTGTTCTAGAGACAGATTCCTTGGTTCAGTTTCCTTGCTAAACCATTTATTAGTTAGGTGATATTTGTCCTGCTGTTTAATTCTACTGAGACCCCATTTTTACTAACTTGTAAACTGGAAATTATGAAGCTACTAACTTCATTAAGAGTGTTGTAAAATTCCAAAAGTCACCCCCTGTAAAATACCTGGCACAGTCGACAGCACAAAGAAAACACACTAATGTAATAGTTATTAAATTGCCGAAATCTACATGTTTCTTAATGCTTAAAACACTCATTGGTAGCTGGAATGCATTACTGCTAGTTAATATATGCCTTTTTCTCTCTTTGTCAATTTGGTGCAGCAGAAATAATGAGTGTAGTGAACAAATTAATATGTCTGCAATTTTAAGATCATTATAATGTTTCACAATCAATGTGCCCTATTGTAAACATATATAAGAGGTCAAATTTGTTGGATGGGAAACATGATAAAAACTTATAAAACAGAATTTCTAGATCTTATGAGAAATGGATTTTATTAGATTATATAAATCTAATCTAAAATTTAGAAAACTCAAAATAAAGCTATACATGGAACTCAGAAGCACTTTCAACATTTTAAACAATTAATTTTAATCAAAAAAACCCTTTGAATTAAAAATTAAGGTTGAGGGACCTCCCTGGTGGCTCAGCAGGTTAAAGCACTGCACTAAGAAGCTTAAGCCACTTCCGCATGAGTTCGATCCCTGCCTGCCCCGGAGGAGATCCACATGGCGTGGCAGACCTCTCCTGACCCCCCCCCCCCGCTGCTCCCCTCAGTAGTGTACTTCATAGATCTGCCTATTCTGCTCCCCACTCTGTCCCTGGTGAATCCTCTCACCCTCCGCATCTCTGGCCTATACTCCAATTCTGTATGAATAAATAAAAAAATCTTTAAAAAAAATTAAGGTTGATTATGTATATAGTCAAAATGGCAACCCAAAAGTGTTTAGGGACATGAGTTTTTATACAGTTGAGAAATTATCTGATAACATTTTTTTCAGATATGAAGCATTTAACACAGTGTCTTATAGTGAGCACTCAATCAATATCAATTGGCATAATCCTTAATTTCATTAACACTCAGACGCACTTTAAATTTTTTTCTGCAGTATTTTAGAGCAATACTATTTTGTCTGAAAATAAATATTTTTAAGCTTGTGAAAAATTTTAACCATTTTTGTGATTTTTTTTATAGTTTAACTTTTTCAATGTTATCAGTTATAGAAGAAATTCCAGATTTCTTCCACCATTACCTACCTGAATACACACAAATTCTGCCTTATATTCAGCCTTCCTACCTATCACTGTCATCAAATCCACTCGCTTCCTTTCAACCCAACCCTCCATTTTTGTTCTAGTTACCATTTTCTCTTCCCCACTCAAAGGGTAACATTCCAGGAGTTCTCCATTTTTTTCTCACATTATTTAACATTTCCCCATTAGTGAATGGTTCTATTAGCATAAAAGCTTGGTCTAATGCTCTTGCAACTTTAAACTTCCTTTTGATCACCCTTCCAACTAGGGCTCATTGCTCCCCTTAATTTTAGCAAACTCCATGGAAGAGTTTTAAGGTATGTCCTTTCCACTCCATGCTTTTAGCACTTTTGCACTCTTTGTACTCACAATCACTTACATGGGTCTTGCAGTAATTGAAGGACAGGGAAAAAAACAAAACAAAACAAAACAAAACAAAAAACTTCTGCTGGCCTTGTCATGACTTTGGAAAGCACTGATTGAACTATACTGGTTCAAAGAACATGTTCCATGGTCTGAGTGGATTCATATTCTAGCTCCAGATTCAGTTTTTATACTCCAATCTAAGTCATAGACAGTAAAAATAAGCTTTTCACAGTGAAATTACATTTTTCACGTGTTTTCACTATATTACCTCTTTGTAGGCTCCAAGATCAATATATCCACATAATGGGTGAAATGCTCCAGTTCCACACACATAAACATGAGTTTTGTTGTAGGGCTGAAGTACGCGGATGAAATTTGCACATTCTGTCTATTGGGCATAAAAAAATAAAAGCATTACCACACAATTAAGGCTTTTGAAAGGTGATCATTCATACCACCTCTTTCTAAGAAGATAAATCATCAAAATTAAGAGCATAACTGAAAATTACTTATGAGAAATGTTTAAATACAACTCAGCAAAAGAGCAAAACAAATGAAGAAACTGTAGTTGAAATGAGAAACTTTAAAACTTCTGAAGTTTGAAAGGTTTTGAGGTAATCAGAGCACCAGAATGCATATCTGTATAGTGGTATTGTATAGAACCTAGAAAATGAATATTGATATTCAGGCAAGATATCCCTAAACCTTCCAAAAACATGTTACTATGCAGGTACATTACTTTGAGGTAAGGGCAGTTGAGAACCTGCAAGTTCATAAGAAAATTGTACTACTTACTTAACTACCTAAAAGAATGGAAATTAGGGTATTAGTCAGAATTGGGTTTTTACCAGAAATAAACTTTCTACTGGAAAAAGCTATCTATATGTCAGGGAAAACATTTACTTGCAAGCATCTTCACCATGTGACTCTCCTCTTTATACAAGTCATTCTCTCCTTGAAGTACCATTCCTTTCCCCATTCCTTATACCCCCATTTTGTCCAATGGCTTCTATATACAAATGTGTATAGATTTGCCACACATATGTAATTAAATGTGTTGTTTACTCCCACTAATCTGTCTGGTGTTAACTTGATTATGTGACCCAGGAGAAAGTGTAAAATTTCCTCATCTTCCTGATAATATATACAGAACATAAATGAGATATCTACATTTTCTTTGAAGAATTACCTAGAGGACAAAATCCATAATATTTTAATAACTCAGCATTGTCTATCCCATATGTGATCAAACTGTGTGCATATTAACTGTGTCAACTACATTGAACACAGATACATATTCCTCCTGTATATTCCATTCTTATTGACCAGAATGTCCTGTCACTTTATTTCCATAATTTTAAGTAATACAGAAATTTTAAGATTCAGCTTAAAAAAAATTTAAGCTGAATCTTAAAAACCTTAAAATTTCTGTTTATACCAAAGCCTCCTCCATTTTTACCATAAATACTTCTTCACAACAGGTCAAAATATTGAAGAAATTTTAACATGCCTGCTTATTTTGCATATTCTTAAATTTTAGTCTGTAAAGTGATTTTAAAAAGTAAATGTTTTAAGGGAGTATGTACATTATGATGACTTCTCATTATCTTCCCAAATAAATTATTTTCCATCCCTCATTTATTTGTAAATAGCAATTCTTTTTCAGAGTACTGATCTTTGTCAATTTCTCCTCATCTGAAGGATCGTGGGATCCTCACCACTCAGGCATTTACCTAATTGTCACTGTTGTTACCAAGACTGTTAGAGGAATATATTAAAGGCAAAAAAAAAAAAAAAATGGCAATGGCATGTAAGATAGGGCTGTTCTTACAATTAAATGTTTTAAAGGGGAGAAACTGATAGAATTGTTATGATTTCTATATGGGTTAAACAACATAATATAAACATTCAGTAACTGTTTAACACTTTCCTGGTTTTGACCAATATGCATCAACATCCCAATATCGCAGTGACTGGTCTGATTTTAGAGTGAATAGCTATGCCTGAAAATCTCTTATACTGACTTCCTACTTCCTAATAATCTACTATGCTAGTTTCCTGACGTGGTGAGATATTAACCAAGGATTTATTTATGAAATTCCTCCCTCTCCTAAGACTGAGTTGACAAGAAATAAAAAATATATATAGTTAATCCTGAATCATCTGACATAGTTTACAAAAACCAGTTAGTTCCACACAATGCTTTCTGTAGTGAAGCTGATAGAGACTGGTTCTCTAAGATGTCTAGAAGCAATGAAAATTTTCTGGTTTATGGAAGGGGGGAGAGGTAGTCGTTGGGGGGGGAACAAACCTAGAGACAGAGATCTTAACAGATAAGGTCTCTAAATTTTGCCTGGGGTAACATTTTAGCCAGACTTAATAGAGAAAAACTTTACAATTATCTCTCTTTTAATCTAGATCCTCACCTTTCTGAGTCTCATATTTTGTCTTATTTTCTTTTTATCCCAATAGCTTCAAAGTTTGTTTAAACAGCATGAGCAATAATTAACTTGATTTAATTCACTTAGCTATCTGCATGGCTATTAATGGCAGCATGATTCTATGAGGCATGAAGAAAGGTAACTAGGAGAAGCAGGGTTTTGTTGTTGTTATTGTTTAACTGTCCCTGAAAGCTGACTAATTTGTGAGCTAGTGCCCAGAATGGCAAGGGTTTTGCATTTGACCAAACAAGCCAATTCAGTAATATATGCAGTAGTTATACAGTAATACATTCAATTTCAGTAAAGTAGTCAATTACATTCAATTTCAGTAAAGTAGTCAATTTCTTTGACCTTCTCTTTTCCTCCTAACTACTCCCTATCCTCCTTATTGAAAGAAAAAGAGCAGGAGAGAAAGATCTAGAGCTAGAATGGAGCAAGAAAGCAAATGAGCAAGAGAGAATTAAAAACAAATATCAACTCTTTAATTCTTTCACGTAGTTTTTACTTCAATATTATACATCCATACATGCATAATTAGATTAAAAAAACAGCCTGAATTAATACTTGGAGAAAAGTATTTTTCTATGTATATTTATCACATATTAATATTTGAAGTTCTAAGGTTTTTTTTTTCTCCTCTAGATGTCTGGACAAATACCAGCAAAACACAAATACTTAAGTTCTCTAGACTTACATAAAATCCAATTAAATCCAATACACCTTTACATGTATTTCTGATAACTAACTTATAATTACCAATTTTAATTTATTTATTAAAGTATAAAAGATGCTATTTGGGAATCTTATCTTTTTAATTTCAGAATACTGAAATCATCAAAGATTTTTTACATTTTGCTACATATCTAACATTATACTACATGTTAGTTTTGTGTCCCAGAACTTAAATGGAATCCATTCTGCATATATCTGTTTATGTTATATGGTGTTGAAACATTTTAATAAGTTGTCAACAAATAAAGATGTAATTATCATATTTTTCTCTTAAAAATAGAAAATCCAATAGAGCATATTTCTGTAGAATAAAAATCAGTTGTAGTAGAAGACCAAGGAAAAAAATTTTAAAGACAAAATACTGAGCAAAATGCCTATTTAAATATTTTGAAAATCTATCATTATATAGGATAGGATAAAACATGATATACTTACATAATGTACTTTAAGTATACACATATACATAGTATGTATTATATACCACACACACACACATACAAATATATATGTCTTCAATATCTATAAATGTCCAGTAAAAAAAGCTAATACTTAAATTTAAAAATGAACAAATGGTAGGGATATGCCATTTTACAAATAACTAAATCTTTAGTATTATAATATTTAAAATTTTAATTTAAAATAACATGCCGTTTTTTATTGTAAAGAATAAATATATTTATTCATCTATACATTAAGAAAAACATTTTAATTATATATTGTATTACAAGGGTAAGGGGAAATATGCCCACTTATGAAGACACATTGGTACTTCAAGTATAGGAGACCTAAAGTTTCTGGAAGGCAATTCTGCAAAATGAGTACATAAATGTTTACAACCCTTGACCAATAATTCTGCTCAATAATCAAAAATGTTCACACTATTTATATATAAGGTTTTTCATGTGAAGCTTCATATATAATAGTAAATTCTGGCTAAAAACCAAGCTTCTAACAATAGGGGATTGATGAAATAATATATAAAAGAATGCAGTATAGCTATTACAAGTAGTGTTATAAAATGGAATTTAATGACATGGGAAAATGCTTATGGCAATCTGTAAAGTGGAAAAAAAAAGTGTTTTAAGGGACTATATATACAATGATTTCATTCTGAAAAATAGTAAATAGATAAGATAGAAGCATAAACATCAAAATGTCACCAACTATCTCTGGATAATGTTCATGGGGGAGGAGATATTTACAGATGACTTCTATATAATTTGCAAACTCTGTACAATGAGCACTTTGTTTTACTTTCAGAGTTTCTTTTTTAAGAAAGAATGAATGTAATCTTAGAATGTCAGAGAGAAAAGCTCCTTTAACTATATGTAATCTCTCTAGTGACAGGCTGTGTATCTCCAAAGTTAAGCTGACATGGAACCCAGGCTTGTGGATAACTGGTGCCTTTTTTTTTTTTTTTCACCTGTACTGAACTGTCTAACCCACTCCTTATGATAAGGAATAAAGACATTTTTCTGGAATGATATTTGAAGCAGAAAAAAAAATGCTAAAATGCTACTAAAACCTTCTTGACACCTCTTCCCTTACTTAGGTTAAACTAGAGTCAAAAGCAAGGGATAGAACTCATTTGTTTTCTCACCCTCCACTCCCCTCCCCACCCAAATTAGCTAACTTTCATTATGGTAAATAATTCACTATTTTTCAGTTATATAGTACCTTTGTGTCAAGGCATACTCTTTCCAAACACTTGTTAATCCTAAACACACTCTTGGGAAGTGGGTAAAAATTATTAGAGAGGAGGGAGAAGTGTGGGTAATGCCAAAGGCAGTGAAAGATCTCAATAAAACCACACACTTGTCTCAGCTTTCTATTGGTCTCAATCTCTGGAATCCTGTTCAAAATGAAGGTTTGTATTAGGGAGACACTGAAGAGAAAAATTATTTGAGGGATATGGTTTTCAGATCTTCTATGTGGAGCTCAGATCTTTATATGTAGATTACAGTGTTAAATAAGAGCAAATCTTGTGGATTCATTAACCTGGCTTCATGTGCAACATCTGATAAGTCACTTAGTACCACGTTTTTTCTTTTTTTTTTTTAATCTGGAAAAGATAAAATAATAAAATCTAGCACATAGTACTAGGGTGAGTTTATAAATAGAAATGATGGCATCAGCTTCTGAAAGAAGGTAATTGCTATAAAAGTGTTAGTTCTTAGTGACTCTAAAGTGCAATATGATCTTAAAGGGACAAGTTAAAAAAGGAGACAAAGTCTTTTATTAATCCTACAAGATTCAATATCTAAATTTATAGACTTTAGTAAAAGGAGAAAAAGCTCTTCAAATCTCTAATCCTGGTCCTGGATTAAGCAGTAGACTATGTAAAGGTAAAGGCAATAACTACTTTAATTGGAAAATCAGTTTCCATCTATGGGATCTTTCATCTCTAGGATACCACTTCCAGAAAACTTTATCACCTTTTGTTTTAACTTAACCACAGAAACAACTGAGTTACTATGTAACTGTAATTAGTGAACATACTGAAATGAAAAGACTCACAATTAAGATGCTCACTGATTGTTTGACCTCGAGTGTTTATCCTTCATCTACTCCATGGGAAAACTGATATTAGTACCGCAATACATTTAAATACCTTTTTCTGTCTAGCTTCCTAACCACAGCCTCAATATTAGTAAAACATGAAAATGTTTATACTGTTTGCTGCTTCAAGTGTTATTCAACAAAATAATTGTGAAATCTCATAACAAATCTTTTTTCCCCCAAGAATTCAAGAGTGCTGATGCTTTGGAGACCTGGGAAACTGATCATGCTGAAGTATTGGGCAGGGTGAAAATATAGAGACATGGAAGGAAGAATAGTGAAGACTAAAACAGTTTCCTTGATTTTATTTCTAGACAATACATGTAAAAACTATTTGTTTCTTTTAGATGCTAACATTTCCTGATACATTTTAGTTAACATAAATATGCCTGAGAAGATCACATTAAACATTAATTGAAGACTACATTAGGAATAATTAAAAATGTCTTTAGTTTTGCCTTGATAATTTTGTTTTGCAAGTTTACTATGTACACACATCATTGAAGAATATCTGCATCCTTCATTAGATTGAAAGTATTCAACAGTAGATGCTATGCCTATTTTATACATATTTATGTATATAGTATTAAGTATGCAGGCATCATTCAGCACAACCCTCCTGGGAGGGTTTAGAGGCAACATTAAAGGAAGTTGCAAGAGAAGCCTCATGATGTCCATGTTTCTGTCCAAGGTCAAAACCTTTTATGTCTTGAGTTACATTCAGGAAGTGATTTATTTTGCCAAGAAAGAGCAATTCTCCCTATCACCACAGTGCAAGAAGTCAGGGCAGAACACTGGGCATCTGGCCAGAATCACAGCAGTCAGAAGAGACAGTCAGAGCCACAGCCCTCTTCTCTTATTACTGCAGTTGAAACAAGCAAGACAATTTGGGGCACATATAGAAAGACTTGAAGACTACAAAAGCAATTCAAAGATAATTAAGTTAGTGAGGCCTGTCTGAGGATTTTTCTGGTCCTTAAGCACCTTCAACTAAAAGTTTTTATTAAGACCCAGTCACTTACCCTTTCTATTTCATATAATGAATTTTAACTAAATTATACAGTAAATTATTCCCAGTTCTTATTCTAGGATGCTGTCATTTACTTGCAATCAATTCTTTTAAATGTCTCCATAATGCTACCTTTGAAAGAATTCTTCTAGATGTCATAAACTTAATTTCAATCCAAATGATTAAATCGTGTATTTGCAATGTTAAAATGACTGATGACTGATGACTTTTGTACACTTATAAAATACATGTATATGAATGAAAAATACAATCTTAGTGAAATCATACTTTCCAATCCTTATTTTAAATCTATCTCAAATAGATTTTTCCACAAAAATTTTTGTGGAAAAGAATAACAATATCCATGGCTAACACTTTAGAGGGTGTAGCATTTTTAATTTCTGATAACAATGTCATTCTGTTTGACAAAGTAAAAATAGTTTATACCGTTTAATTGTTATAGAAAACCTGTTAGTATAATCTTAAAATACACAAATGCCATTAATTCAATAAAACTCAATATATTTATTTTCATATCAATACCAATTTAATGATATTTTTAAAAAATCTCATACTTACATTGGCATCTTTCCCAGCTAATTTACACAATTCCACCCGTTCCTTTGTAGCAGGCCAATAAATCTGTAAAAATTTCAAGGTATGTTAGAATCTGAATATCAAAACCACCTTACAATTTAGTTAAGGAAGTCAGCATATAAAATTAAAGAGAGGATATCAACCTAAGAGGCTTGATCTAGATATATGAGAACTTTAAGATTTAAATATTTCAAAAACTGCCCTCAGAAGTTTTTAAGAGAAAACTATGGAAAATGATCCAATTTCCCCCCCCCCAAATATTCTCAATGAATTAAATAATGGGTAAGGTGTATTTAGGTGGCTGTAAATTCTCATTGTGACATCTACAGAATTTGAGATTAATATTTGCTTAAGTTAGAGATTCTATTTATCATACTTTTTTCTGTGTTTACTCAGAATGATGGTGTATTATAAATAACCAGGATGAGGTGTAGGAAACAGCTCTCTGTCACAAACATAAGTGATCCTGAGAGGTCAAAGACTAGTGTGGGTTTGCTGACAATATTTAACATGCACAGACCCCAGAGCATCTGTCACTCAGCTAAGTATTTTATACACATCACCTTATTTAAATCTCACAATGACCCTAAGAGATAACTATACTTACTTATGAGATAGCTGTTGTTCATTTTCAGGTTAGAAACTTATTCACACTTAAACAATATGTCAAAGGCCAGGAAGCTAGTTTGTGACAAAGCCAAAGTATAACTTGAACTCTATTTTCTGAACAGGGGCCCTCATCCACTACATAGGAAACATTGTTTGGACCAACCATTAAGAACAAAAGCAGCAAACTGCCTGCTTTGTAGCTTTGAATCATATTTTAACAGTCTTGAATTTATCACAAAGATTTTGTCTGTTTATTTTAATAAATTTTAGGGATTCTGCCAGGAAGTTTTGCAAAATAAGGTTCAAACAGTTACATTATTCCCTCTGTTTACAGAAAGAACTGCTCTCTGGTAAACTGCAGACAAGAAGAAACAAGCAGAAACAAACAAACAACAACAAAAAAAAAACACGCTCAGTTGCTTATATTTTGAGATTCCAAGACTTCCCAGAGAACTTTCACTATGCTGCTCAGTAATGTTACCAGAAAATGTTCTAATAGATGAGAAGAAGGGAAAGTATCCTGAGGTCATACACTGAAAGAGACTTGCTAAACCTGGAAATAAATGATTTAGAAGTCACTAATGTGTTGTTTATGATACTATCTTCATAGTGAATATCATATGAATTCATATCATAGTGATTTTTTTGGGATGGTATGCCACTGAGTAAAGAACAGAAAATAGCACTCAAAACTCTCTTAATAGGCAAATACAATGAAATAATTGAGATTTATAAGTGGAATGGGTTTGTTAGAGAATCTTTTAACAACCTACAAATTACCATCTCTGTACAAATTATATATCCAGAGAGCAGTTGAACTGACAATAGATTGAAGTGAGGAGTTTAACTTAATAAAGTTCATAATAAGACCCTAAAAATACCATTAATTCAGAACTGGTTTAAATCTTTGTAATCATACTATGACATAATATTAAATAGTAGTGAAATATGAATGGACAACAACAACGGTAACAATACAGATGGATTTTAGATATTCGTTATTAGTGAAATAACCCTCCCCACAAATTGTAAGTATGTAAACAGAAAAGAGTGAACAATTCAGAATTCAGAAAGATGGTTGTCCAATATGGAGAAAAAGAAAAAGATTAATTGGTGTTAAGAAATAGGTTATCTACCAAATCTTAGCTTTTATTACAGATTATGCAGTTTCAGGAGTTTAATACTAATTAAAAACAACTAAGCAGTGTAAGAAATGAATCAAAACGGAATATATCGACCTATTGACATCAACCTAGAATCATATAGTCCTAAAAACGTGAGTAGTAGGACCCTGCCTGGTGGCACAGTGGGTTAAAGCACAGTGCTAAGAAGCTAAAGCCACTTCAGCATGAGTTCAAACCCTGCCTGCCCTGGAGGTGGTTCATATGACATGGCAGACCTCTCCTGACCCGCCTGCTGTTCCCCTCAGCAGTGTGCTTTGTCAATGGGCCTGTTCTGCTCCTCACTCTGTCTCTGGTGAATCCTCTCACCTGGCCTGTACCTCAGCTCTGCTTGCATAAATTAATTAAAAAAAAAATAGTGAGTAGTAAAAGTAAAATATTGCAGTTGGCAGCCAACTTAAGACTTATTTAAAGTTGTATTTTGCATTGTTTATTTAAATCACTGGTAGCAAAAGTACTTCATATCTGATCTTATGAACTCAAAGCATACTATCACTTTTTTCCTTGCTGATTATTATCATTTTGTATAATTGTGGTAAAATATGCATGATAAAAATTACCATCTAAGCTTCTGTTTACAGTTCAGCATTTACTATACTTACATTGTTATGCAAGTAATCTCTAGGATTATTTTATCAAACTAAAACTTTGTATCTCCTGATTCTTAAATATTAGTGTTTTTTACAAGGGCAGTTGTATCACTGCACTGAAAATAAGTCAGACACATACTGCATGTCCTTGATCTGTCGAATTTGTTCTCTCATCAGAATTAATACTTTTTTGATTCATTTCAACATGCTGGATCCTGTCCTTTGTGTTTTATATGTTCAGATTTAATCACATTTCAGAAGAAAATTGAGGACACATTTATATTTTTGTTCAGACCTTATTTGTTATTACTACCAACAACAATATGATTAATAAAAAAGAAAGGAACTCCTTTATGTAACTGAGAATTAAAATGAAGTGATGGGTTAAAATTAAGATCTAAATTATTCTTCTAAAATTGATTCTGAATATATTTAAAAGGACTTCAAAAAGGAGGGAATTGTTCAAAGATTGACAAAATATAGAAGCAGACTTTGCATCATGTTGAAATCTAAATGGAAGTTCCAAAGTTAACACAGAGTAATTAACTGTTCGTTAATCATGTGTTCATTAGGCACAATTATGAAAAGCCTTTTTTTGCATGCCAGGCTAGGTGTGGCTTGAGCTATTAAGATTTGAGTCAGGAAGATGGTTTTGTAAAAAGGGTAATTGCATTTTAAGGGAGATACAAAATAAGAGAAGCACAGAGAATGGAACCATGAAAGTTCACTGTGTGATGAAGTCTCTACCAGTTCCCACTCTTGATTCATTGTTTTAAAGTCACTCACTCCTAACAATTTCAACTCCAATGTAACCGTTCAGTTTAGTTTAATAGTTTCAACTCCAATTTTGTCTTAAAAATTTGACACTAAAATTGGAATTTCATGTTCTTTTTTCTCTTTGCAAGGGGTATGAATCACTTAAAGATGCATTAATGGGTTTGTAGTACATTTTCAGTTATTGATTTAAGTCTTAATTATAAACTGAATTGTGTAATCTAAATGAAACCATAAAACTAAAATTGTAAAATTTCAGACAATCAAGGTTTTATTAGTGAGTAATGATACACTGAAAATACAAAGTGCTAAGAATTTGTTGAACTTCAGAAGCCAATTTTAATAAACCTTCTAATTTATTTTCAGAATGCATATTTCCCCCAAAATATTAACTCAGTTTTCATCATTTACCTTCAATACCATAACATGTAGAGGCTGCCAGAAATTGAAATTAGCTCTGGATTATTATTATTGTACAGGAATTGTGAGCAATTATCACAAAGATAATTTTACTTTTTAAAGGTAACAATCAATCTCTAGAAATAAAGATTTATTGAGATTACATATTGGCTTATTTTGACACAATATTGTCAAGAATTTAGGAATCATAAATAGAATTACCTTATTTATAATAACCTAGTATATATTTGATTGCCTTCCAGACAGTAAACATTTACTTAAGGGGAAAAAAAAAATCACTGAAGTTATGCCAACACTAAAAGATATCATTTTTTAAAAAAGATTTATTTATTTATTCATACAGAACTGGGAAACAGGCCAGAGATGCGGAGGGTGAGAGGATTCACCAGAGACAGAGCGGGGAGTAGAACAGGCAGATCAACAAAGTACATTGCTGAGGGGAGCAGCGGGCGGGTCAGGAGATGTCTGCCATGCCATGTGGATTTCCTCCTGGCAGGCAGGCGGAATCGAACTAATGAGGAAGTGGCTTAAGCTTCTTAGTGTTGTGCTTTAACCCACTGTGCCACAAGGGAGGGCCCAAAGTTATCGTTTTAATTATGACTTATGGTGAGGTTTTCTTTTAGTTGCCAACTAGTCATTAAAATAAACTTTTATTTTAAAAAATCCTTTGATTCTTTGTTGGTAAAGAAAAAAACTCACTGAAATCATTCTGAAAACAAAACAAAATAATAAAAACACACACAAAATATATTCTTGTTCTTAGGGTTGGCATAGGATTGAAATATGTTCAAATTAAATTTGTTTGAAGTGACATACTTAATATAACATATATTGTGTCTCTATATAAAAGCATTCCACCACTTTCACATTTTGTAGTTGTGTGTGTGTGTATGTGTGTAGGTGTAATGGGAGAAACAGAACTAGGAATATATACCAAGAGGGATACACAGATATGGACAGGAAGAGAGGGAGTTATTAACTCTGCAGCATATTTCACTGGTAGTCTAAAATTCCATCAATTTCCACAAAAGTCTTAGGTACTTTAGAGCTTGAAATAATTCCAGGGTTAGTCATTATACTCTGAAAATGCCTCACTCTCAAACATAAATTATACCACCCAGTAAAAATACAATGTCCACAAGATGGAAAAGCCCTCCTGAGCATTTGGTAATGTGAATAGTTTTGAGGCCTGGTTATTAAGATTTCTCATGCTTGTGAAATGATCAGCAATAACATGGCATATATACATGGTCTTACGTTGTGTCTTGCACATGCTATATTTTGCCTTACTAAAAGCTATATTAAGCAGGACAAACAAAACGTTTACCCCTGTTTCTAAAGTAGATGCAGCTATACTATTCCCTTAGAAAGTTGCCCGCAGATACTTTGACTTTTTTTTTTTTAAGATTTATTTATTCATACAGAACTGGGGTACAGAGCAGAGATGTGGAAGGTGAAAGAATTCACCAGGGACAGAGTGGGGAGCAGAACAGGCACAATGGCGAAGTACACTGCTGAGGGGAGCAGCGGGCGGGTCAGGAGAGGTCTGCCGCACCATGTGGATCACCTCCGGGGCAGGCGGGGATCAAACTCATGCAGAAGTGGCTTGAGCTTCTTAGTGCAGTGCTTTAACCCGCTGCGCCACCAGGGAGGGCCTACTTTGATGTTTTACTTAAAAAAAGGGCATATCAGAAATAGAGATGTCACCTGCATAATTGCTTTATTAAATATCCTGAAATATTCATAAGGAATGCTAAGTTCTTAATTGACATTCCATGATGTACCCAATATAGGCATTAAGACTGTCATTGGTAGGGGATAGTGTTTGGAATTTTGAAGCTTCAATATCACGGATCTCAAGTATGTAGAAAGCTTACTATTTTGCTCTCTATACACACTGAGAGCAGACATCAGAACCAAACAGGTTTATATGTGTCCAAAATCCCCTTTAACATACTTATCCAGAGTGTAACTACTATTTGAATCACTGCTAAACAATCAAGTGTTAAAATTGGTTTTAATTTTAGCATTAATCTTACAGATCAAGTTGATAATAGAAAACTGCTGTGGTGAACAGAAGTAAATAAATTTTAATATTTCCAACTTAGATAATTTATAGGCTATTGTTTTAAAACATTATGTCTGATAAATCTGTCCCCATCTTTTATAATTTATTGATTAAACCATGTTAGTATGTTTGTGGATTTTTATATTAAAAATGAAAATGATCAATACAAAGGATTAATTTTTGCATTTAACATTTGGAAGGATCAAATATCAACCTCATACACAAACATGCATCATTTAGAATTAAAGAACAGAGATTACCAGTATGGAAAGACATAATCTAATAGAATGAAAATTGCCTTCTATGGCACATTACATAAATCATGTGCTATAATTACAGATTTTAAACATTTCTCCAGAAGATAAATATTATCATATAATATGAGCAACATGTATTTAAAAATATATAATCATTATTTTATATTGATTTTATTTGCTTTTCTATTTAAAAGTTAAGTTTAGCTTGTTTTTTAAAGCATTTATACTTCACTTTCAAAAATAAATAACCAAGAGGGACTTATGACAATGTCCCTAAAAATTTTAGTTTCATTCATAATTTTTGCAACTCATTAACAGCTATCATTTAGTAAGGTGAAATATTAGGCACTTTATTTTCAATTATTTAATCTTAGACAAGTTACAGAAACATTCAAATAATGATAGTCTTATAACAACATCCTAAGGAAATTCTAATTATATCTGCTCTTTGTTCCATCTTTTGAAAAGCAATTAATTGACTCAACTTCACAAGTACAAGTTCAATCAAATGCCCTTTGGCCTAAACCTGAGATGTCATAACAAATGAATGGTCTAAGTAAGAGAAAGTTACAACTTGTTCTTAAAAACTAAATAAAGACAAAGCTCTGGAGCCCTAAAAATGCAAAGTGACCAACTCTGTTCAAAAACAGCATTCAAATTTTGAATGGCTACTAAGAACTTGGAAATATGTTGCTCTTCAATATCAATGGTGACAACATTTTGAAACACCAAAGGATTACTGAGTACTGTTTCCCAACCCCAGAGATAGTTTGAGAATCTATGCTCAGAGAATAAATTTTTGAGAAATGAGGACAGGAGTACCAAAGATAACCCTTGCATAATTGAAACCAGGGTAGGAACTGTTACAGATGGTAAGTTTAATTCTCAAGTTTGAATTTAAATTTATAAATAATGGCAGGGTGTCAAATTTCTCAAGAAAATATCCTTGAATGAAAAAACAAGTTCTATCCATTCCTCTGATCTGCCACTTAGTTTTCTTCATGAAGTGTAGATAAGAATTGTCTCATTCTAACTTATAGCGCTCAGTTTTTGTATATTTTAACATCTCCTACAATCATCTCTTACACACTATGCTTATCGTGTCAATCTGACATTTCCTTTCTGCACGTAAATGTTGCTTGAAAACTTTTCCTAGGAGTGAAGACCAATGAAATGCAGTGGAATCAGATGTAAGTTAGAGTGCTTACAGTCTCACTCAGTAGCAGTTACAGCTACATTTGCAAATATTTTCTTAGTATTATCCACAGAATACATTTGACTGCCTCTGAATGTCCCTTTTTACAATATGTATCCATTTTAATATCACTTCCCTAGAAAGACTTTCTCCAATGACCAATTATAAGTAGTCTTTCAGAATTTCACATTAGAAAATTGTTATATTGTCTTATCACTTTTTTTCCATCTCCATGAATCTTCTTCCCAAAATTGGAAGTACCATAAAAACAGAGGCACAAAGTGTTTTATTTTCCACTATATTTCCAGCATCTGGAAAAGTGCTGGAGACACAGAAGGACTCAATAAATATGCACTACTTTTAAATGAGAGAAGTGTTACTATATCACACAAATGAAATTAAGTCTTTAGAAATCCACAAATGGATAATTTTGAATTACCAATGGTGATTGTGCAATTATGTTTGTGGATAGATAGCACAGTTTTGAAAGGAACACACTGGGTCATAATTTTTATCATCTTCCTAAAGGAATATATGCCTCTTTGAAATTTAGTGACCACTGATCTTTTTATTTTCTTTTTTGTTTTAAAGATTTATTTTACTTATTTATACATACGAGAACTGGGATACTGGCCAGAGTTGGGGCGGATTCACCAGAGACAGAGTGGGGAGCAGAACAGGCAGATCAACTGAAATACACTGCTGAAGGGAGAAGTGGGCTAGACAGGAGAAGTATCACATACTTAATAAGCACTCAATAATTACTGAGTAGTGATTGGTTACATTTTTCTTAAACTTGGAGACAGAGAAAGCGTTCTTGTCAAAGTTCTGGCAGCAGTCTGAGCAATCTGATAGTATCCTGACAGTCTTGTACAGTGACCAGATGGGACCTGCACGTCGGCACCCGGGCCAGGGAGCCAACACGTCCATGAACGAGGTGATTGTTTCACTTTTGTGATTAGTAGACAGCATGTGCTCCACTGGCAATAAGGACAGATTAATCATCAGGAAACTACGCAGGAACCCTCATAGCAAAGGTTAATTTATTGCCATGTCCACATGGCTTCCTAGCATTTAAATGTCTTAATTTCAAGTATTAATAAGAATAAAAAGGGTGACAATTTCCTTTATTAAAAACTTGAGTTGAAATGAGAAGCTCCTATTTCTGAGTCTTTTCCTCATAATAGACACACAGGGTAAAAGTATTAAATGAGAATGTCCTAGTTAACCATGAACTGAGTTAACAGGACTGGAGTCAGAAGGTCATTCTGATTTATAAAAGCATCTCTGCTTCTACTCAGTATAAAGCAAGTACAGGATCCTTGCATATGAAAACCCTCTTGTTCTAGACTTTCTTAAGGCAAGAAAAATCACAAAGTCCCTTTCATGGAACACAAAGGAGGGTGTTTAAATATTCCACTGTAAAATTATTTAAAATTATTATATTTAAAATTACAAGCACATTTAGCTTAGATATTTTCCCAATATAAATAATTAAAAATAGGAATACATTCTCATGAATTTCAAGTAATTTCATTTTTGTAATTGCATACTTACTTAGTTTTCATGTTAAAAAAACAATACAAATTGTTTTATGAGCACTAGGTGGAATGTAAAAGAACTGTCAAATATATGTGGAATTACCTTACTGGCATTCTGCTTAAAACAAAACAAAACTATCCTCTTAGAATTTCACATTTTACCTTTACAGGTATCCCAAATTTGCTGTTAAATAACAAGAGAGCAAAGGTCTTAAAATAAATACAGGACCTTGGTTTTAGTAAGGTCAAATGAAATTACCTCAGGTTATCCCATCAAAAGACTGATTTATCTTAAGTAGGATATGAAACTGACATAGTGTTTTCATGTATCACTTTCTCATCTTAAACCTATAAGAAAACTTCCTTACTTCACAAAACATCATATGTGGCACTTTTTACATTAAAGTAAACATAAATTACTTTAAACCAAAATGTATTAAGCATTATACTGTTTTTGACTTCAACACTGTGAGTTTAGCTAACTGGTTGTTGGGGATCATTTGAAGATCTTTGTTTTGAGAAGTAACATAGACATTCTTTGATCATTTTATAGACATTTAATTTTGACACATACCACTTTCAAGAAAAATATTTTAATTTATTACAAAAGGAATAAATACAATTAAATATTATCAAAAAAGATAGTAAACTTCTTGAAAGTTATTTTAAAATACATTCACATATGTCCTAAACTCTTTTTTATATATTTCTTCATTAGAGTTTACTGGAACTCAATAGGGATACTATTAAAAAGCATGGGAAATAAGATACGAAATGCAATTATTTTTACTAAGGCTATAAATATTCAAAAATAATATTAACAATATTAATGTATGCCATTTGATAACCCCTATGGTGCAAGTGCACTATATTTTAGGAATAATATAGAGTGAAACTCACCCCTTACATTTGGGAGTGAAGTTAACATTCTTCTTACAGATTTGATAGTTAAAAAAAAAAAAAAAAAAGATGTTAGAGCACTTTTAGTTTAGGGATATCTCAAAATGAGCTATTAGGTTAAGGTACAGCAATCTTCAAAGTAGGTAGCCAAGAATCATGTAGAAAATTACATTCACATTTAAGCTCTAAAATTGCTGGAAACTGGAGATTAAATCCTTCTTCTTGAGAAGGAACAGGATTTGTTTTTGTCTGTATCATGTGACTGAAAATCCCCAGAAAATAAACAGGTACCAGGAAAGCGGCTTGATGAGATTCCAAGAATCAGTTGCTATTGAGTACTGTTTGTGGAATATTATGAATTAATGTTTAAAATATGATAGAAAGAGAGAGACAAATCAATGGCTATTCTATTATAACAGACTGAACTTCCAAAGTGTGTCTAAGAGACTGCACTTGAAGGATTCCTTTGAAACAGAGGGGAACCATGCTCAAAAGTCAGATGGCATGAGGTGACCTCAGCTCCTGTCCCATGAAGGTACATCAGAAGTTAACACCTGGTGGAACTATCGTTAAGTTTCATAAAGAATAAGAGCCCATCAGTCAGAGGTGAATTGCAGTCATACTTATCCAGAGAACTGCTGGGAAGAACTCCAGAAAGGGAGAATTAAAATAACTTGCAAAGGTGCTTAAGAAAAAAAGATTGCCTTTAAATATCTGAGTAGGCTAGTCAACTGAGTAGTCAAGTCCCTCTGACAGTGACAGTACACACTTCTCTGAATCCTCGCCTCATTCTTTCTCCTTTTTCTACTCTGGAGGGATCATCTGCTGGTTTTAAAAACCTTAGTGAACAGGAGAAGCATTAGGTAAGGGCAAGCACAAAGTCCCTTAAGATCTTATAACAAGGCCTTCTCTCATGGCAGGGACAGATAGAGGGAGTGAAGGCTTTACGAAATGTTGGACATTTTATTAAAGTAGATTGGATTTTTTGTTGGAAGTCTCTATTATCTAAGTGTGATCTCAAAAGCCACAGGATCTGCTGGAATCATCTATCTTTATATGAGAAGAACTAGTCCCACAGAGAGGATTGAAAGGAATTGTGGGAGGTAAAACAGAGCTAATTATTACATTTCATGAATTGACATACTGTGTTTATGTTAGAATAGTAAGTAAAACAAATAATAATTGAAGTCTCAGAGTAAGTTTATTTCTCACTGCTCTATTCATTTGCCTCTACAGATACTTAGGGGGAAAAGGAAGAAAGAAATAAATGCTTGAATAATATGGATACAAATGCATTACTTAGTTTAATAAATCATTCCCTTGTGATGTTTGCTTATATCCTGGTTTAGAGACTCACTCCACCCATGTATAATTTGAACTTCTTCCAAAATGAGTAACATTTTCAAATGGAAGGATCCCAACAATTCATTAACTCAGAAACCCAACTAAGAGACATAACAAAACAGAATGTATCAGACATTTTTTTTTTTTTACTGTCAAGTATGACTCCATTAAAAAAGTTGGTGAAGTAGAGACTTCAGGTTGTATATATTACTCCTGACGTTTACATAAAGAAGGCTCTGGATTTTATATGAATTATTTCTAGGACTACTTAAGGCTGGCTGAGGTACAGAGTGTTCATTTGTAATCACAGTGACAGATATTATGTAGTTATGAATCATTTGTTTAGAAGCCACAGGTCCTTAAAAAACATTGTACAAATGTCAAATACTTTTATTATCATGACTACACTGCACAGGTTTCTAATGTATCACTTATAAATGAATGATAAATTGATATAAACATATGTTTGTAGTTGACCACCTTTCTCAACTATTAAAATTCCTTTTTAATATACTTCCTTTGACCTTGTGGGGTAGGATGCTAAGGGCTGGAGCAGGATATTCAGTTCACTTAAAGTATGAGAAATGTAAATATGGAAGGGAGAAACACCTCTATTCTACTGCATTTCTAAAACATGTTTTTCCTATCTTAGCTAAACAAAGTATAAACTTCAAGATCCAAATTGAGATGCAAATCATTTTAAATTTATGAGTTTTTAGCAATCTAAAATTCACCCATCCCAATTACAATATGTGATTCCTCCTCTTCCTGAAATGCAATCATGTGATGGCTCACTAATGTGGACATTTAAAGGTTTTCTGCTTTAAAACTTGTTTAACTATGTTATTCCTGTCTCCTAAGTAGGGCATGGGCAATAACAATACCTAAGTTTTCCATCCTATTACAATATTTTTGGCACTGATAGCAGAAACATAAATGACTTTCTATGAAAAATGAAAAAGACACTCACTAAATAGAGAGAGCAAAGAAAAAGAATATTCAAAATTCAGCCACTAAAATATGTTGCTAGTTTTACTATACAAATACATAAAAGGGATTTCAAGCCCAAAGAATAACAAAAACAAATCAATCAATGCATCATAATTTTGGATGTAAATCTGCTAGAAATAAATTCAATGATATTTCAGTCATATTTAGATATTTGATTTTGTATTCTCTGTACATTATTTAATGGATAATGCTAAATATTAATACTACAGAAGAACAATCCAATTTTTAATTCTTTGAGTTGTCATTTACTTTGTCCAAAATCACTGCCCTCAAAAAAAGTTACAGTATTAAAGACAGAAAATTCATAAAGTAACAGCAAATTTGTAGAGCTCCTCAGCAAGTGAGATTTCATAAATGTTAGCTAAATTAAAAATCACAAATACATTCAGATGTAAATTCTTATATAAACAAGATAATTATTTGTAAAGACTAGCAGATTTTTTAATTTTTTACCACAGTCAAAAGTCAAAGATAAAATCACCAAATAAAAACAAATTGTAACCAAGAAGACACAAAGAAGTGGAAAGAAATCCCTGTTCATGGATCAGAAGAATGGACATCATTAAAATGGCTGTCCTGGGCCCCCCTGGTGGTGCAGTGGGTTACAGCACAGCACCAAAGAGGCTGAAGCCACTTCAGCATGAGTTCAATCCCAGCCCTGGAGGTGATCCACATGGCATAGCAGACCTCTCCCGACCCAACTGCTACTCCCCTCAGCAGTGTACTTCACCAGTCAGCCTGGTCTGCTCCCCACTGTCTCTGGTGAATCCTCTCACTGCCCCTGTACTTCTGGCCTGTACCCCAGTTCTGCATGCATAAATAAATAAATCTTAAAAAAAAAAAGGCCATCCTACCAAAAGCAATATACAGCTTTAATGCTATTGCAATAAAAATATGAATTACATTCTTCAAAGAAATAGAACAAATCTTGATAGGATTTATATGGAACCATAAAAAACTTTGAATAGCCAAAAACTCCTGACTAAAATGAGAGAGACTGGCAGCATGACAATCCCAGACTTCAAACTATACTATAAAGCTATAGTAATCAAAACTTCATGGTACTGGAACAAGTACAGACATATAGATCAATGAATTCAAATAGAATACCCAGATATAAACCAATAGGTTTATAGACAGCTAATTTTTAAGAAAGAAGCAAAGAATATGCAATGGAACCAAGAAACTTTGTTCAACAAATGGTGCTGGAAAAACTGGACTGCTATGTGCAAGAAAAATGAAGCTAGGCCACTATCTTGCACCATGCACAAAAAACAACTCGAAATGGACTAAAAAACTATACATAAGACCCAAGACCATAAAATATCTAGAAGAAAAGGTAGGCAAACTCTGCATGACCTACTACTCAATAATATCTTTAAAGATACATC
This sequence comes from Condylura cristata, assembly GCF_000260355.1. Lineage (NCBI taxonomy): Eukaryota > Metazoa > Chordata > Mammalia > Eulipotyphla > Talpidae > Condylura > Condylura cristata. The sequence continues at coordinate 36,942,943 of NW_004567106.1, read as the reverse complement.
ACCCAAAGCAACAATAGTGAAGGAAAGGATAAATAACTAGGACTACATCAAGTTAAAGAGCTTCTGTACAGCAAGTTAGACACTACACAAAACAAAAAGACAATCCACTGATTGGGAGAAAATATTTGCACACAATACTAATGGCAAAGGACTGATCACAAAGATAAACAAAGAGTTGATTCAACTCAACTAAACTAAATAACCCCATCAAAAAATGGATAGAACAGCAACAAAGACACTCCTCCAAAGAAGAAATGCAGATGGCCAGCAGGCATCATCACTTGTAATAAGAGAGATGCAAATTAAAACCACAATGAGATACCACCTCACCCCAGTGAGAATGGCACATCTTAAAACAACTAGCAAGAACAAATGTTGGCAAGGATGTGGAGAAAAAGGAACTCTCCTGTGGTGGGAGTGCAAACTAATACAACCACTATGGAAAACTGTTTGGAGTTTTCTCTAATGGCTTAAAATAGAGCTTCCATATGCCCCAGCAATGCCACTCCTAGGTATATACCCAAAGGACACAAAAACATTTATTCAAAAGGACACCTCTACCCCCCATGTTTATTGCTGCTCTATTTACATAGGGAAAACATGAAAACAACACAAATGCCCAAAAATAGAAGACTAGATTAAAAAAATGTGGTACATATACACAATGGAATATTACTCAGCAATCAAAAAGCAATAAAAATTCATGTCTTTTGCAGCAACACGGATAAAGCTAGAAGGGATCATGCTGAGTGAAATAAGCCAGAAAGAAAAAGAAAAATACTGGATGGGTTCATTCCCTGGGGGAAAAAAGGGAGACAAACAAAGGTAGTAGGGTAAAAATGAAAACAATGAACAACTATAAACCAGAGATATCTATGGGGGTAGAAGGAGGAATGGGATAAGAACTGTGGTGGAATGAGTGTACTGGACTGTGATGATGGCACTCGGATGAATTGGTGGTGTGCAGCCCATGGAGATTCCAACTGAGATGAAAATATGCACAACATGAAGAATAATGTAAAAAAAAAAATTGTAAAAAAGATTACATTAATGTCTTTTATGTTTAAAACAGGTGCAAAAAAGATGAAGAAATGAATGAATAAGAGCCCTCCATCTACGAAATATATTTGGAAAGGGCATTTATTTACACAAATGAAAAATAAAAATTATGTTTGATAGGGCATCTAGCTCTGATACAAAAATAAAAACATTCTTTAAGTAAACAACAAAAAAAATCATGTCTCCTAAAAGTGAGGAAGCTTGGAGAGAAAAGGAATAAAATGAAATTAGGTAAGTGCCTTCAAAAACAAAGAGTAGTGAGCTGAGTGAGAATATAGATGACAGTTTTAGACATTTATGCAAAGATGCATAATTTGAAAGCAAATTATTTACTTTGGAAATAACAAGACAGTTATGAATAAAAGAAACAGAGAGAGAGAATGTGTAATTGCTAGTGAGGGAACAATGAAGAGTGGGTAAAATGAGACTAAACATAAGTGAAATTGGGAAGAGCATTAGAAGTAAATAAAAGTCTGCAATTCACTGAATTTTCTCGGAAATTAGAAGCTGTTAGGAGTACATAAATACAAGAAAAGAATTGTCAGTTTCTATTTTTCAGAGAGAATACTTTTGTTCACAGTCAATGAATTGCAGGGTGGGGGTAGGGAATGGAGATTTTCTTTTACAGGATAAACACAGTGGAATAAATGTATCAACACTCACAGTTAGAGGAAAATATAAAATATTTGCCACCTTACTAGCTTGGCCTTGTCTGAGGTTTTTACTAGGACTGTATCCTATTTCAATTTTCCCTTTGTCTACTACTACTTCCTTAGCAACCATCCCAGAAGTGTTGATCGCAAGGCAAATAACTTACAAATAGCCTATAAACTAATCTTTATTTCATAGTTGACTTCTGGGGAATTCAATCAACACCACAAATGTTGGGAATGGTTAAGTAAAAATTGCAGAATCAGGTGCTTTACTTGGAATGGTATCATTACTGTCTGGTTCTAATTGTTCCTTTTTTGGTCTAGTGTTGTGGAGAAAGAGAATGCCAAATCAAGGGCATACCTATCCCAAATCTGTCTCAGAGAGAAAGCCACAAGCTATTCATGGATGGAAGAGAGAGGCCTGTGGCCACCTTTGGAAAGTCTAAGGTATGTGTAAGGTGTTACATCTCCATCATGTGCTTACTCTTACTTGCTTTTACATCTGCTATAGAAACTGGGGAAAATAAAATAAAATCAGAGCTACATTCTTCTTGTATAAATTTTAAGAGTTAAAAAAAATTCCTTAGTTTACCCAATATTTACCTTTTAAAGAGTGCAAATGTGGCTCTCCCTGGTGGCACAATGGGTTAGGGCGCAGCACTGTAAGCTAGCAGCACTTCAGTGCAAATTTGATTCCCCCACCTGGGAGGTGATCCACATGGAACAGCAGACCTCCTGTCTCGCCAGCTGCTCCCCTCAGCAGTGTACTTTGTTGAGCTGCCTATTCTGCTACCTACTGTCTCTGGTGAATCCTCTCACCATACCTGCACCTGTACCCCAGTTCTGTAAGCATAAGTAAATATATTTTTTTAAAAAACAGTGTACAAATGCTCTGAAAGTTTTAATATGTATTGTAATAGTAACTTTAACTATATACTCTTTCTAGGTAGCATTTATGCATCAGAGTTATTGACTAAATACCTGTGCCATTCATTGTACTAAAGAACAAATTCAAAATCTAGTCTGAGCAAAGAAAGATAGTAACAAGGATCATATTAAATATTTATGAATAAGTTTTGTCAATGATTATGCTATAATTTGGGGTGAGTCCACACTAAGGACTTGTGGTGAATATGAAATGATGAGGAGTATTTTTCAATAAGCATAGCTTTGATGTACAAAGCCTTCAAGTAAACACATATCCTAAAATTTGATACTTCCGTCAAATACTTTTTACTCATATCCTAAAATTTGATACTTCCGTCAAATACTTCTTACTGACCTTTTTTAAAATTTCTTGGAGGAAAAAAATTCCGAACCAGTCAGTCATAACTCAATTATATTGTAGATCTCCTTAACTCGAGTACAAAGAGCATCCTTCAGTCCCACAGAATCCCAACATGTGTGGTTTCTTCCACAGAGGAGTCTGGATTTTTGCCGACGGGCATTGAGCCAATGCAAACCACGTAAGTCTAAACACTGCTAAAGTACTACATCTTGACACTTATTTGCTACTGCAGAGTACCTTTTAGCACTAGAATGATTTATTTAAATTTTAAAGGTGGATACCTATATAAACATATGTTCTTACCTTTGCATATTTAACTCCTTTATGAATTATACATGTAATAAAGATATAAAGAAGGGTCAGTTAGGCCGAAAACTTCTAGCACAGACCCTAACTTTATAATTTGTTCAAATAATCACTGACTTCAATAATATCATAAGGGAAATCAATATTTCATAAACATTTATTTTATTAAATATTAACACATCTCAAACATGGAATACAGCCAAGGAAAGATTTGCTTAAAATAGCCATAGAGGAAGCAGTATTATCAGAATTTATTTTAAGCAATGATCTAATATACTCAGTTCAGATAAATGGACTTTTCTTCCAATCCCTGAAGGCAGAGAACAGCACAAAAATAAGCTCCCTTATAATATGAATTGCTTTTCACTGTTGTACTAAAATGGGGATATATTTGGAAACACATTTGTTAGCTTTGTAGTATCTATTAAAGTAAATCTGAAATATTGATTAAGGCCTACTTGAAACTTTTTCAAAAAAACTCCTGCTAGGATTATTTACTGATAATTGGGACACCGCTGATACTGTCACTAGGCTCTGTTAGGGGTATGAAGACTTTAAAAAAGAATTCCTAAAGAAAAACACAATCTCAAGAATAAATAGAATGGAGTAATAACAGCAGGATGAAGACACATTTTCAGATTCTAGCACATAATCAATTTTACTTTACTGTAAACAAAATTCAGGCTACAAACTATTTTAAATAAGAATGTGAATGGCTTGTTAAGTGTTGAAGTCTGACAACATTTTTGTCCTTGCTCTCTCTTCTAGAAACACAGTTTACATGACATGGAGGAAATTTATTTGTTTTCAAAGATTGTCTACATCAAGTCTGCAGTCATAAAAGACAATTCCTTTTTCTTTAGTGGACTTCAGTTAAAACTGCATGAAAGAAATACTTAAAAGATTGAACTAAGAGCAAAATGCATTGTATCAAATGCAGGCATTAAATAATATTGACACAAAGAGATAAATAATATATTTTTGTAGACTGAGAAGCTGATGATATTCAAATAAATGATAATAAGTTATTAAACACATCTCAAAGTTAGATGATTAAATTAGAGTGGTTATTGTAGGTTAAAGATACAAACTTCAAGGCCCTATGATGAACTAGAAACAAATCTTTTTGATTAGGAAGATGTCTCTACATATTCAATATTGGGTATTATTGACCTGAATCTGCTTCTGAAAAATAAATTTAAAAAACACAATAAAAAAATGTCTCATATGCAGAATGGTCATACATTCTGTCTTCTCAGCAGTCATTTGATAGTGATATTAAATAAAGTACTTAATTATGTTTGAAGTGTGGCATCCTTTTTTCTGGGCAATACAGTCCTAGATGAAAAAGTAGGCAGCTAGTGCTTTTCTTATTTTGAATGATTAGTATGCATTTCCTTTTACTGGTAACATCGTTCTTAATGAACCCCAAATTAGGGCATTTTTCTTTATCACTACCCGAGTCTGATTAGGCTAAAGGAGAAATCTGGAAAGATACAAAATAAGAGCATGGAGAAAACAACATGGTAAAAAGTGCTACCATAGCCACACTATCAATTGAAAGTACATTCACTTGTTTATTTAAAGTGAATGAAATTATTCTTGTGGTTGCTATAGATACAGATGTTAATTCTTTATGACTAACTTATTTGCCAGCTTTTCAATAGAAACCTCTACATTTTTACTGTAACCTAACATCTACTAATTTCTAATAGTTTTCATTCATATTTTCAGTAGCTTATTTTATACTTGTTTACTTTGGAAAGGTATATATGTATACACTAAAATCCGTGAAATTTCAAAATGTGTGTCAGAGGCAATGTTTTGAAAATGTTCTTTTTGAAAAATATCTGACCTACTAAATTTATATCAATTCATTTAACACAAAACAAAAGAGACAAACATAAAATAAATGCAATCACTGAAAATAAATGCAGCCAGTCCACTCTATATAAATGAACTGACCTTCTTAAAATTTTTGTTTAAGTCGACCAGACTGAGCAGGAAGATGTGGTCCTTGGCTCCCAGGAGCAGCCTGCCTCGTTCCTCATCTAAGAGAATGGTTTGGAAGTCCAGTCCTTCTGTTGACCCCAAAAAAGGAATACTGCTATTTGAAAGCAGCAAGTCTATGAAAAGGTAAAAGAAGAACACAAAGAAAATATTTCTTAATAAGCAAAATATTTATTTGCCACAATATATCAAATATCGCACTTTGTAAAACATTTATACAGCACAAAAGTTCCAATTTAGACAGTCTGCAAACAAGAGCACATTTATTTGGAAAGATATAATTCATCATGTTTGTATTTTACTGATAAAATATTTCTCTTACAAATGAAAAGTTCATGACATTAATGTGAATCTTAAACAGACAGAAACAATTAAATATAAACCATTTCACAGGCCCATGCTGAACTTTAAAGTTACAAACACCTACCTACAGAAATATCTACAAACTAATCAAATTAATCCATGTATGCAAAATAAGCACCAAGCTGTATCTCATAGCAATCTCCCCCCCCCCCTCTTTTTTATGTTTAAATAGAAGCTGATGTTTGGAAGATTATATTGTGCCTATTTTAGATACTCAGGAAGATACAAACAAAGAAGCTGAATCCAAGAAAATGATCCTGAGCTAGTAATGGAATCAGAATTTAAGGCTGGAGAAACTTTGAAAAATCAACTAATTTCATTAATGAAGCTATTTAATTCCAGCCAGTTAAAGCTATATGCCCTAAAATCACATTTTGTCCTGCAAAGCTGATAATAAAACTTCTGTACTAGTTTCCATTTCTCTTTGACACTTATCAGTATGTCTAATTCTTGTAGGTCTATACTTGTGATATGAACTATCTTATCTAAGTTTAGTTATTGGTGTGCAAGAACCCAAATCTTTTCAATAGATTTCATCCCAAATATTGTTACACCTTCTCATTTCGATAGCCGTAGAGTATTATATACCAATATGGTAATAATATCATTCAACACCTGTTAAAGTCCATTACTTTACTGGACTTTTAAAATAAACCATTATAATTAAGCAACTGATGAGAAAGATGAAGATATAATATTTCAGAAACAGGAATTGAGATACTTCTAAAAGTCATCATGATGGTATTTAAGCTCTCTATAATAGAAACGGCTGCCTGAAACTTAAGACTGTGTATTCCATTCATCAAGTTTGTACTTTATTATTATTTCATTTTTTTTAGTATTTCCTTCACTTATTTTTCCTAATTTACAGTAGGCTAAATATTATTCACCTTAGTGACTAACCTACATTTTGTTTTAAGATAAAAGACAGTATGCTAAAGAAGACCTACTATTTGAATTTTCAAGTTGAATGTAGCTTTAACAAATATAAATGTTCTAGTAATATTTTTGGTTCATAAATATTACACTGAATGGGAGTCTAAACTTTAATTTATAATTTTTATTAAGCTAAATATAACTTTTTTCAGATCAAAGATACTACAGAGTAACATTTTAAAACATTTCCAAAAGCAACAAACCTATTTTTGTTGGTTATCGGGTAATACCCAACAAAAAATCCCATGCTGGTGGTTAAAAAGAATTGAAGAGAAGAATGGAATGGAAAGGATAAAATATATGTGATCTAAAGCCTTCACAACACATTTCATACAAACTTTATTCAATTTGGCAATTCTAAAACTTCCATGACATTTACCCACAAGAGATTTCCCTTGAAAAAAGATTCCCTTTAATGAAGACTGAAACAGAAAAATGGAAAATACATAAGGGGGTTTCCATGATAATATCCTGACCCAACTAACAAAGGAAAATGTGTATTTCACAAATTCAGGTCATACGATACATGTTCTTACTGTTTCATGTGCTCTTGGATAATAATTATTTTACACCATGCATTACAGTGTTAGTTACAAAATGAAGCAAGGCTTAACCTAATGAGTAAATATGTGTGTCTTAGGTCTAGACCAGCTGGGATGGGACATTAGCAGAAGGTGAGATGACAGAGGCCTGCTATGTGGTGTGGATCATCTCCGGGGTCAGAGATCGAACTCTCAACTGAAGTGGCTCCAGCAACCTTGCAGTGCTGTGCCGAAACCCATTGTGCCACCAGGGAGGGCCTAACTGTTATTTTGAATATGACTATTAAACTCTAATTTGGGCCAGATTAATTTTTATTATTTACTATATATTCTCATCTTCCATTGTACTTGACTTACCCACTTTTTCTATGCTATTGGAACAATATTAAAGTCATTCAGTCTGTACATACTGTAACTATCCAGGGCATGTTAGATACTGAACACACAGTTAAGGTTTTGGATTGAGTCCTTCAAAAACTCACAGTGGAGAAAGATATGGCATACAATACAGCATAGGTGAAATAAATTCTAATAAAACACACAAAATGTTAACAAGTTAATTGTGCATAACTTTACAATTGGAGGTGGTATTTGAAAACAGTCTTGAGGGGCTGACAGAAGCTTTACTGAAAAGATATACAGAAAAGCTGACGTCAGGCTTTAGCAAGAACACTCGGCTGTAAAGGGATAGATGTCACCTTCGGCTACACTTATGCACTGCATTTGTAATATGTCTTCATCCTGGAGTGTGAGCTCCTCCAGGGCAAAGTCCAGGCCTTACTTATCTTTGAATTCCCAGCACCTATCTTAGAGTCTAAGACAAATTAAGCACTTAACAAATATTTGTGGAACTGAAGTATTTCTGTACATTGGAACACAGAGAACATGTGGGGGCAGTGAGAAGTGAGAATGGACATAAAGGCAGCTTCCAGATAATAGGGACTAAGATGGCCGGCTGGAGAATCTGGCTATACCATGTAGGCAACAAAAATATTTTATACAGAAAAGTGACAAAGACAATAACTGAGTGTTAGAAAGATAAGTTTGGCTACAGTATTAAAGATGGAGGAGAATCAGGGAAGGTGGGGGCAGGAACACTATCCAGTAGTTTCTGAAAAACAGTGAGTATCTGAATTATGGAAGAAGGAACATTTTTTTTGTTTCTACTCACACAGTGAGGAAAATAGAGTTGATGTGGTCATTTGCTTTGTTTTCTTTTTCCATATCCAATTCTATGGATTTAGTTTCAAACAAATTTGACAAGGAAAAACAGCTGCAAAAATAGTGGCTAACCTGAAGCATTATCATTTTTAAATGATTTAATGTTGCCTTGTGACAATGTTAGCATCAAAACGATTAAAGCATGCTTTGCCAATTCTTTGTAGCCAAACTAAATAATTGGACTTAGGCATTACACATGAAAATTTCTCAGGCTGACGCACACTTTTTGAAAAGACCTTGGAACAGAGATTGGAATAGGTTCCCTCTTCCCCAGGCAGCTTATCTTTCTTGCATTTCTGCCAAACCAAGCAAAGTCATTTTTACTTCCACAGGATCATCAACCCGAAGGGCAAGGGGGAAAGAAAAAAACCACTAAGCCCAGAGCCTACATCTTAACACCTAGCTAATTCACTCGCAAGATTTCAGGAATCAGAAATGGATGCTGGCTCTTCAGTTTTATGAAAACAGGAAAGTTATAAATTCTCATATTTTGGCAATACATTTCAGAATTTTATTTTTTCTTATCCTAAAGTGAAAATTCTCAGGCATGTTATTTTTTTTTTAAGATTGACTACAGTTTATAACCTTTTTGCAAAGGAGCTCTTGTTTTGTTTTATTTTCCCTTGGGTGGTGAGGTGAGTGTATTGCTTCACACTTGCCACTCAGAGAAGGTCTGCTCTGTACTTTCTGAACAGCCCCACCTTTCCTGAGATGACAGCAGCATTTACCTCCAGGACCTAAATGCAGTCTTTGTTTTATCTACCTGAACCTTTGACCTAATCCATCATAATCACTCTTAACTGTTCTTGTAGCAATTCAGTGTTCTATCACCTTGTTCTCAGTTTATAATCATACTTGATCAGTTCCTCAAATACCCACTCTTGCTCTAGCAAAACACTCTGAGAAAAAATATACAAGATGATTATTTCTATAATAAATGAAAAAAGATATGAGTATTATTTATTCTACTTCTTTAAATATGAAAGTCACTGTGCAAGGTAGATTTAAATCAAATCTGGGCACAGAGATTTGTGACTCACAGATCTATGGTAAATAAACCACTGCAGGGCACTAGAATGTTCTGAGGATCAACTGCCCCATAAACAACATCATATTATGTGTGTTATACCTGTGAATTTTTCCTAAGAAGCTGTCCAGAGGCATCATGAACATCTGATACTTCAACAAAAGTCATAAGAAATTATATGCTCCACATGTATAATTAATAACCATATTTAAAACAATTTTTCATTTCCAGCACAGGTGAGGAAGTCACTATCCTCATAAAACTTAACTTCTGAAGACAAACAACTGATTTACGATCACCAGGTACTTCTGCTCATACTACAAAGATTTTGATCACCAGTTCTACTTTTGTGGATCTTACAGTTTAGTGGGAAGGAAATGCTCATCCAGAACAAAAAATGAAAACATATTTGTGACATCGGACAACTGTACCTAAAAAAATAAACTCTTATGTATCGCCCTTAATAGTAAATTGAAAAGAATTTTCTATGTCTATTTCCTTTAGCTAGCCAAATACGGATACTTCAGTCTCTCATCCCTCTGTTAGGTGGGAACACTGCATGGTCGCTAAACTCCTTCCTACACTGGATATCCACATTAGAACATTTTATGATTGATTTTTATTAAAATCATTATCTTACCAAGAATCATTCACCTCTCATTTGTCCCTGCTATGTTCCTTGGCCCAGGTAGCCTCTAACATTAGGGATCCTTATGCAGCATAAACCAATACTAAATGAGATCTTATTGATAATATTGTTTGATTAATCTAATGAAATCTGTATTTAACAAAACCCCTGTGCAATTAATGGTAAAGACCAGCAACAATGAATCTCCTCACTCACAGATACATGCCCCTGGTGTGAAGGGATGTTTTGAAATAAACATTTGTTCTGAAAAGAATTCTTTGTACCCATTTAGTATCCCTTAATACAATTATTCATTCAGCCTAAGAAACATTTGACCTGATGTCCTATATTCTTCCTCTTCACCCCAGAAAAGGAAGGGAGTGGTTAGTCCATTGAATCTAATAAATTTAGGATTAAGCAACACAGACTTCCTCAGTGTTTGTTAAATGAACAAGGTCCCATACCCTTCAAATCCTGCATTTACTGCCAGAAATCCTGAACTGGGTGGAGCTGTCAGTTTCTCTCATGAGAAAACTACATAGCTGAAAAATGGCTTCCCATATCCTTCAAAGGACACTGGGCAATATTATGCATTTTAACAAGACAATCAAAGTTATTAAAGACAAAATGTATGGTGTAAAAAACAAGTCACCTGTGAAGAAGTTAATTTTCACTTAACTCCAATCTAAGGAGAAAGAAAGTTTACAACCAAAATGGATTTAGATCAATGGATCTGTTCCTACCATGTCAAATTTCAGCACAAATTAATGCACCACCCACCCTTCATTTTCCTCCAGGAAATAGCCTTGAAGTACAATAAAGGGTGTTCTGAGATTTCTTGGATAAGGTCACATCTCCAATGTGTTTTCTGCAAAAACTGTCTAAAAAGTAAAAGAATTTCTATTCCTGTTTCCCCATAAACTCAGTTTTTTCTTTTTGATCTCTGAATTCCCAGAGCTTTCACATTGACTGTTAGTATCCAAAAATTCCTTCTATGGAATTCCTTCTCCCCATAGTTTCCAGAAATACTTTGGCTATAAAACCATCCCCTCCAAAAGCTTGTGCTCAGTTTGGGTCAGGAGTTGAGTAAAAAGAGTAAACTGTTATCCCAAAGTGGAAATTAGTATCTAATGTTGATGTCATGAGTCCCTGCACTATTTTATGAACTTATACTGCTTCTCCAGCTTTTAGTTAAAGAAAAGAATATCTCTTGGATTCAACTTTGCAAAAATTAGCTTTTCTTAGAGTGTCTCCACCTGGCTCCCAATTGGTTTTGGACTTGTGATCATATTGAAAAAGTTTTGGGGGGCCCTCCCTCGTGGCACAATCATTTAAAGCACAGCACTATGAGGCTATTGAAGCCACTGCAGCATGAGTTCTATTTCCGGCCAGAAAAGTGACCCACATGGCACAGCAGACCTCTCCTGTCCCCATTTTCCCCTCAACAGTGTATTTCAGTCAGTCTGCCTGTTCTGCTCCCCACTCTGTCTCTAGTGAATCCTCTCACCTCTGTATCTCTGGCCTGTATCCCAGTTCTGTATGTATAAATAAATCAATCTTTTTTTTTTTTCTTAAAGGTTTTGGTTAACAAGATAGCTTGTGTACATCTACCTGTCAAAAATACCAGTGATTCTCTATTTATGTACAGCTTTTATCCACAACTAACAACTCAAACTATATCAAATGTATAAAGAAAGCATACTGATCAAACTAAAATCCCTAAAAAAGAACACTTCAAAATTACAGCTAT
>NW_004567106.1:36918665-36930420 GCF_000260355.1 Condylura cristata | reverse complement strand
ACTATATCAAATGTATAAAGAAAGCATACTGATCAAACTAAAATCCCTAAAAAAGAACACTTCAAAATTACAGCTATGTTACATTACAATTCTACAAATATGATAGGGACAATAATTATTTAAGCTAAGGGCACTGCAAATTAATTTACACAAAGCATCAAAATAATAGGTTTTTATGATATTACATGAAACTTAGTTACATTAATCAAGTTCAGAAAGTAACAGTAAAAGCATATGCAGGCTATTTCTCTCCTCTCCCATCACTGATCAACCCCCATATTAACACACTTACTTAGTTTTTGTTGTCTATTGATTTTCAGTTTGTACATAATACATACTACCAGATCTTAAAATTTCATTTTAAAATATTTTTGTTGAATTCTGGATAAAAGTTAAGAATTTTAACTTTTTTCACCATTTCTTTTCCCCTCTAACCAAGCTACAAAATTACTATATGTTCATTTATATGAAGATTATATTCAGTGATTGCATTACTACTACACAGTAAATTCTTCCCTACTTGAAAAAAAAATAGATCAATAATTTCCTAATTATAACATTTTGTGTTTAAGATACTTGTTTAACATACTTAAGGAATACTATCTGTATTCTTACATATCATAATCAAATCTTTTCAAAAATTTTGAAAATGTATCCATAATATTCCAAACAGAATTATCAGATTTTTTTTCCCCCCTGGACTAAAGAAGAGCTTTCTCAAACTTACTCCTATTGCTCACCTACTTTGAACACTCTCTCTTCTGCGTAGAATGTCTTGTCTCTTGATCTATTTTCTTAGATAGAAGCTTCCTAAGAAAGGGTGGCTGAGATTTAAATGTTTGGAACTTTCCATGTGTGGAATGTCTCTTACATGTCTTTATCAATAGTTGGGTTAACTATAGAATTTTGGATAGAACAGCATTCACCCTCAGAGTTGTGAGGTCCTTATACACCATCTTTGGGTTTCTAAAGTTGTAGTTGAGAAGTCTCAGATCATCTATATTAAAAGTCTTTGAAAGTGTCATGTATTTTTCCTGGAATTTATTTGAATGGCCTCCTATTGTTATAGAATTTTAAATAATCAGCCTGAACCTTTTCTCTAAAAAGTGTTCTCAAGTATTTGAATATTTTCAACAATTTCTACCACATGATAAAGCATATTACACTTTCCCCCAAAATCACATTTTATCACATAATAAAATTCATTGAGTTCTTTAATACATACTTTATTCAGGAAATCCCCAGTTTCCTCTAATGGTCAGAGTTCACTTTCATACACAACTTCCTCTAAAATTCTCCTAAATGTATAGTTTTATTTAACCTTTTTCTATAGATTAGTCTTGTTGTTTAATTTTGTGCCTTAAAAAATTGACACCCTGGGCCCTCCCTGGTGGCACAGCGGGTTAAAGCACAGCACAAAGCTTAAGCCGCTTCCGCATGAGTTCGATCCCCGCCTGCCCGGGATGTGACCACATGGCGAGGCAGACCTCTCCTGACCCGCCCGCTGCTCCCCTCAGCAGTGTACTTCGGCGACCTGCCTGTTCTGCACCCCACTCTGTCTCTGGTGAATCCTCTCACCCTCCACATCTCTGGCCTGTACCCCAGTTCTGTACGAATAAATAAATCTTTAAAAAAAAATTGACACCCTTACAGATAAGAAAATGCCTAAATTAATGTTGTAATTTAGGATTACTTCTTGTATGTAACAAATCTAAAATATATTTAACTAAAATTTTTTCAAACTACTAATTTTTGTTTCCATTGGTTTATTTACCTTCTATCTAAATCAGGATTTATTACAGGCTTATAAATAATTTAGAGAGGTTAATGTGTATTTAGAGACCAAGCTGTGGCTCTAATGCTTTGCAATCACAAGAAGTCGCCTGTTGTGATCTCCACATGCTTATGGGTATGGGGGTCCAGGGCACTAAGGGAAGGGGGCCTGAAACAAGACACTCAAAAGCAGTGTCTTCTAGGGATTTAAAAGTGCTTCTAGGGATTTAACATGACTTCAAATCACCTGGGACTAGTTAAAACATAGATACTCATTTAGACATCTGGGAAGAAGCCTACGAACATTACATTTCTACAAAGCTTCCAGATTACGCTGATGTTATTGGTCTTTCCTCCACAGTTAGAGCAGAGAGGCTAAAGAATTCTGTGTGCCCTGGACCTGTAGAGCTGGATTCTTGAGATAAACTATATTTTATCTTAAACCTTAAATCAATGACATGTATAAATTTATACAAAACGTTCAAGGTTATTCTTGATCAAATGCACTCCTAACTTATTCTAACTTAAAACTATCAAAATTGTTATGTGGTACATGAATTGCTCAGTTTAAACCCATGATATTCAAACTCTTTTCTCCTCTAGTTTTCTCATCACAAAAGGGAAGTACATTTATTTAATATGCAAAAACCTGAGGAGGATGCAAACATGTAAAGTTATGATTTGACATTAAGTTTGGCCTCTTGTGAAATCTGTTACAAACTCATTTTGTGATTTACAACATTTAAGAGCTTTCCCATGTATTGTTAAATTTGACTCACAAGAAGAGTCTGAAAGATTATCACTAATTTCCAGATGACAAACCTAGACTCATAAGTAAAGAATGATCACTCGCTGCATGCAAGAGAGACAAATCTACTTAGGTCCTCTAACTCTAAGCCTCGTTACCCATTACAACTGTACTTCGCATTTCTTAGACAAATATTTTAAGATTGTGCATTACTTAGACAAATATATCTATTATTCAGAACCATTCTACTTATCATTTTTACAAAATAAACTCACAGATGAATTCACTTCTATTACTTCTTCCACTTCACAATTCCATTGTGGTTATGTAATGTTGATCTTATGTTTTAGGCTGAATTTGCTCACTGAGGCTTTAATCAAATAAGCCTCTTATGAGTATCTTTCATTGTAAGGAAAAAGCATGTTAGCTTTAGTTTACATCTCTTTTGAGTTGATAGGCCTAATATACAGAACAGATTTATCAAAGTTTCTGTCTAAATGGAACTGATGACTTTCATTTTTAAAATGTACTTTTATGTACATTTTTACACATATATTAACAGAATCTCATTGAACGATTTCCTTTATGAAGACCCAAGGAATTAGAACTAATTTGGGGTATGTGAAATCATAAAGCTAACAGTTGCATTTAAAAATGTTTATCTTTGCAATAACATATACAATGGTATACTAACTATGTATCAGATCTAATCAAAATAACTTTTTGAACTGAAAATTTACTGACAGGGTTTACTTCCTCTCCCACCAAATGTTGCTTTTACATAAACTATGCACTTTCTAAAATTCTCACCCATACACATACACAACTACAGTATCTCATGACAGTGCTCTCATATCTTGCCAAGAGGGGGTACAGGTGACCTCTGAAGATTCAGTTGCTCTTATGTATCTGCTAAGTCTAGGAATGCTTTTGGAATAATGCTTGCATTATACTATTTCATTAGTTACCTTATATTATTGTGCAATTTCTACCACTCAGTGAACTCCCACGTCTTTAAAATTTATAGCAGATATTTATACACATTGTTAAATAGATTTTAATTATTAAACAATTGGTTTGGATATAGGCAAAGTTTGGTTTTAGGAAAGTTTGAAAATGCAGTTCTAGGAAAATGCAGGAAAGTTGGATCCATTTTTTAATAATCTACTTATATCACCCTGGGGGCTATTATTTAATCTTTCTGGAGTGTATATTTCCAAATCCTTATATATCAATTTTGTAAAGTTATATGTAATAATCCTCACTTAACTTTATATATAGTTTTCAGGAACTGGGACTGTAAATGAATGGACATATAATTATAAACAAAACAGGCCCTTGAATGCTTTAACTTCATACAGTGTTAGTGGGTTTTTTTTTTTCTTTCTAATTACTGTTATAATCAATCATTGAAAGAAAGGATGTTATTATTTGAACCTATTTATGTATCTGTTTTCCTCTCTGTCTATACAATAGTTGACACAGATAACAACTAGGTAAGTTTTTTTTTTTTAATGAAAAGCTACCACTTACATCATTTTCTAAAAGAAACCTATTTTAGTAAAATCATCATGACATGTCAGTATTCTTTTTTTTTTTTTTAATTAAAAGGCCTGTGTTGGCTGGGGATGAATCAAACACAAACTAGGTAAGTTTTTTTTTTTTTTTTAATGAAAAGCTACCACTTACATCATTTTCTAAAAGAAACCTATTTTAGTAAAATCATCATGACATGTCAGTATTTTCCCCAACAGGCTATGGATTATCTCACATTTCTTTATCATCAATTATTCCTTTACCAGATTATTTCAACATATAAACAGCATCATTTCAGCAGCAGTTATCCAGTTGATGAAAAGTAAAAACTTCTTGATCAATTTGTCTTTCTAACTTCCTGGCCTTATGTATTACAGAAAAATTCTTTAAGAGAATCATCTATGGTACTGCCTCTAATCCCTGGGTTTACACTATCTTCTTTAACCATCTATCTTTAGCCATCCTATCTTCTTGAGGTTCCTGGATCCTGATGCACAGACCTTTTGCAACTCAGAAACTTTGTACTTGGTTTTCTTTCCCAAAGTGGATGCCTTTCCCAAGTATCTGCAAGATGTGCAACACATCTTCCCTCAGTAGGTGTGAGAGCATCACTCTCAGTGAGTTCTCCCCTGACACGATCTTTGATTTCTCCATCTCCACCATTCTTTAATTTTTCCAATTCATTTTTCTCCATAGTAATTAGCATTTTCTGTGTTGTTTGATAACTTATTTATGAATGATCTATTTTCCCCATCAGAATAGAAATGACATAATTGCATGAATTTTTGACTGTTAATTTACTGATTGATCGCCTCATTTCTAGCACAATGCTGGAGACACAGTGTGTATTCAGAAACTATTGTTAACAGTGACAAATGAATAACACATACAGAATAAAACTATCCCAGAACCATGATATCAATAGAAGCACAAATATAAGCTTCTGTTTACATAAAATAAGATTTAGAAAACAATCAAGCCCATTCAAAAATGGCATATCACCAAAATAAGCTACCAGCTTAACAGAAAAAAAACCAATGTATTTTATGAGATTATTTTCCAAAAAATTGATAAGCTTCTTCACTAAGTTTATATAGCAAACTATCTTCTTTTCCCAATAATTTGACAACAAAAATATCCACTTTAGATTGTATTGTATAGTATGAACTTCTGAATGATTTTTAGGAGTCATTTTAAAATGCTCAAAAAATTCCTAACTGTTCAAATATGTTACTTTTATCAAGATCAGCAATGACCTTTCTAACTATACAGGCTTGTTAATTACTGTAAGACCAAAACATAGAAAAATACAATCTTGGGCAAGGAAGGAAATTAACTCAAGTAGAAAATGTTCTGTGAATAAACAGAAATCATCTAATATTGCTGTAAATCCCAAGACGAAACTATATAACATTTTTCAAAGTTGTTTATATAGGGAAACTTTTGGTTTGAACAAACATTAACTTCTAGCAAGACAATAATACATTAGAACAATCACAAAAAATAACTGACATCACTTATTAACTGTTCACTATGTCAAACACTGACTTGGGTGACTTATGCAGGTAATATGTATTCAGATCAACCTTTTGAGAACAAAATAAATTAATCATGTGACTGACAGATTTACCAAATTATGCACATAAAATGAATTTCCAAATTTTTCATAACTAGTAGCAGTTAAAGTCTAATCGAGTGAACTTCAGAACTTCTTATGTTTAAAAATCTATGCATTGAAGGTAATGGATCCAGCATCAGGTAAGTCAAATTGAACAAGTTAAAACAGTCATATCTTCTTGAGGCACACACCCCATATCACAGATTAAAAAAAAAAAAAGTAACCTATAAATAAAAATATACAGCTGTACTGACTCATTTATCAGGAAATCCCACCAAAAAATTCTAACAAATGTATTAATGTTTAGTTATTCAAAGGCAAAAAAAAATTTGTTAAATTTGATTTCAACTATTTCTATCCTGTGGAAATACAGGTGAGTCTTGAAGGAGTAAAACATAGCTAGGACTACTGTTAGCAGTTACTGAAAGGGTTTGTTGTCAAAGAAAAAACTTTTTTTCCTCGTAATATGGCAAGAAACATTTTTCCTCTCAAGTGAGCCAATGGACTAGGAAGATGGAAACACACAACTTAGTTCTGCATCCTAAAATCTTCTTGATTTGCAACCCCATCAAAAAAAAAAAAATGGACAGAAGAGAGCTAAAAAGTCACTTCTCCAAAGAGGAAATGCAGATGGCCCACAAGCATATGAAAAAATGTTCAACATCACTTGTAATAGGGAGATACAAATTAAAACCACAATGAGATACTACTTCACACCAGTGAGAATGGCACTTCTTAAAACAACTAGCAACAACAAATGTTGGCAAGGATGTGGAGAAAAGGAACTCTCCTGCACTCCTGGTCTGCTGGTGAGAATGCAAACTAGTACAAACACTAAGGAAAGCTTTCTCAAAATACTAAAAACGGAGCTTCCATGTGGTCCAGCTGTCCCACTCCTAGGTATCTACCCAAAAGACACAAAAACATTGATTCAAAAAGACACCTGCACCCCCATGTCTATTGCTGCTTTATTTACAGTAGGAAAGACAGAGAATCAACCCAAATGCCAAAAAGTAGAGGACTGAAATTAAAAAGATATGGTACATATACACAATGGAATATTACTCAGAAGTCAAAAAGATAAACACACACCTTTTGCAGAAACATGGATGGGAAGGTATCGTGCTTACTGAAATAAGCCAGAAAGAAAAGGAAAAATACTAGATGGTTTCACTCATAGCAGGAGTATAAAGGACAGGGGAGAAAATAATAATAATAATAATGAATGACTATCTACCAGAGACATTTTACAGGGGTGGAGTGGGGAATGGAATCCAAAAAGTGGGGGTGGGGAGTGCACTGGAATATGGTGATGACACATGGGTTATTTGGTGATGGCAAGCCCATGGGGATTACAACTGATATGGAAAAAGACACAAAAAGATGTAAAAATTATGTTATTTAAAAAAAAAAAACTTCTTGTTTTGAGGCAAGACCTTCAGTCACTGGATTTTGCAAGGTTATTTTAGAGTGTTATAAAGCTTAATCATGATAATATCTAATTAGGGAATCTGGACCTAATTACTCTTTCACTGTATATTCTCTTGCTTTATAGTCTTCCATAGGACCTCCTCTTGGAAATGACAGGCATTTGTTTGTCTATTTATTGTGGTCTTCTAATTTAGAAAAAAAAAATTCAAAGGGGATATTTAAAAAGTGACTTTTATCTGAAGCAGGAAAGTGCCAGTTACATAGTGGTTGCTGAATACATGTTCATGGAATGGATGGCTAAATCTCAGCGACTAACTTTGTTTGCTTCCTTCATAATGCCTTATATGTGTGGATTCAATGTTGACTAGTTGGTACTTTGTAGGTTTACAATAAATATTTTATATCAAGTGGTTGGGGCAAATATTCAAATGAAATAGATAGCTGGAATCTCATTACCACAGTTGCAAATCAATGTGAATGTATTAAGAAAACAGTTGCATGAAAACATAGATGTGTACGTATATCTATGTAATATTTTAAGCTAAACTAGAATAGGAAAGAAAAAGACTAAAGAGCAGATGCAAAAAAAGGAAATTGCTATATGTTGCAAAGGAGGGATGACCCTGTATATCTGGTTAACTTTCCTTTACTCTTCCTTTCCAAGTTTTTGTCCTTTCCTCATTAGCTAAATCTTCTAAAGTTTCTTAACAAATAAAGTTACAGATACTAATGACTTCTGGGAATAAATACCCTTAAGACCATGAGTTACTTCTTGATTGTGAGATAGAAAATATTTACCCTACTACAAGATTAAAGTAGGTTATTTCTCAAAAGTTATGTTCTGCTATATCTGTAGTATAGACTACACATGTCATGGTGAGAATTCACCTTGTAGGGCAATATATATACACATTAATTGTATACACAAACTCCAAAAATATAAGACATTCTGATCTCCAAGACTCCTTACTGTTACTAAAGAAACAGATTTGCTATGAATAAATGTTCAAGAATTCAAAATATGAAACTGAAGGGAAATCTCTTTATATAACAATAGAAACTAACAACCTTCTGTGGATTCAGAGGTTCAAAAGTTAAGTCTTTATCAAAGAGAATTCTTTGGATAAAATGGTTATTATATTTCTGTTGACCTTTATAAATAATCCCTCCAAATAATCTTGCAGCTGTTGAAGTAGCTAACTCTACTGATAACAACTGTGTATCTGTTCAGCACCTAGGGAATCATGGACTGTGGAAAGCAAAGTGACAAAGCAAATTTTGTACCTTAAAAACTGTTTTTGAAAAAAAAATTCATTTTCAATTTTCATTGACTTATCACCTCACATTCTGGCAGTGTTTTAGCACCCAAGCACAGACTTTAGAGTATCTCAAAACCATCTAAGAAGTAGGTAGTAACTAGCAGTACTAGTTACCTGCTAGTACTCAATTCAGCAGTCAGTCAAAAAAGATCTATAGAAAATGCTTAGGGGAGTTGTGATTATTACAGCATAAGTAAAAATGTGATACACAAGCAATTTTCCTGATCATGGCCTCAAATCAATAGTAATTTTTATATCATAACTTTATTTGGTAATAGGCTACTTTTAAAATGCAGTATGTTAGGATTGAACTACTTTCCTACTAAACGCACAGATACGTTATACAAGATAGGCTCCAAAATTTGTCGATAATTGCTAGGAAGCAAAGGTGACACAATCTGGAAATAACTAAGGAAATTGGGGTGCTAGTAGATGCATGTGTGCATGTGTGTGTATGTATGTGTGTACTGAAGGTGGACTGTTTTCCATTTTGCTGCATTTAACATGTAGTTTAAAAACCTGAATACTATAATATTTGAAAATACTGAATAAAAATTATATTGCAATTCTTAATGCATTTAGTCTAAATGTATACCAGTTCTCTTTTATATAAGCACTGAATGCTGAATGGAGTGAGAAATAAAACAAGATTTTGAACTTTGTTAGGGTTTGTTACACATCCAAAATTATATATTCATACCAAAAATCCCTTCTACCTAAGGATAAACTAATTAGTAGCAGCTGTACAGAAATAATGTTTTTCTATTTTTAAAGAGTAATTTTGTTATTTCAGATAATCAACATACCATGTTTGAGTTAATACTTTGCATTCAGCCTTCTAGGAAATTTTAATTATGAACATAATCACAATATATTTTTCCACTAAAGTTTATGAAAGTGCATAAAATCCCATAAATCTACAGCACTATAGTAATCTTAGATCGGTGATCTTCTTCAACACCATTTAGTATCGACAACTGAAAACCACAAATCAGATATGCAAATGATGCTTCCATAAACTTTGGAGTTCATTCTGGTAGATAGGAAACTAAGGTAAGAACAATTTATAGCTTGAACCTGAAAAATAGTATTAGACACCAGGCTCCATGCAATATGGTGCTGACTTAGGAGCTTAGAAATTTCTCAGTTTTCAAGGTCCTCAGTATGGAAGAATGTAATAATATCCCCACCCACAGGATGGTGGTGAGGGTGAAATGATATAATTTGCACATAGTTCTATAACAACACTTTGTTCATAATGAGTCCTGTGACTAATAACTATTATTACAGTTTCTTTGCAAGTCTCACTTGTTATTATTATTCACACTTATCAATGCAATTCACACATATAGAAACCAGTTTCTTTACTTACCTTCAACCTGTACATTATCAAACATTCTTTCTATCTATACCTATATTGAGATATTTCTATGGTTTGGCTTTTTATTTTTTTAAAGATTTATGTATTTATTTATTTTTAAAGTTCTGGATACAGAACTGGGGTACAGGCCAGAGGCTCAGGGGCGGTGAGAGGCTTCACCAGAGACAGAGTGGGGAGCAGAACATGCAGATTGATGAAGTACACTGCTGAGGGGAGCAGCGGACGGGTCAGGAGAGGTCTGCCACGCCATGTGGTCACCTCCGGGGCAGGTGGAATCAAACTCATGCGGAAGTGTCTTTAGCTTCTTAATGCTGTACTTTAACCTGCTGTGCCACCAGGGAGGGCCAATGGTTTGGCTTTTAATACATGTTTTCTTTTATTTTCTTAAGGTAAGTTTTGACTAGATAGATGAACAAGTATGTAATATCATGGTTTGTAAAAAAAAGTCCATATACTTGAATGATCCACAATCCCATCAAAGATAGAAAGTTTTCATAATTCCAAGGCACTTCTGACTCCATACCAGTTAATTTTCCCCTCAACACCATAGAGGCAGTGTTTTTTGTTTGTTTGTTTTTGTAGGTACAAACTTGCTATCTATATGAATAATAAAAATAATAAAAATAACATGTAGCATTAACTCTTTATTTGATAAAATATCAATCCCAAATATCAACATATGAAATAAATGTGCAAGAAGTATTACATTCTAATTCTTCTCATGCTTATATTTGACAAATTAGCTTTTATTGAAAATAAAGTCTTCAACATCAGAAAATATTAAAACTTCCAGAATAATTTTTACTTTCCAAGTTCAGAATGAAGGAGTCTCAATTCCCTACATTCTCTTCATTACTTAAGGAAATAACAAAACCAAGAGTATCTCATAGAAAGAAAACAAAATAAATATATCTTTGAAGTTGATTCTTGCTCAGTATAAATATATACTTACATATATGCACTTATACTTACACATTATATATATATGTACACAGACACACAAGATGATTGAATATAATTTAGATAAATTTTGCTTTTATACTGATTTAAAAACAATTACATTATTGTATGGTTTTATTATTTATTCTATAGTTTGGATTGATTGGGTTTAATACAAATCTAATTACAATTTGAACACCAAAATTTCCTAATCATACTTATCAGTACTGCTAATAATGGGCTGACAATTTTTCTCACCCCCAAAAGTAAACACTAGGCTTTGTGTTCTATAATAATGTGCTTACCAACTGATGCTAACACTAGAAATACTTCAATGAAGTCAATATGCATTTTTAAGCAGCAGAAATTGCTAAATGATAGAAATAAACAATAACTTTTTTAAGTCTGAAAAACATGTACACATTTACCTTTATAGGTTAGCTTGAGTCGTGGAATATCTTGCTTAGAAATTCCCATGGCGGGGAGAAACAGCATGGTCATACTTAGCATCACTAAGGCAAGGGAAAGGTGAAGAGCATGGCTCCTGGACTTTGCTTCCTCATCCTGAGCAGCATTCATGATGAGAAGAATGTATTCTTCCAAACAGTGTTAAATTAAGCTAAAAAAGAAGAGAAATGTTAATAGAACAGTTCAAGATTTTCTTTGACTTACTATAGTTTTCTGAATGTATATTGATTTTAAAGTACAATTGCTCTTTCATGTTTTGCTTTTATAGAACTATTGTAGGGGAAATGAATCAGAATTGAGCAATAAAATTGAGGTCTGGCTTTACTTAGATTTAGAGATGACAGCATATCTGAAAATTAACTAGTGGAGTAAGAGATGTTTATTAACATAATTTGTTACATTTAACATCTCTTCCTCCACTAATCATTCTCTAATTCAAATGCAGGAAGAAATACTCTCTTAGTGTAACTTGAAAAATGTTTTGACTAGATAAGATTATTGGCAGAAGCCTACTTTTTGCCCATACCCCCAAAGGAAAAACT
>NW_004567106.1:36912551-36918280 GCF_000260355.1 Condylura cristata | reverse complement strand
TGTACCCCAGTTCTGTATGCACAAATAAATAAATCTTTAAAAAAGAAAAAAAACTATAGCATAAAGGGTTTATAACGGGTAGAAGTGATTATTAAACACTTTGTTACAAATAAACTTCTCTGGTTGTCTTATTCAGTCCATGTTAAGACATTTTAAGATATGGACTAATTAAAAACTCACAAATTTCAAACTACACTAAACCATTAATAAAAATACTCACAAATAAAATTCAGTAATTATATACCAGATATTTTTGAAAAGCAATTCAAATAAGTAAAATGATTTAATCGTGCTAAAATAATTAAACCAAGGGGTCATGTGACCATAGAGGACTACTGCAACGATCCAAAATCTTAAACCTGCAATTACGAGGTCAAAAGCTAAGGAAAACCAATCGCAAACAGTTAATAAGACAATAACCAATTATTTTCCTTTCTTGCTTCTATGTAAGTCTTTCTTTTGGCTCCTGGCCATGGAATGTTCTTAACCACTTTGAGCTTAGTAGGCCTGATTTAGAACAAATTTTGCTCAAATACACTAAAATTTCAATTTATCTGTTTACCTTTTAACAAAGCTAATGCCCATCCTAAAGGATATGTAATTATTTACCTCATTTCACAGATGAGGAAGAGAACAGAGCTAAACAGTTCTCCAAAGGTAACATGTCAAGACATGAATTGAAACATTTGGCCTGAACTCTAGTTAAAGCCCCAAAGTCTTTCAGAGTTTTTAATGGGAATGTCAGGTCATTTTCAACACTCGATGACATCTTCAACTTCTCTTCCTTCCCCACAAAGGTACTGCTGTTTTTCTAAGAAAGCCAGAAAGGATCTTGTGAGGCTTACTTTCAGGGGGGCATCCAGATGCAGTACCTGCTTCAATTTTATCCAAACAATTTCTGTGCTTCCTTGATTGATGGCAGATTTTGCCATAATAAAAATGTCTTATGATTTAAGTAAAATTCTAATTACTTAACATCAAAATAAACAAGCTATGTCTCTATGACTTAGTTTTAGAGAAGTTCTAAAAAGAGAGACATTTTCTAGAGATGGTCAAGTCTTTCCTAAAGGGCCCTTCAGATTTTCACTATCAAGGTTCCAATTACTTTGTGTCAGAAGTTAAGATCAAGCTGGGAAAGGTACATAAAATAATATTTAGAGATATGTCAACTTACTTTTACATTTATTCAAATTGTATGTTGTTTCTTCATGAAATATTAAATATGTATGCATCATAAGATTTATTTCCTCAATTGTTTTCATTATACTCAAGGGTATTGTAAGATGCATCAAACTCATCTGTCATGTGTCACCTTCAAATATTGAATTATTTTAGTTAGAAGGTCATTACATATGCAAATAAGTTGTTTTGAAAATTCATTTTAGCAAAGGATACTACATGTGCCACTTAGCACATATTTTATTCATATTTATTTGCCATTTTTTATGGTTCCATATAATTATATAGAATTTGAGAGTTGGGAATATCTTTGAGTGAATAATACCTATACCATTAGCACTCAGTGAAAATTTTAGTTTTTAATATTTCAATTAAAATATTTTATTATACTATACAAATAATAGTCCATTTCTAACAATGTTTAAGATACAATTTTAAAAATATAAATAATTGCGTTGTTTCAAATACAGTTGATACTACGGCCACAAAATAGTATCATTTCAGATGATATACAAAAAAAAAATCAGGATTAGTTTAAATATTGTAACTTTTTAACAGATTTATTTATTTATTCGTACTGAACTGGGGTACAGGCCAGAGATGCGGAGGGTGAGAGGATTCACCAGAGACAGAGCAGGGAGCAGAACAGGCAGAAGGACTAAGTACACTGCTGAGGGGAGCAGCGGGCCGGTCAGGAGAAGTCTGCCCCAGCATGTGGCTCTCCTCCGGGGCAGGCGGGATCGAACTCATGCGGAAGTGGCTTAAGCTTCTTTGTGCTGTGCTTTAACCTGCTGCGCCACCAGGGAAGGCCCTAAATATTGTAAATTTTAATTACTCAATCTTAAGATACTCATCCTTATGACTTTTCAATATGATATTGCACCAGTAAAATGCAGATGCATCTTTAATTTACAGATTCTTCTTAAAAACTGTTTTCAAATAATATATATTATCTATTCAGTAGATATGTGTATATATATATGTATATATTATATAGCTTTCATGCAAATAATACATATATTACTAGTATTCCAGATTATACCTTATTGCTAATCCATTCATTAAGGCAAGGAAAAAAATAACTTACTAAAATATAATTCAAGTACTATGAAATAATTCCTAAATTCAAGATATTTATGATATATGAAGACAGCTCAAAGGAGTATTATACAGCTTTCAGTCAGACAATGTCAATTTATGGAGAACAGAGAAAGAACAGAACACAAAGAAACTGATACCTGTTTAAAGTTTCCTGAATAACTAGAAGCATAATAGTCTTGCTTACACTGCACTGAGGAGAGAGAGGGAAAGAAGATAGTAATGTAGTAGGGAGGAAGAGAGGGGACACCAAAAGGAATGAACTAACTCCTGATCTGCTCATACTTGTTCTGGCATTTAACTTATCATGACTCAGGCCCTTCCATTATTCTCCATCCTGTGTTGGTATTAGGGCTGTGTGCTGCTTCTTCCATATCCACTCCCCTAACCCCACCTTCTTGTTCCTTCACTTTCAGCAGGTACACACTGTGACATACAAACATGTATTCTTCCACCTAGCCATTGCTTCTAAAAAAAAAAAATGAAAGATAAACTGAATGTGGAAATTAAGTTTATTATTTTTTTCTCATTAGGCTTCATTTTTCTGTATTTCTAGACATGTGAAATACTACTTCTCTTGACATGTAACAATGCATGTAATGTGAATGTGTTTATGTTCACAAGCAAAGAGAGGGAACTTTCCATGTGTGCATTTTATTAGCAATAATGACCTTAGTACAGGACATTTCCTGGGAATTAATGACCAGTTAGGGTTAATGACCCTTAGCTATGAATTGAGATATCTACTCCTCCAACTGGTCATTAATCGCTAAGACATGCCCTGTGCCACCAACACCATACGTTAAGAAGATTGATGTTTTGGTTTTCAATGAACAGTAGTCATACTGTTCCTTGTAACTCAACTCATTAATATTGTTAAATAAGTTAAAAAATCAAAGCACTGCTTTTCTTGTTACTATGACATTCCGATAAGTGCCTACACGTGCTGAACCATATGCCAGAGGAGGGGGATGAAATAAGAATCCTGAACCTGCTAGAACTATGTATTTTTTAACTTTAAATATTTTCCTACCATAAAACAGTCATTCTCCATAATCTGCTGCATCTAATTCTTTGTTTTTCTTCACAACAATTCTTTAAATTTAATACTTAATCTTTTAATTGAGTTAATGCATGGGTTAGATGTCTTGCTAACAATCTTTCCATTTATTTATTGATATTATGGTGTCTTCCAGTGCTCTGTGTGTATATGTGTATATGTGGGCTTTGCATACACATGTATGTGTGTGTCCTGCATCTGGGAGGAATTATAGAAAGAAGTAGGTGTGATTTAACCCAAAGTGGGTGGATTTAGTGAACTGCATAGGTTATACCGCATGCTACTGTCTGTAACAAGCCCAACCTGGAGCCAATTAACTACATGTAATCTATTCCAGATGTTCACTTGGACAAATAGCACTCTTGGGGAATCTTCAGATATTCAGCCAATAGGGAGTATTCTGATTATGAGAGATTTTTACACACTGTTCCACTAAATCAGAGATCTAAATGCATAATCTAACACTCAAGAAGGCCTTGAGCCATTTCCCTAAGGAATACAAAGAGTTCAGAACTGATTAAATGGATGGTAACTCATCAAAGATATTAGTTGAGGAGCAATAAAGGAAGATAAAATTTTATGTGAATTTTATTGATTTGCCCTATTTACTCATATCCATTTGTTCCAAAAGTCATGAAGGCAGGACAATACATAATTGTGAAAAAATACACACTATGCATATGAATAGAGTTAGGATACATAGTACATCTTCACAATCTTGAACACTTATGCTTAGGCTTTTTCTTAGTGGTTTGGGGGGGGCGTAGCTTGCAGAAGGAAGGGAAAGAATATTTGCTTTTTTCTTAAGTCATAAAAGTCATGTTTTCTTCATATTCTCATGGTGCCTATAAGAGGTTGCTTAAGAATTTTTTATTCAACTCAGGATATATGAGACAATGAGATAACCTCCAAATTAAAAGTCCTATTTGCATAAACTCATTTTGACCTAATTGTAGTTCATCGTTTTGAGATGTTGCTTGATCAAGTAATTTTCCCACAAGGTACACAATTATTGATAATATTACTTTAGGGCATGGGTGTGGACAAGAAAACAAACGACAATTATGGAAGACATCATTGTGAGTTGAGAGTCAAAAAGTCAACATAAGGGAAACAGAAGTTTTATGTTTGTATAGGGTCATCTTAGGTTGTACTGACTAAGTGGAGGATATCAAAGTAGAATAAATATCAAATGATACCAAAACAATTGGTGAAGATCTACCAGAATGGAGATTGTAATGATTAAAAATCCACAATCATTTCATTCTTCCTTTCTGAGTTCCTTTTTGTGTGTCTTATAATATGAATATGATACCTAATTCTTTAGTACAGTCAGGGTAATGCAATCACTGGTCATGTATAAAGTACTATCACCAACACTACAATGGATTGGGCAGCAAATTTTGAATTTTTCAAAATTGTCCATTAATAGACTTCATTGCCTTCATAGATGATGAATTCCACATGTGTGGATATATTCTAATCAGCCATTCTAAAGATGGCTGAATAACCATCTTATTTTTTCAGAGTTCTTGATGAAGAAGCTTGCATCTGATTAAATATTAAAGGACTTACTAACATGTTTATGATTACATCCTAAGACATTTCACTACATACCAAACTAAATATGAACATCACCAGTAATCACTGGTAACGCTGTAATAAATTCTGTCTGTAAAGAAAATTTAAAGTAGTTGCATTTTTAATTTGCACTGTTTCAAACAGAAGATTTATATTTCTAAAACACACGGAAAGTATATGGTAGAAAAAACTGCACAACAATGCAGCATGGTTACGGGGTTCCAGGTTTGCATGCCTCATAGCCTCATACAAAGAACAAATCAAATTTTTCAGGATCTTACCCCCTAATGAACACAGTTCAGAAGAAAATAATATAATAGTGATATTTCAGAACATACACGTGTAACCTGTTAGATTTAATATTGTGGGTTGTATTTTTTTCCTGAATGTAAAAATAACAATAAAATGATGTTTACATTGTAAAGAAGTCTCAAATTGCCCAAATAACTTGCACATTTATAAAAATAAAGATAAAACCAATTATAAATTACCTTATTGCTAGTCATGTTCATTATCCTAAATCTCATATCAACTTGCTACTCAAACAACAGTTCCCTGTGCTATAAAATTTTCACGTTATATTTTTCTAATTAGGAGTATTATTTAAAAAAAATGTTATGTTAAAAGGAGGAAACAAGAATATTTCTAATTAACAGATATTTTATAGGACTCTGCACCAGGAAATTCATTATATCTTCATAAATAATATATAGAGGATATTATCATTTGTAAAAATGACATCTACCCATTTTACTAAAGCATTTGTTTTAGTCGAAATTATATTTAAATGAATTTATATAGTAAATCTAAA
>NW_004567106.1:36894297-36912236 GCF_000260355.1 Condylura cristata | reverse complement strand
TAAGGCCTATAGTATTAAACAATTATAAGGACTGTCTGCAAAGCTTCTAACATTGCAACACTCCTAACATAATTAAATAAACCAGGAATCCAACTAAATTTGCCAGCAAAAATGTGACCTATACTTCATATTCATGTAAATTCTCCAGGAATTCATGTCATTTTGAGATCTAAGCATATCTAATAAGATAATGATTCCTATGTAACTTTTTTAAGGAGAAAGATATGTTAAACACATTAGCACTAATTGTTCCTTTCTTCCCTATTGAATGAAATGGCTTAGGAGGGAGAAACATTTCTAGCAGCTTCAGTCAGTCTGCATGGAGTGAAGACTTTAAATTATTTACTTGACAAACATAACACTATCTGGAAATAAAAATAAGCAGCATGTGAAAGGAACTTAGTGTCCTCTGAGAAACTTAGGAACTCAGTCTTCATACCAGAGTCAAATTTCATATATGATTTGAAATTACTAACAAATGATTAAGCCAAATAATAATAGAATATAATTATTACTGTAATTAAATTTAGTTACTTTTAGATTTCTGAATTCAACAACTGATGACTATGCAAACAACTTCAGACTTTTCAACAAATAAACTGTATAGCATTTGCAGCAGTAATAATTCTTTAATGATTGGTGTTTATATTTCTAGTGATAATGATATAGTTAATGGATTTCATTTTGGTTTAAGATGTTTTATATGTCATTGTTCCCTGCCATTCGTTTTTCTATTGATTTATTCATTTGAATAGTACACAGCATGTGACTGATGCAAACTGGACATTTGAAAATGATTGTATTAAATTTATCGTAAATTTATGTTACTGTAAGTACAAAAATTCAATATGGACTTGAAGGCATTTATTAATGACTTGAATGTATGCTTACATTTTATAAGGCTTGTTAAAATAAAGAGTACTTAGGAAAATATTACATAATATGCATACATATGAAGACAAATGAAAAAAAATAATTCAAGCTCAACAAAACAAATTAATGACAATGTAAGCAGATAATCAAATTCCATCCCCACAGTTTAAGAAGGCAAATAGTGATGGCTTGAATTTTGTTATGAAAGGTAAAACTGCATCTTGAGTGCTTCCAATACCACTCCTCTAAATAAAATCACATAATTTATTGAGGGAAAAAAGTAATACCCAGTAATACCCCAGGTTTCATATCAAACCTTGAAATCAAAATAGAATAAACATTCATAAATACATGTAACACTGGCCTTCAAGATGTTCACTTGTATTAAAAGATTAAAAGGATTACACTTCTCTTGATGACTTTTCCCAAAGGTTTACTAGATTAAAAGGCGGAAATTAGGGAGATTAAATAATCTTGTGGACTATGTGGAATTGAAGAATATAGTATACTCAAGGTATATTCAAGAAACAGCAGTAATTTATGTTTATAAGTCAATACAACTTCGGGATTGGAGCTTAACAGCTTGTCTCTGTTTTATTCAGTATACATTTTTTCATTCTACCTATGATCTTTATTTTTTAAATACACTAAAAGTTTTTTAATGTACTTGTTGCTCACTTTCTTTAAATACATTGCTTTGCTTAAATAAGTTACCACTTTATATTTTGTAAGTTGCTCTTTCCCCTTGACACATGTATGATAATACTATTTTTCTTTTGCTCTAGTGTTATAGAAAAATAAAAAACACTTATGACTGATAAGTTTTGCACATACAGTAAGATGGTTTGATTTGCCTATTTTTGAATGATCACCACAGTTACCATTCTTTTATTGTATAACTAAGTAAGAAGAAAAGCAAAAAGCCAAAACAATTAACCTTTGTGGTGAGAACTCAGGATTAACTCTCTTATGTTAGGTACTGTTTTAATAATGAGTTAAAATAAATTTCCTATATGAAAAATAAACATGTTTTTATAAAGTGATATTTTATGTAAGATAAATTTTAAAGCATGTTATATTAGAATTTATATCAGCTTAGCAAACATGGTTAATATAAATTCATTGCTAAAATTCTATGATTACAGATCCTAAATAGCAAAACTCTGACATATAGCAAAAGCTCAAAAATCATTTTTAATTTACATATTATAAATTAGGAAGCAATACCATCTGAGTGATAGCAATATCACTTAATATAACATTAGTGCAAATTTAGATATTATTTTAAGATTCAATTATGTCTTGGTACTTGCAAAGAAAAAAAATAAAACCTTTTCAATTGCGTTTTAAACCATTCCAGATCTGTAAACATGCCAAGTATTATTTATAACAGTTTTCAAAATTGCTGTATTTATAGCATACCAAAAAACTGAGGTTGTCTCTCCCACTGATTCAAAGAGCAATTGTGCCTCTTAGAAGATCTTAATATATCTACTATACCTAAGATGGGATATTAAGAACACATATTAAAAATTCCTTTCATATGCAATACATATTTGCATAAGTATTCAATGTTTCTATATCAGGTTTACTGCCTTCAAAATGCCTATTTTAATTTCAATTAGTTAAAAATAAATAAAATTTAAAATAAATATGACAATGTACACTATCAAATATCATTGTAAAATTATTAAGTAATGTCTTATAATACAAAATTTAAACTTCATCCCTTTATGAGCTTATAAAACTTTCTTTAATAAGCACTATTAGATATTCGTCATATGTAGTATAAGAGCCTACATTGGACTTTGTCAGAAAGCTCATGGATAAAGCTGAATTAAAACCTATTACCTATAATCTCTTACTTCTTATAGGGAGTTATTTATGGACAAAAGCATATAGTTGCAATAGCCAGTGAGTGGACTGTCTGCTGTCTTAAAGAGTGAGGCTGATAAAGTACTAGAAATGTCAACTTATTCAGCTGATGGGATCATACTTCTAAATTCTGTGTGATCTTATTTAAACATATTTAGCTTTTTTTCTCTCTCTCTTTTTTACGTGATGGCTGTACTGAAGTAATATATTGAATATTTGCTATTCAATTCCTCCTTCTCTCATTACCATCATTTATCTAGTTCATATATACTAGTATGAGTTTCTATTTTTTTTTTCTTTTTATTGAGCTATCATTAGCACATATCATTGTGTCCTTAGTTTGTTTCTGGTACTAAAATCTATCCTTATATTCTCAGGTATATATGAAAAACAGGACTTAAATTTAAGGCCATCCCAAATCTTTCTGTCTCATTTAAGCTGACTGGGGGAGTCCTGAGTTGAGCACATAGCTATAAATGGATGCTTCCCCATTTTTATTTGGTATGCATTTATCTTAGTGAAAATACCATATAACTTTTTATTGTATATGTGGCATCAACTCCAAAGTGAATCTAGACAGTAGTCACAACTTTTAAATACAGAACTTCCTTTAGACAATGTTTCAAAATCCTCAATAATTAAACATATTTACTTTGACCATAGTTATAGTAGTTGAGATAAAATTCTTGACATGCTCAGAGGTAATACATTTAAGAGCTCAAGCCCTGGTTATATGATTTCTGGGTTGTAATCTCTCTTTTGCTACTAATCAGCTTTTCAACTTGAGAGAGTTTGCTACAGTTTTCTAAATCTTTTCCTCACCTAGACATCAGGATTATCAACTCTTATAAAATTTTATTGATGCAGTGATAAAGTAAGTTTTATATATGAGTAGCACTCAGTACCTAGTCTGGTACCTAGATCTCAAGAAGCTGTTAGCTTAAAATGTTACCATTGTGGGTAGGCTGTGACAGCAAACATTTTTCCAAAGACATTAGTGAATGTAGATGTAAAAGGAATGGAGACTCCCATGTCCTAACATGCTTGCAAATGTGTTTGTATAATCTGGTATTAAAGTTCCTAACCTTCATTCCACAAATTAAAATTTTATGTTGCGCTCTTCAATTAGATCCCTATTATAGTAATGGTAGCATATTACTCCCTCTGAACTCCCAATTTGTTGACCAATACACACTGCCAAAATGAAATCCTAACGGAAAAAACACACAGTACTTGGATATGGAAATTATTAGAAAAGAGAAAAATAAAGGCAAAGCAAAAAACGATGGTTTCATTTAAAAATACTCAATTATGATTACCAAATATGTTTGAGGAAAAAGTCCATGGAGTTCTTAGAATTATAATTAATGTATTTAGAAATAGTTTGACAATAAGTCAACCTGAAGTTACTTCTGAAGCTTGACTGAATTTGAGACAAAATAATTTATACACAAGGAATTTTACCTTTAATGCACATCTGAAACTTCTACAATGCTAGACTATAATATTACTTCAATAAAACGTGCAAAACAAAACAAAAATAGTTTTGCATTCAGCCTTCCAACTTCAGACCCATGTGCTTCTTTCAATCCACATTTTATTAGTGATCATCAATCACACCATCGTATTCCCAAAGCCTAGCACAGTTTCTGGCATGGGACAGAAGATGAACATTTACTTGTTAAATAAATTAGTCAATTACTCACTCTTCTTTCCTTTACCAGACCAGTTGTACAATTAATGGTGATGAATCAGCTAAAATTAACATATATCACCCCTGTGTGTGATACCATGAAGTCTGGAAATATTTGTGTTGCCTCAAGAGTCCCAGAAGCATCTGGGAACTTTTGGACCAAACTAGAATGACCCCCGGCTGTACAAAGATTCACATGCAAAGAAAACTGAGTGCTCAGGGATATTCTTGCTATTTCTGAATGTCTTTTTGTCACGTGTTTTCAGAATCACACTTTCCCTAACCTCACTTGAGCATGTTGGAGAAAATGCCAGTAGGTAGAGAAGGCATCATGAAGAATTTGAGTGATGCAGATTTGAGTATGAGCTCCAGTTTACCACTTTTTAGACAAGAATTTCTTGACAACTTTGCTGTTATTGAAGTTGAAAATACCTATTCACTTATTAAGTGTGAGATAAATATTAGCTATTAATGGTGGTTATTCTAAAATCCCTATTCACTTATTAAGTGTGAGATAAATATTAGCTATTAATGGTGGTTTTCTTCAGTGTAGATTATGATAGTCCCATTTCCCCTTCTGGGTATGGTCTGCTAATGAATCCTGATACCAGCTATGATTTGAAAGGGAGTAAAAGCTCATTAAGAATTCAGGAAATTCTGCCAAGTTTTTATCCCCTCATCTTCTCATGGTTTCAGTAGAGGAGCTTTTATAATATGAAAATAATATTCCAGTGTGTTTCTTTCTTGAATACCGACTATGTATTTCCCATCTTTCTCTATCGACTATTAAGTTTCATCCAGAAAAAAAAAAGCATAAAATTGAAAAGAAGCAGAAATTAAGAACATATTTAAGAAATATCCCTAAGTACTCATCCTGTCTTTATGATGTCCACATTCCTAAAATATTCACAGCACAAGACTTTTTCTAAGTAAATGCATATCCAGATAAAAAGGGGAAGGAAAAGAGTGTCTAAGTGGTAAAATATTCAAGCCACTTA
The DNA here is from genome assembly GCF_000260355.1 of Condylura cristata. NCBI lineage: Eukaryota > Metazoa > Chordata > Mammalia > Eulipotyphla > Talpidae > Condylura > Condylura cristata. The sequence goes on along the minus strand of NW_004567106.1, from coordinate 36,906,797 downwards.
GAGAAAAAGGAGAGATGTAAAGATTATTGCTGTCTTGGGCAAGAAAGAATGTGAAGTTCAATTGTAATAGTGCAGGCATGCATCTTTTGGGACATCAATGAAGAGCACACAATGATTATAAAACAAGAAAAAGATATTGTTCTATCTTTGGCACTTCAAAAATCAGTTTCTCAAACATCTCTTCAATAAAACTTTTGTATTACATTATTCTAGTAAAAGTAAGAACTCTCTTCAAAAGTTCTCTTGTGTACTATTACATTACTGCATCACAAAAAAGATCGCTGCCATAGCTTTAATAAGTATCGTATTAATCATGTAACACTGATTTTCTCAATATTGCATTTGATTTATTTAAGAAACCTATTTATCATCTACATATCAATAGCAACTTAACAAGTGCATGTATTCCCAAATTTGTAGATACATCTCTAAATGGTAGTTCAAGAATACTGAACTCTAGAACATGTACATTATAAATATCTACAATATGTTTTACTTCAATACTGAATGGGAAATACTATTTTAAAAAGGTAAAATCATTACCATCTCAGGACAAATTATGACTGATTACTGCTAAAAATGAATTTCATAAACTGGGATATTAAAAAGACATTTTCAATATTTTGTGATTTGCAGATTTTTATTATCACACAACTTAAGCTGTTAAAATTATGACTTTAAAAATATGTTCCAGTTTCTCCAATTATTCTTTCATAAAGGACACAGTAAGAACAGAGCAAGGATAAATTATGCTGTAAATGGAAAAAACGCCAAGTTAAGAGCCTAAAGACTTGCTTTTCCTCAGCAGAACATCTTCTGTTCAGGAATTTTATTAACCACACAATGTTAGAATTATTTTACATAAATTCACTATGTTGATATGCATCAACCAAAGTGGGGTATCATGTGATTCTAGTGAGGTAAAATACATGTAAGTATTTTTAAATGATTAACATAAAGCATGTGAAAACAACTTTCTTGAAAGAAACTCCCTTTTTGATTTAATTCAATTTTTGTTTTCTCAAAGTTCAGTGTTACTGTGTTTTGTTTGGTGTGCAGTCAGATGTCAGAAAGCCTACTTTTACATCTATTCTGATTTTTTTTAACAAAACAGGGAAGTAACAAATATCAAAGGGAAAGTTGAGGAAATATCTATTTAGATGTCAGAAAGCTTACTTTTATATCTCTTCTGATTCTTTTTAACAAAAAGGGAAGTAACAAATATCAAAGGGAAAGTTGAGGGAATATCTATTTTTTAAATTCCAATCAAGTTTGTCATCAATGTTAGTGTCTTTTAATGTTATACATGATATTTTATTTCCAGAATTTTTTTTCTACTCCCCAGTTCTGTATGTACAAATAAATAAATCTTAAAAAAAATAAAAATAAATAAAATAAAATTGATATTATAGATTCTCCCTTAGACAGTCTGATTTTTTTTTATTAAAGTGTTTGCTTTCGTAAGTCCATCTCTTACATAAAATATAAACTTCTAAGCTTGGAAGGTAATACGTATGCTTAATAAATAAAATAATATATTTATTATGGATGAAGCATCACACTGTTTCTCAGATTTCTGATTGTACTTGAACCATTTTTATGTCCATTTGATATCTGCATTTCAAGATTAATCAACAGCATGGGTTTATTTTAATGCAAATTAATTTTTAAAAATCTTCCAATGTTCTATAATTTAACCTTAAATAATCATACTTTAGACAAGATATCCAAAATTAAGGCTGTAGTTTATAGACATATTCACTGACAATTACTCTGATTTTCAATAAGATACTATTCGACTCAAACTCTATAATTAAACCATAATAAAAGATTTAAAAATACCTTCTGAAATTACACATGGTCTTTTCTTTGAAAAAAATTAATTTCTACCTCATTCTGGTGTGGACACATGGGTATATGTTAAGGACTGCTCACTGTCCCTACTATCAGCATTCCTATCTCAAGTTCAGATTAGCCCTGAATTTTAACAAGGTACTTTGTAGAAGGCACAGTTGACAACTTCTTTCACATTCGATGAGACAATGGCAATAAATTCTCACTGACTCAAATTGTTATTTAGTGCACTGGACACTCCTTTAAAAATAAATTGCTTACCTCCATCTTCTTTCATACCAGTTCAAACAGGCTAGAATGTGGTGCTTGTAAGTCAGCTGTGGTGGAACCACAGCTCGAAGCAACACTCTGAGGAACTCAGTAAGAATAAATCTGGGGGGCAGAACACAGCCACTGACCCAACACCTTTCTTGACATATTTGTTCTTCTGCAGAACAGAGAAATATGCTACCATCTTGTTTGAGCACTGTATTTGGGAGTCTTTTTCTAAGAGGAAGTCAAAGGAGGTTTACCTTATTTATAATTTTTGAACTAGTTCTACAAGTAGGCTCAAACCCTACACATATTAACCCTTTGGTAGGTTTTATTGCCTCAATTATTTAAAAGACATTTCATAGTTAAAAAAATAAAAAACTTTTTTAAAAGACTGTAAGTATAGAACATTTCCCCTAAAATCATTAAAGGTAAGATTTTAATATTTTGCCATGTGATCAAAGGATTGGAATGAACAGATTAGATTCTCTTTAATCTTCATAAAATGTTCAGCTGTCATGGTCACATATTTCAGCAGTACTTAATCAATAGCAGCCTACTATGCTTTTATCTTTCATCATAGACAAGCTAGTCCTTCTTTCTTTTCTTTTCTTTTTTCTTTTTTTGCTATGGAATTTCACGGTAAGTTTTCTAACAGCAACTACAAAAATATTGCTACTGCCAACAAGTTAATTATAAACTGTTCACATAAAGGTAGGTCATAAGTCTGATAATGATAACTCAGAAGTTATTAGATATTTAAAAGCAATAATAAACAAATATACAATATAACTATATAACTTAGTTTAATGGGTGAAAATTTATGTTTTACATGGAAACACAACAAATGCAGTATAACTCAGTGATAACAAGAGTACACCATGGAATTTGCAAGTTAACATGAGATAACACTACTCATGTTCATAAATACACAGAATACACTATCACTAAGCATCTTGGAACCTACATAACACAACAGTAATAATACCTTTCATTTTGTATTTGTTTTTGTGCATGATGTCAGGTTAAAATACTTGGGTCACATATTAGAAAATGTAGTGAACACATAAATTCATATATATGGCTTTTAACTTATTGGAAACAAAAGCAACCTATGTAAAATCTGCATTCTTGCAATGACTCCTTACTTTAAACCATTTTTAAATCTCAATTGTCTTACACTAAAGAAGAATGAAAAATCAAGAAATTTTATTTTCATTATGTTAGAATTTTTCAATTTTCTTACTACCAACTGCAACTGACTGACATCTTTCTTGTAATAATGGAATGGTCTTATATGGAAAACACCATGTTATAAAACAAACTTTACTATCAATTTGAAGAGGGCAGTACCTTTGTGGATCCTGACATTAATTAGAAGGCAGGTCTTGAGCCAGCAATCTTTTTCTTCTGATAATTTATGTAAGGTTAAATTTTTTTTTGTCCCTCCCTGCCTCCTGCCTCCTACCACACACAAGTTCATATGGTGAAATCCTAAACCCAAAGCTGATAGTTCTAAGAGGTGGGATTTTCTGGTGGTGCTTAAATCTTGAGGGTGAATGTCTCAAATAGGGTAAAAGTGGCTCTGGAGACAGAAAAGGGAAAGAAGAGAAGGAAGAGGGAGGGAGAGATGAAAGTTGAAAGGGAAGAAGGTTCAGGATGAAGGAATCTGTTCTATGGTGATAATGCTGATATCTCTAAATTCATTCAACTACTTTATCGAGCACTTACAGTGTGACAGAGACTCTTCCAGGTGTTGGAGACAAAATATAGAAACAATAAAAAATAAGTTCCCTCCATTTAAGGAACATATTTATTTACTACATTATGGGCACATGAAGGCAGAGATTAGTTGAAACTCTTATCACTCAAGGAATAGGATCATAACAAGCTATGGGAGAAAATAAAGAGCAGATAGCGAAAGCCTCAATGAAAAACATTAGCTGAGGTAAAGAACTGGAAAAGGTTAAAATTGGGTGCATGAAACATCCAAAGTTTTAGCTGTGGAGGTAGCAAAAAGTGATCGTCAGACTTTCATGAATTCTGAAGATAGAGATAACCCTTTCATATCAGTGTGAGAATGGTCAAAAGGAAGTTTGCCTGGCATCAAGATTTAAATCTGTCCACCGATAACTACCCAGCAACATCCACAGAAGAGCAAACTTAAGGCAGAAGAGAAGGGAAAGCCACGGGGGAATCTATTTTGACAGTCATCAGCGTACAGAGGGCATTTATGAAAGGTCAGATTACCACCGCCAGGAATGCAGGTAGAGGAAGAAACCGGCGCAAACACTGATCCCTGGCACACTCCATTGTTCAAAGGTCAGGAAAAGAAAACAGAACAAGTGCCAAAAGTGTGGACAAACTGCTAGTGAGAAGGAGGAACGCTACGGAGTAAAAATGGAAGACAAATAAAGATGGGATGCAGGAGGTGGACTCTAAATTGGACAATTTCGTCATGTGTCATTTATGCCTAGTGTGGGCATTTAAAACATTTCTACTGGTCTACACAGAACCACTCTATTCAAACCAACAAGTTAATTCTCATTTGGAACTTTATACTTACTGGACATATAGGGTCAGAGAAAGGTTTTGTTTTCTCTACTTTAACTAAAAGGAGATTGATTTTCTTTTTAAAGTGAAAATAGCCTCTGACCTCTCTGGCATTGAGGTTTTCTAGATATAGGTGAAATCATCAAAATGTCCAAATGTATTTTTATGAAATACCTCATAATATCTGAACTGACATGGGAACTGAAACGGGTAACACAAAACAAGATTTTGTGGAAGTCAACAAAGAGATGTTTCTTTTTGAAATCCAAATTAGAGTGAAAACATAATCAGCCTACTCATATCCAATCAATCTTGAGATGAGTAATAATATTTGGACTTATAATTCCTACAAATATCTCTGAACATGACAAGTAGTTACATTGAATGGTATTATATAATGCTATATATTATATAATGGGATAAAGTTAACTCGCTGCATCAAGGGAAATGAGCTAATATGTTTAAGGTTACTGTTCTTGAGTTGTTACTAGGAGATATTCAAGAACAATTAAGCTTTTATTTGTAACTTCAGCATGGTTTTCTGAAATACATACTGATTTATTAAATATAACTTCTGAATTTTCTATTTCTCAAACATGGAAAGCATTTACTGCTACAGAAAGAAAAGGCAAACTCTCAGAAACCATGTAAATAATGTCTGATTTAAACTTTGCTTATAAATATTAGTGTGAATGTTGGCAAATTATTCTTTGTGAACTGCGGTCCTTCACCTATAAATGAAGGAACTACAGAAGACCATTTTTAAGATTAATTAGTAGTCTAATATGTACAAAATCACTCACATTTTAAAAAAATATTGAGACATTCTTCATGCTAGTCACTCCAAACATCAGCATAAATTTGATCTAACCTATCACAATTGAGTTTTTATATTTATTTTCCCTTATATAACCTATAGTTTACTATTTGCAACACATGGGCACCTTAGCAGTTTCATACTACTAAAGTTGTCCTTAATCCATCTGTCCAAATCTATTCAATCCAAGTTCCCTGAGGGTGTGCTCTAGCACTTGAATTAATGCATAATATGATTAGTGATGAGAATGAAAGTTTTAACATCTTACTCAAAACAATGTTTTTCTTTCTGTTTCCCTAAAAGGGTAAATTCACAGTTTTATTTATTTATTTTTTGAGGAAGAAAAAAATCTGCTTTAGTTTATTTCTTAGCAACGTCTGGATGTTGTTATTCCTACCAACGACTTTACTATAAAAAAAAAATTCCTATTATAAAAGCAAGCTATGCCTCAAAAACAAAGACATTAAACATCATGATGATTAAAGCCTAGAAATTCTTTATATTCTCTCTTAATACGTGATACACAACAACAAAGAAAAAATAACTGCTGCTTAATTAATAATAGATAGTAACTATTGTAAAAGTAGCATGTTTGCATTCTCTATAATTAAACCACATAAGGAAAAATAAATAACAATTATCAAATTCCTATTCACACTTTCCTCTGAGAACATAACTGTTAAAATCTCAGTTTTCATTCATATTTTTAATAGTATATGTATTATCACAATGAAACTATTTTATTATCTATAAGTATCTCCACTTGCCTATCAACAAATCATTATTTTATTTAATATCCACTCCATATTATAATGTTCAGTATTGTTTCAAACTGTTCTCAATGGCTGGTTTGTTCATCTCAGTATAGAACTAAGTTGGAGAGATTGTACCGAATCTAGGTGTTTCTATCATTTTTATTTTATTATACAAATCAATCCTCTTCTTTTTTGATGACTATAACTTACTGATGAGAGATAGGTTCATGTTATCCTTTAAAAAATGCTCTAAATCTTCGTAAGTATCAATGCTATAAAGAATTAATATAATGTTTGAGAGCCATGTGTTAATCACATATTATGCCGACTTCTCTTGCTGGAATGTAGAGAAAGTTCTTGTGTGCTACTGGGGTTCTGTGCTGATTTTAAAAAGATGGAGTGTTCTCCTGGAGAAAGATCTTTCTCCTGTGGAAGAAGAATGTGATGCATGCCTTCTTAGAAAAGAAGCACTGACCTTCACAAATGAGCTTGAAGGTTTTCTAAGAACATTGCTACCTGTACCTTTTGTAAGAATTCTATAAAGCAATTTCCCCCCACTGGTCTTTCACCCATCACAGTGCAAGCTAAATAAGAGCCTGTTCCTGTTGGGCTGAGTAGTACCAGTTTACCTAAATTAATGTTTTCTACTGAGGGAGACTGGGCTCTGTTTTCTCAAGATTTTTGCCAAGTCTAATAAATCTGGGAAAAGGCGTTCAGTGTAACCCCCACTAATAACCAAAGTGGCCACACACAGAATAAACAAAAGGCTAGTTTATAAAGTCATCATTGAGGACAACTACTGGGGTAAATTTGAATTTCCCAGCATTAATTTGTGATGTGAGCAATGCACTTAGCAGTCAGAGAATAGAGAAGCAAAAATGCGTCTAAACAGAACTTTAATATTAATGTGCCATCTAAATGCAACAGTCCCTTAAAAATAAAAGACAGAGAAGCAATGTGTTTCTGTGAATTATGAAGTGGACAATACAATTTTGTTTGGTTTGAGTATAAATTTTTCTAAGCAATGGTATATCACATGAACAAGAGATATTTCATGGTTATTGCTTCTTAATTATTGAGTTATTAAATTGTTTACTTAAAACTTCAGGAATCATTTGCTTACCAATAAATTTTGCTTACCAAAATTACCAAGTCAAATGTTAAGTGCTTAGCTTTATCTACAATTTCAGAATTAGCTATAGGTAATTCCATAGAACTTTACTGTCCTTAAAGTCAAAATTTATTTTTCTAGATATGAAATGACAACTTATGTAAAACTCCATAATAAAATCTCTCTGAGGATGTCATAATTTATTTATAAAAGACACAGACTACATCAGGGAAATAAGGAATCTAACTATCTCATGGTGGTCCTATTTTTATTTAATTGTTCTCCATGGTAACATAGCATTTCCCCCAATTTACATTCATCATGACACTCAGAAAGCAGGATGTAGACAAGTTTTGGAAAGAAGAAAAAGGATTTTGATATTTGTTTGGTTTCAAAGAACCCAGAAAGAAGTCCTTCATATGAACAGGAAGAGTATGAACTCTTGCTACATCACCCTGTTTAATTGTAGGAGTCTCTGCTGAGAAAATTCACAAGGTCCCAGACAAACATACTACCCAGTACTAGTTATAGATTGTAATCCATCTAACTCCTACTGTCCTGCAGATGACAAATGACTTCAATTGGTGAGTTAAAATTAAACAAATTATCCCTGCTACTAAAGTCAATGAATTTGTTACAACAGCCAGTGTGTGAGACAATATCCACAAAGAGATAGAAAATGAGAATTAAAAAGAACAAGCAGGGGAAAATAACTCAAAATTAAATTTAAATTAAAGGATTGTTATAAGAATTTCAGAGACAGGAAAAAGGTGTCAGTATTTATGATCAATATTAGCCCTGTGATAGGTAAGAAGAGCTCTAGATTATTACACTTACCATTTCACTTAAAAAATGATTTATGGTTTTGGAAATTCACTTTAGCCTAACTTGCTTTAGTATTTTGTCTCTTCAGTGGGGATACTGATAGCTCTCATTGTTTACTGACCTGGAAGCCAATAACATCATCTAATTTAAAAATTATCATATTTGACTTCTCCTAATAACCCAGATAGAATTCACTGTAGTTCCCAGCTTAGAGTAAATATACATTTCAATAAGTATTTGTTTTTATAAGGAAAAATATTTATGAAGTTAACTGTGTTACTGAAATGGAAAAGTTAGTTCAAATTTCCTGACTTGGGGTTTATTTACAGAGAGGACATACACATGAGAAGATAGAGATGCTCTTCTCAGTACAATAAATCTCACACAGTACTTTTTCTAAAGAGTAGCTATCTCTTTTCAGTGAAAATAAGTAAACACTCAGAAACTCTGCAAAAGTTTAATTCCAACTCTTAAAAGACATGGGTAGATGAAGAATGTCCTAATACACTGATGGTGTTATTTTCTTAGAAACATACAAGTAACTCTTGGCTGAAGAAATGGTGATGGCACCAAACAGAATCCCCATGTATGTCAGTACCCAATTTTCAAAGTCTGAGAAAACTATATTATAAATTTTGAAAAAAAATGTGATAATTTACTGGAAAATGATAAGATTAATGAATCATGTAATGGGATTTTATAGTTACTTTCCAGTGTTTTCCATTCATTTCCACTGTCAGAGAGGTGATATGACTTCTTAATTTTAAAAAGCAGGGGTTATGACTCATATTAGCATCTAATAGCTTAAATTCATGATTCCAAAACTGTGTGCCAAGGCACCTGAAGTATTAGAATAAACTTACCAGGAAGATTGTGTGATATTGTAAAGATTTAATGTAAACACACAACGTTCAAAATTTGTCAGACAAACGATTAGTCAAAGTATTTCACAGTCTCAACACTAGAGAGTGCAACATTCCTTCAGAGGGTGTCAGAATGTGTTAGCTGGGGTTTCAACAGGTGGTGCAATTAAAACAAACTGAAGTACAGGATGACCTCACTCATATGTAGAATAAAAAACAATATAAAAATTAATAGTAAAATAAAACCAAAACAAGTCCATGGATTCTCACTGTAGAAGTGAGGTATCCGGATGGAGAAGTAAGGGTAGGGAACAGAGTGGAGGTGTCCTCTGGGCAGTGTCCAGAGGGTTACTGTAAGTTGAAGAGGTGTGAAGCTATACTCTTTAAACACAAAGGTGATGGCAACCAAGATTGCCTCCATAGGAAAAACTCAAACAAGTACCTCTTGAAAGCCCATGTGGAACAGATATTGCAACTGGCAGTGTTCAAAGTGTTTCCACGGTCTGAGAAGTGTTGTGTGACCCCGACATGCACATATGCACACAATACACACACATCACATTAATGAATAATTGTGGTTATTTAAGAATGGAATAAAAATGCTGATTCTACTTTTTCTGTCAATTTAGGTTATCTGGACATAAATACTTGTTTGGCTGTAACTACTGAGTTATTTGGCTGTAACTAATAAACAGAATTCCTGGTTTTTGTTTGTTTATTGGCCAAGGATGCCATGAAAATATTACTAAGCAGTTACAGAACTAAGAACTGAAAAATTTGTTTTGGAAACTTCTGTTCTAAGTGTTTTTCTAGAAAATTAAAAAAATCACTGGTAAAAGTGGGAGTACCCACCAAATCATATCTGAAGAAAAATTTTTAGATGAGCTACTAGTCATCACCTGAATCTCCAAGTTTTATTGGAGATTTATATCCCCTTTTTTCCTGCGTTCTTCAGTTTTTGCTAGATTTATAGCTATACATTTATAGCTATTGCTGTTTTCCTGTCTTGCTCTTTACTGACTTTATGTCTAAGCTCACAGGGTTGGTAGAAACCTAGACTAACAATGTCTTTATTGTAGTTCCACAATTAAGCTTCAGTGGAGAGAGTATGAAGCTGATTTCCTATAAGCTGACTTTCCTATGTGACTACAATGTTGTTCTGTGTTTCCTGTAAACTCTTTTCATTATAAACGTGAGATAAACAAAATAATATTTCAAAATTATAGTTCCAAAGTAGGAAAAAGAATTTAATCCTGTCACAATATTAAAAGTTTAATATCACCTTGTGCTTTCTTTGTATTCTAAACAGTATAAATGTTCAAACAGCACTGTTACCTGCAACAAAGAAATAGAATTAGAGGTTATCTGATAGTACTAAGATTAAAAGGCAAATAAAACTAAGTGAAGGAAGCTGGAAATTGCATCAGCAGCCCTCTGTAAAATGAAGCTGTTGTTATTAATGAACTTTATTCATTTCCTCTTTCTTGTGGGTCCTGCATAGTCTGTCAGTCTTCTTTCCTTCCTACATTCTCCATTTTGAGAAACTCCAATAAAGCCATGTAAATTTTGTTATATTTACACATACTCAAATAATTTCTGGAAATTCTTTCCAATCCCAAATTAAGCAAAACAAACATACATACAAGTAAAAACAATATGATGTTTTCAACAACCAGTGGTAGATTATTTTCAGTCAGTTCCGGAAAGTATATAGTTCTTCACCGAAGGCCAATAATTAAGCATGAATATACTTTATATTGGTTAAAATCAAGTATCTCAATTGATTTGTGCATATGTGTGATGATCATACAGGCCTGCAGTTTTAATTAATTGTAATTCATTTGCACACTAATCTTTCTATATCCTTTAAGCATCTCATATAAGATTAAGCATCTCATATAAGATTTTTTACATTAATATTTCATATTAAGTTTCATATATCGAACTGAAAGTTCTATGTTATCTTAAATGCTTATATTAGGCTTTTCTTAAAAGATTTTTTAATTCATATTACAAAATCAGAAGTTTTAGCCATTCTAAAAAATGAACTTTTCTGAGCTTACTTTGATCAAAATGAAAAATTCACAAAGGAAACACTTTACAGATCTGGTATATGCTTTCAGAGGCTTTGCCATCTTTTATAACAAATGTTCATTAATGTGTCATTACTATGACCTGATAACAAATAGAGTAATATTTTATTGATTTTATCATCACTGTACAACTTTTGCATCACTCTGCCATAAACTATTTAAAATCTTTTGAATCTCTTATTTTGTTTTTGTTTTATTTTTTCCTACCCTTTTTAAAAAAAGTATTTGCTTATCCAAAGAAGGCATGGTTGACTTACATTTTCATTATTTCAACCACATGTTGGACAAATTTTATTGAAATGTGCAAATTAGATGTCAAAAACAATGGCCTCTTACTGATAGAGCTGCATGTAAAGGAATCATTGTTAATAAACAAGTGAAAGAGATGTTAATATTTGCAATTAAATCTAATTTTAGATGCACAAAGTAAATTATTTCACAGCCAAAAGGCATCTCTATTCTTATCCAGAAAAGAACAGCTCATACCATGAGGAAAATTTAAATCTATGTCAGTTGGAAAGACAAATTGGTAAAGCAGAAAATGATTTAAGAGCCACTGATATGCTTGGAAGTAGTAAAGAAACAGAATATGAACAGAGAAAGCAGTTAGTGATAATTTAATAATAGAAAAGCATTGCAAAGATTAATCTACCAGTGATAATCCTTAAATACACACTGATAGCCTAATAAAAATAATTTATATAAAAAGTATTTTTGGAAAAACAAATGTAGATATGGGTAAGATGAGAAATTGATCAACTGCTACTCATCATTTGTGATCAAAGATCCTTTAATATTGACCCTACATTTAAAGAAGATTGAAAATATTCACACAGATATCTAAAAGCTGCTGATATTGGCAGACCCACAAGTTGCCTGTCCCTTTCCTCTGTCACTTCAGCCCAAACAGATTCTTATCTTGCCCCAATTTTTCAGCACAGTGTCCTACTACTTTCTTCTGATAACCTAGTCTCCAATTTGGTATCTCTGCTGTGCTTGCTGCACTGAGAAATGTTCAGATGATACAAACATCAGACTATCTCTAAGTTCCCAACTATCCCTAAACTCCATTTCTTAAAACTCTCCAAGATATACCTTAATTAAAGCTCAGATATTAACTCATCGTGGCTGATAACATTTACATTTTAATAGACTCCTAGAATGTTTTATTTAGATAAAGATGAAACAACAACATGGAAGAACCTATAAGAGAGAGTATACTCTTGGGACCCCATCAGACTTCACACATATCCCACCATGTGGGGGGTCAGCCACTTCCTCTATGCCAAGGCTGAGCAGACATTTATTTATTAACACTTTAGAAATGAGCATTCTCATTTCTAAAGTGTTAATAAATAAATACATATATATATATAT
>NW_004567106.1:36872354-36894197 GCF_000260355.1 Condylura cristata | reverse complement strand
ATATATATATAATGAACAATTTGTGTGTGTGTGTGTTTTTTATAGCTGATGAAGTAATGGCTGGGATGGCAATGACTTGAAATACAGTAGTATAGATTGTTTCTTCATTATAAGAACTAGAAGTGTAGTATAAAGTGCACTTTGTAAAAGTACCATAGAGAACCATAAAAGTGAATAAGCCCATTGACGAGAAATACAACGTAAGGTGATAACTCTAGGTTAGCCCTAAATAATAGACAGCCATAAAAAATAATTAGGTTTAAACATGTAATCTGGAGAAAAGAATAAAATCATTTTTTGAAAAATGTGTAAATCTGAAAGGAATTTAGCAAAAGTTCAAATTCAGTTTAATAATATAGTTCTCATTTTAAAATACAGCAAAGTTTGTATTTCTACTTATAAGGGATTGTTTTGTGTTATTATTGGCATGTCCCTTCACGTTTTATCACACTGAGTGCTTTCAGAAATGACGTAATAGTCTTTCTTGAAGTTGTGTGTCTATGATAAAATTTCAAATATACATAAAAGATAAAGTATACAGAAAAGTTCCATATGCCCACACCTGAAATCTATAATTATGCTTTTTCTATATTCACTGTCATATATTTATCCTTCCCAGTACTTCATCTGAAATGTTCTCTATTTTTTTAATGTGAGAATAAGATATCACTGTACTTTATCCCTAGACATTTTAGCATGATATAAATGTTTTATTCTCTCTTGTAATTAGAAATATATTGCAGAGACATAACGCTAACTAACAAAATATGTTTCTTATTGTACACTAAATCACCTGGAGGCTAGTTAACTTGTCTTTTAGACCTTAGTGCTTATGAGGTTATGGTCTAAGTTTTAATCTCCCTAATGAGTTAATTAGTTATTTTCTATTCCATAGGTACATATTAAAAATTTAATAACATTTAGTCATACTGAAACTTAACGTATTTTCAAGAAGAAAGTGTCATACAAGAGTACAAGATTTTTCATTGCAGGCAGGTCAGTGAACAGTTCCTACTGGTGATGATTAAAGACATTTTGTAATGACTCACTTATACATTTAAACACTGTGAAAATGGTGTATTATTTGAAAAGGTATAATGAATAAAGTCAACTTATTTCCTTCTAAGCATGTTATTTTACATAAAATCTTCAACTTCATTTTAGATATTTATTTCTAGTGGAGGTTAACTCTTCAACAGAATGCAAATTATTAAAGTATCTAATATTACCAGAGTGATTCTTAACCCTCTCATAGACAAGTAACCAGCCCTTGGTTTCTCACTAAAAATCTGAGGCACTTAATCAAAAACTTAATGCTGACCTGTTGAAAATATGTGAAAACAATAGGACTCTTCAGTTATAGAATGGCCTTTATTTTGCCTAGCATGTTGTCAAGTCAAAATTTGTTAATTAGGATTTTTCTTTTGAAAAATCTTCACCTACTTCTCACTCATAAGCATTAGCTTATAAATACTACCAATAGCATAATAGGGTATTCATATATTTATATCTCATAAATGTTGTAAGATGTGCAGTTCTTCACACAACCAGGCAATCCCCAGCTCTTAACATATTTCAGCAAATGCTGGAGTTTAAGTCTACAGTATGTAGGAATAATCAGATGTTCAAAAGTATAAAATTCCAATTCTCTCTTGAGTAAAACAAGCAAGCATCTCCTTAAGACTTAGGGTCTTGATTACATTCTAATTCCATACTGAAAATTTTTAAGATGCTTATCAACTTGTGAGCAAACTTCATTCCCATATGTGTTGTTTCCATGTTTCCCTAAAGTCATTACCTACATGTCCTCCATATTCAGTCAGTAAAGAGGACAAATAACAAAAAGCTTACAAAGTTTAAGAAATTGACATTTATAAAAAGCATCAAATTGCCAAAGAAAATCATCAGCATAACAGATATTAAATAGAAAATACTTAAGCGATGTGAATGAGTATCTTATAGACAGTAGACTTTTCATGGAAATTCCCAGAAGAAACCTATCACAAAAATAATGGCTCTAAAACATTTCATTTGCCATTAACACTTGGCAGTACAGTCCCCAACTAGAAGAGTGTTTGCATAATAGTTGACTCTTTATTAACACACACAGTAAATCACTGTGCAGAGAGACTGATGCACTTCAGGAAAAATGCCACTTTGAAATATATAAAAGTTCACTATCCCTGACACAAACACACCATTTTAGCTAAATTTAAAAAAAAAATCTGGAATTTTATTCTGTTTCTTCATTTCATAAGAATAAAGATATATTTGCATTGCCTGCATGAATAAAAAAAACTTTAATACTAAAAATATGACAAAGTATGTCAATATCAAATAAAGTAACAATTTTGAAATTTATATTATAATACCGCAGTAGTATACTGAAAATAAATGATCAATATCCCAGTTATTTTCAAAATATTAAGAGCAATATTTGTAATTCATTTCCTCAAGTGAGACCAATTTCCTAAAATACACTTCTATAAATAAGAAGCAGCAACTTGGTATCCCTGAACACCACTGTACAATTCATATGATTTTTACATTATCTGACCCTTACACAACCCCTATATATATTATCTAAAGTGCTTGCTTTAATATTTTGTTGGCACTCTGTCCAAAGTTTACATAGCATTTAATATGTTCCTTTTATATTCCAAGATTTATAATTATATAAAATGAAACATGTCAGTTTACAGTTGTACATACATCAACATTACTTATGGTCAACAAATAAAGCAACACGATTTCTGCTGATCAGAGACATAGCAATAGTTTGGCCTCAAGTTTCAGTTTTCCTGTTCCACTCAAAGAAAAAGGTCAGAATTCCCAATTTTGTCATAAATTCCTTAACCTTTCTCATTCCATCCCACCAACTGTCTCCTTTGTCCACCTTCTCCTTAACCATATTTTTCCCTCAAACAACGCTGGTGTTCACTAAGTGACCCTAATTTCTTAGACCACTATCTTTACCTACTACTTCTCTTATTACTCAGACTAGACCCTAAATGAACTTGTTTTGGTGACAACTCTTTCATATGAAAATTTTCTAATCTGTTTCAAGTTTATGAATCAACTGAGAATATTGTTAATAATTTCTATCCAGTCATCTCCAAATACTCCATTTCAGCCAGCCACAAAAAAGAAGCTGGATTATGTATGAAAAGCTCGAGGTGGTAGGCTCAACTTAAGCAGTTTTGACCAGCCACTGATTTTAAAGTAAGTGCCAAATTCATAGTATCTAATTCAAATTTTCCTCCCAAGCTTAATTCCTGTCTTCATTATCCAGTTCTTGGGCTGTTACATATTTTCCTAGCTCCTTTTCAGCCTCTCTTACTTTAATTCTCCAGGCATGCACAAACTACATCCATATTTTAAAAGTATCTGAATAAAAGTACTATGCCAGGCAGTAAGAAGTCATTCCTTATCAAGTTCCTTCTCAATCTGATGAAAAACTGTATTGGGACTCATCTCTCATTACTCTTGTAACATGTGAATACAACAGCTTCTTATTCTCAATCATATTCTTGAATGATGCTTTGTTATGTCTAAGTAAACAAGTGACAGAATGTAAATGACTTAAGTAGCTTCAGTTCTAAAGTCAAATTTCCAGGCTTTGTATTGATTTAGTCTTGTCTGGTCCTTTGTTTTATTTCTTTATGAGACAATGAGTAAAATCATCCAGTGTTCGTCCTTTCTGACTTATTTTTTTTTTTTTTTAAGATTTATTTATTTGTACATTCAGAACTGGGGTACAGGCCAGAGGCTCAGGGGCAGTGAGAGGCATCACCAGAGACAGAACGGGGAGCAGAATAGGCAGATCGATGAAGTACACTGCTGAGGGGAGCAGTGGGCGGGTCAGGAGAGGTCTGCCATGCCATGTGGTCTCCTCCAGGACAGGCGGGGATCGAACTCATGCGGAAGTGGCTTTAGCTTCTCAGTGCAGTGCTTTAACCGGCTGCGCCACCAGGGAGGGCCACCTTTCTGACTTATTTTGCTTAACATTATCCCCTACATTTTAATACATTTTATTATTTTTTTTTTTTTGCAAATAGAAAGGGTCATACAAATATAATCAAATTTATGTATTTCATACACACATATATCTGAGTAGTATTCCATCTTGTATATAGATTTTATCAACTTCATCTATTCATCACTTCTGGGCATTTAGGTCATTTACATAGCTTGACTATAGTAAACAGTGCTATACTGGGACATGGGTCTGTATATAGACTCTCAAATTGTAAAGTAGAAGTTAAAATACTGGATCACATGGAAGATTTATATTTAGTATTTTGAAAAATGTCCTTACAAATTTCCACAGAACTTGGATCAATCTACAGCCACACAGGGGTCACTTTATCTCTACACCTATGCTAACACTTGTTTCTGTTATCTTTTTGATGAGTCATTTCAAAGGTGTGAGATTTATCTCACTGAGGTTTTGATTTGCATTTATTTCCCTTATGGTTAATAATGATCAACAATTCTTTGAAGTTCATGTTGGCCATCTGTATATCTTCTTTGGAAAATTGTCTTTTTAGCATTTGTGCCCACATTTTGATTATGTTTTTTATTTCTTTTGCTGAGTAATATGCGTTGATTAAAGATATTCAATATTAACTCCTCAGATGTATAATGTGTAAATATCTTCTCCCATTTGGTTAGGTGTTTTGTGTTTTCGTTTTAAAGATAATTTATTGTGTTGTACAGAATCTTTTTAGTTTGCAGTAGCACTGTTAATTTTTGCTGTTGTTTCCCTTACTGTTGCAGTTAAGCCCCCAATATCATTCATGAAATCAATGTAATGGAATGTTCTACTTCTGTTTTCTTGTATTTATTTGTACTTTCAGGTTATTTTATTAAGTTTTTTAAAATCTATTTTGAGTTAATATTTGTGTGAGATCAGTTCTTGCCCATGGCTGTCCAATTTTGCTAACATTATTTACTGAAGAGAGTTTCTCTATTGTATATTCTTAATGCCTATGTCATAGGTTAACTGTCCATACAAGCGTCAGTTTATTTCTGGGATCTCAATTCTATCCCATTGTCCCATGTTTCACTTTACTCCATTATTATGCTATTTCTATTATTATGACCTTATAATTTTGAAATCTGACAGTATGATGCCTCTGTTGTTTTGGTGAGGATTGCTTTGGCTATTCATAGTCTTGGGTTTCCATGTAAATTTCAGTAACATTTGCTCTATTTATTTGAAAATGTCATTGAAAGTTTGATATGAGCTGCAGCACTGAATCTATATGTTGTGTTAGGTAAGAAAACCATTTTTGGAATGTTCTTGCTTCCAATCCAAGAACAGATTCTACCTTTCACTTGATCATAGTTAAAAGGTCAAGAATGAATACTACTCTATTCCTTTGTATCTTATTACATTTATCTGAACATTGTTTTAGAGTTTTTTAAGTTGGGTCTGTCTAGAATGCTATATTCTTTTCCTGACACCATCCTGCAGATGTAAGATTTCACTGATCATTATGTATTTGGAGCAAGGAAGCAAGGCAAGCAATTATGGTGTAAAGGAAGAAAGAAGTATCAACTAAGAAACACAAGACATCATTTGCATTGCAACTATCTCAGAGATATTACACCTATCACATCATTCCCCAAACTATATAATTTATGGATGAAAACTGAACTAAGTGTTATTACATTGCAAACAGTATTTAAAAATGAAGTAGAATCTGATTCTCTGGGCAACTGCAACAAAACTAAATCTTCAGTCCACAGTCCCAACTGCATAATATTAAACTACTTGTCAATTTGATTTTTTTTTTTAATAATAGAAAGTTGAGACATGAGGTAAATATAAGGGACTAAGAGTATCTTTTACTATGCGGGAATGAATGAAGTTGATGTGGTTAAGAAATGGATGCATATACAATCTCAGCAATAGAAATTGCTGTTGGCATAACATAGTGAGCTAGTAAGGTACTGGGCTAGGTTTAGCAAAAAAATGAGAAAGAAATACACAGATGAGCCAGATTACAAGTCAAGCAGGATGAGTTAAATAAGAATAGTAAAGAATACAAAGGTAGAGTTATATTGACTTCTAGAAAGCAAGAGAATGAGGGAGGTAGATTAAATAATAGGCTGAATGTGAGATTTTTTAGAAAAAGGCTTGGCCAGGAGGAGTTGCAGGAGAATAGGGGAGATGTAGCTATGCTTGACTCTGCCTGTGGAGATAGGCATCATCTCGCTAATGAGTACCTGAGGGAAAAAGAAGAAATCATAGCACACTAGAGGTAATGGGACCCTCCTTGCTGTACTGGTGGGACTGCACCTGGTGTTCAGATCCAGACACCTCATTATCTGAAAGGTTCAGAGAAGCTGGAAGAAGTTCAGAGACATGATGGAAGAATAATTAAGTTGCAGAGAAAAATGATTTCTGATGGAAGATTAAAGCACTTAAAAAAGCACACCTTGGCTGAACAAGTTGATGGGCAAAGTAGCTATCTACAAACAGACAAAAGGCATAAATACTCTAGAGGAAAAACATTACTTAACCCGGTACAGGGAGGAGAGGTTTATGAAGAATAATTACAATCAATAAGGCTGAAAAGAAGGCAACCTAAAATTAGGAAGGAAAATATACACATACAAGTGACAAATTTGTTTGTCTGATAAGGAGCAATACAACTATCTGCGGAAGCAGCTTGTATCAGCCATGTGTGTAAGATACCAAAGCTGGACTACACAAGTGGTTACAATACTCAGAGACAATGCAATCAACAGAATAAAGAAACTTCCTAATAGCAACAATTCAAACCCAATTTTCAAAAGGACTAAAAGTTTTGCAGGATCTTCCATACATCCTTCATACAATGATCTTCATTAATTAATGACTTAAGTGGTAAACTAATATGCAGTTTCCAGAAGGGACTACAATGTGATCACCAATGTTTTCAATATCACTTCCACGGACTTTGTGGGTTGGTTTGCAATATGGCATTTTTAAAGATTAAAACATAATGGACCACTTACATAATTAGACATGTGGGTAGATAAAAAAAACCTGGAGCTCACTACTCCTGTGGGAGCCAAATGGCTCCTCTCAAAGGAAGTAAAGGATTCCCAGGGGATGTTCATCCCTAATAGCACACACTGCTGCATATTTGGGAGGCCATCTGTGCCTCTCTTGTGAATCACACTAGATGACCATCCTATCACTGAAAGAAACTGGGGACTATTCAGAGAGGTACGGCTTTTTGCATTATGATATTTGGGACAGCAAAACAGGTTGAAGACCCAACCGCCTTGCACACTCAGTCACAAAATAGGGCTACGGAGATATTTGCTTTTATTGGAACTCAGATTGCAGGTTTCAATATTTAAGCAAGCTCCTGATGCTCAACAGAATAAATGAAATTCTTATACAGCTCTAGTCACATGTTCCTTTTGTTTTTATTAAATTTTTAACTGCTTTGCAAACTTTCACCTCTGCTATGAGAGTCAATATAATAATAAACTGCAACTGCTATATAGCTGTTTCCAACTTGTAAAACATATCTGTGCTTTCTCAATCAGTTGGCCTCACCTTCTGAGTTAGGTATTACTAATGCTCCCTTTAACAAACAACAAAGCTGGGAATCAGCAGATACCAAGAAGCCAAAGTCGTATACACAAAAACCAGCATAGACCATCCTCCCCTGGCTACAATTTCTATGATGTTTCTCTGACACTGCATTCTTTTTTTTTTTTTTAAGTAATATTTTTTAATAATATAATAGTTTATTTTTACATCATTCTGTGCCTTTTCCCATCTCAGTTGTAATCCCCGTGGGCTTCCCATCATCAAATAACCCGTGTACCATCACCATAGTCCAATGCACTTCCCTACCCCCACCGCTGATACTGTATTCTTACATGACTCACACCCTCATTCCCAGCACCAATAAACACTTAGAGTTCACATAACAGTGATAGTTGTGTAAAGCCACATCCTTAGAATGAGTTTCTGAGGGTTCATTGAGGCACAATTATTATCAAAGAGAAATGAAAAGCAGATGAAGTAAATCAGGCAAAAATTAGCAAGAACAAGCTTAGTTGTTAAAAATTTCCAGAATGTGTAACCATGTGTTTTCACAGAACAACATATTACAGTTGATCAAAATAGATTTTTATTTTTCCTGCTGGAAAAATACAATAGAAGATTCAGGTAAATTTAAGAGGTAGTTTTCAGGAATACAACCTGAAAGAGATGTTGTTAGAAAGTGAAATGAAATTTATAGGGAAAAATGTAGAGAAAGGATAGAAGCTCTGTCAAGTTGCCAGAAACTGAAACACAAGCATATTCGCAAAAAGAAACTTGGCAACTTCATTCTAAATGCACCAAGGAACAATCTGCAGAACAGAAGGTTCCAGTAGCTGAGAGGAAATACACTTAGCAGAGGCAAACATCATCTTGGAACTGACTGAAAGGAAAGTAGTATTTAAAATGTTCAGACTTCTTGGAAGACAGAAGGGAAGGAATTGAATCAGTTATTGAAAATCACAGGGCAGAGATCTTGAAGCCCAAGACATCCCAAAGAGTAAGCTATTAACTGAGAAGGACAGAGATATGGCAGGAAAGGCGAGGAGCAGGAGCAAGAAAAGCAGTATATACTGAAATGCAACTTTACATTTTGAGGAAAGAGGAAATTTCTCTAAAAGCACTGTGCAGAAATGTAAATCAGAATCAAAGAAAAAAAAGCAATGTGCAGAATGGCCTTTGAAAGTCATCTTCCAGGAAGGTGAGCTAATATCTGTCTTGCAGTTCAGAGCTTCCATTCTAGAACCAAGCTGCCTGGGTCCCTGCCCCATAGGAGGGAACTTGGACCAGTCATTTCATTTCTCTGGGTCTCAGTTCCCGCCCCTGTGTGAAGTAGAAAACAACATCACCATCACTTGCCATACAATAGAATCACAATTCAAAAGAAAGTTCTTGCAGAGCAAAGAATATAGAACTTGTGAGAGTGAACAGTAAACCTAAATTTCCAAATTGTTAAGGTATGTATAATACTTGAAAAATAAGAAACAGAATCTGAAGACAGTGATAAGTGTAATAGGAAAATAAAGAAGAAAAGAATGACCAGCCCAATGGAAAAGATACAAGGACGATTAGAAATATTAAGATTATTTAAGGCTGATTTTTTTCTAGTAATGAAAAAAGAGAGATGTTACTTAAAATGCATCTGAGCCAAGACAATTTACTATGACAAAAACCTAAATTCATGGAAAATGGGCAAAGAATCCCCTTATTTCTGAAAGAACCAATTCAGAAGTACAGCTTCTATCATTGAGAGAGGGGCCCTTCTTCTCATTCCCAGAACTGCCTTCAACTAGCCAAGTGTTTCAATCCTGATTCAAATAAATAATCAAGCATTTCATGTCTGAATACCCTTTCAAAACTGTAGACAAAATAATTCCTGACTATCTCCCAAACACAAACTGAATTAAGTCACAGATGCCTGTTTTAACAAAGAAGTCTTAAATTTGCACTATTAAAGGGACTGCTAATAATAATAATTATTATAACCAACCTTCCTTGAGTGCTTACTTTGGCTAATCCCAACACATTTCATCTCAAGATACTGTAGGTAGTTTTTTTTTTTTTAAGTTTTACTTATTTTTTCATACGGAAATGGGGAGACAGAGCTACAGTCAGAGGAAAAGGGGCGGCATGAGGATTCACCAGAAACAGAGTAGGGCACAGAACAGGCAGATCGACAAAGTACACTACGGCGGGGAGCAGCGGCAGACAGAAGAGGTCTGCATGCCATGTGGATCACCTCTGCAGCAGGGATAAAACTGGCATTGACACTGCCACTGCTCGGCTTAGCTCCGCAGTGCAGTGCTCCAACCCACTGTGCCATCAGGGAGGACCCAATATTATTTTTAATACAAAATGGTTTGTATTGAAATCGATGCTCAGAGAAGTAAATTTACTATTTCAGGTCACAGAGTCAGCACTGACATCATTAAACAAAGGTCTATTGAATTTGTAGCTGCTTGATAAACTGTGGTCCTTTCCTCAGAAACTAACAATGTACTTAAAGAAAACAAGTATACAAAACAACTACAATTTAGGCAGAATATAAGAGCTAAAAAAGATATAAAATATAAATGAAACTTTTGTAATGGTTTCACTTGAGATGGGAGGGGATGGAATGGAATCAGTGAGAATTTCATAGTAGGATGTTAATTATGCTGGAATTTAAGAGTAAGTAGTATTTCCAAAGATACACAAGATATGGCATGAGAAAGTGATGATGTCATAGCTTCATGTGACCAAGATAAATGTGATGCAAATTGCAAAGACAGCCAAATTATGCCAATTTAAGGTATTTATACTAGATTTGAGATCACTCTAAGCATTGAGTGGATGATGATGATAGTATTTTTAAGCACAGGAATCACCTTATTGGAACAAAATCCTGCCTCACCCACAATGGTTTCATTACTTATTATTTTAAATAACCTGATGGCAAATGTGTATCAATTTTTAAAAGCTGACATTTAAATCCCCCCAAGAGCATCAACTATTCAAGATTCCAATTATATAAAACAGGGGCACATATGTGGTATAAGGTGTCTCGATTTATGTGGGAAGGTGTGATAGGAAAAAGCAATGACATGTATACATGCACATGCACACACATAACATACACACATATACACACACACAAATAGTCTCAAGGGAAAATGAAAACTGGTTCACAAATTTGAAAGGACAAATGTACTCTATAACTAAAAATATCATAAATTAGACCACATTACACACTTTAGTCATTTTTTTTTAATCACCAGAGGATGCCAAGATGACTAACATGAGAACTTTTAATAACTGTGAATATCTATTTGGTTAGAATGGTGTTGTTTTCATTTTTATTTACTACAAGATTTCAAACATATTCACACATACTGCCATACACACTCAAATACAGACATATGTATTATTTAATGTCATTGTTAAGTGACACATATTTTAATAAGAACTTGAGTTTGCTACAAGGTCTTGCTAACCAAGATAAAAGGTTTAGAATGCAACATGCTACACTGGTTGAGATTCATGAGTAAATGAGAAGAAAGAATATGACTTAGGAAACTATTAAAGTAATTCAGGCAAAAGATCATAAGGTTTGACTCATGGTGTTGGCAAGTATGAGTGGAATGGAGGGAAATTTTAAGAAAATATGCTGAACTAACCAGAAATAGCACAAAAAAGCATAATAACAACAGCTAACATTTATGTAGACAAAATTAAGGAACAGACAGTATTTTAAGTTGTTTACTCATATTGCTTTATTCCCATTGTCACCTATTAAATATCCTTAATTATCATACTTTACAGATGCAGAAACCAAAGCAGAGAGAAAAATACAGTGTCCAATGCTACATGTTAATAAATGACAGAATAAGGATGTGACTTCTGGTTGACTATGCCCAAAACATAGATTTGATATTGCTTTAAAGGTGGTATTATAAAATTTAGACTATTAGATGGGTAGTGACACTAGGAATAAAGCAAAGAAATTAAGAAGTTCAGCAGAGTAAGTAAAGTTCATACACACACACACACACACACACACATACATATATATAAAGAGGAAATAAAGGTGCTAGCATGCCCGCCCCTCGGTCCTCCATGTCCAGGAAGGAACCTGTCATGTCATCTATTCTTGGAGCATATGTATCCTGAAAAATCCATTATTAGCCAAGTAAATTCAGAAGTAAAAAAAAAAAAAAAAAATTAAAGTTCCGCAAAGAAAATGAATCATTTTCAAACTCTGTTTCATTTTACACATTTTTGTTTGAAGGCCAGGAAGATATAAAGGTAGATAAGGAAACATGAGTCAGAGGTTTGCACAGGAGGGTATAGTAGACTCTAGACAAAGTAACTTCTGTCTGACTGATGGTGCATAGATGTTATGGATGTGAGTCTAAATTACCTAATTTGTATAAAGTTGGTTGAGCAATTTCCTAAAAATCACAAATAAATCACCCGCAAAAAATACACACCAGTAAGTGTGTGTGAAGAACCTGTAGTTATTTCATTAGACAAAGGTGACTGGAAGCCAACAGGGAGATTACAGAACCCAAGCACTCATGCATCGCTGTAGAGGAAACTACTTCAAAGCATCAGCTTATGAGGTACTATAATGGGCAAAGACTTTTTGTTTGAAATGCCTATTCTGTAGATCAAGGCAGGATACATGGACAGGTGAACTGACCCAAGAGTCTGCAAAAATGGAAGGCAACCATGGGGTGGACAAGCATCATTTCATAGGAGTGAAGAAAAGACATGCAGGAATTAAGGTGACAGCTTCTTCATTATAAATTCCAATGCATTTATAATGTCCAATGAAGCTGATACTGTTGTTGGAGATAAGTTCTTACATTTTAGTAGGAATGTCATTTCTTTAGTAGGGATTTGATATATCCTCCATAAAAATCCCTGTATTTGTTTTTATGATATCACAGAAATATCCCTCAGGAAGAATTATAAGCACTTGAACATTACAGACACAATCAAAAGACAGACATATATAAAAAGGGAGATTGTATTTTCCCATTAAATTACCAGTTAAAAAATACATATAAAACTTGGGGAGTTATTCCAGGAAGGATGGAATTTCCCTCTACAGGAAAATACCCCCACTGAAAGATGTAATGCAATAAATAAATACATGATTAGAGAAAAAACAAAACTGCACATCTGCTTCCTGGTAAAATTATGATGAATATGTTGGGAAATGTTTCTTTTGGTTTCTATTATTAAAAGTGACCACATCGAGAAAGCATGATATTGTGTAAAAACGTTATCTTTTTCTTTGTTCACACCCAAATGATAAATGGAAAGTGGCAACATTTTAATAAGTCTATACCTCCCACAGACAAAGAACTAAAAATAACAACCCAGTAGCTACAGTGCATACTGTTACAGTGAATATTTTTCATGAAAGCATTACTTTGTACTAAAGTCCACACATAGTTGAATGAGAGCATTCTGCACCAGAGTTTCTTAATTTAAAACGTGGAATAGGACCTATCTGCTCTCAAAATTGATTAGTGTTTGGGCACAAGGGAGAGGAGAGGGCAGGAAAGGGGTGCAGTTAGACACTGGATCAAGAGAAACTGATCTTTTTGACAAGGTACTCAAAACAAATTTTACAAAGAATAAAGAACAGGAAATGCTACCTAACAGTTCTTAACAATGGCTATGTGTGATTTATTTATTCTTACTTAAAAATAGTTGAGTTACTAACTACCCAAAATTTTTCTTCGCAAATGAATTATAGATCATAGATCGTGAGAGCAAGTTATCTTCAAATATCTGGCTTAGGTTCTTAAATGAAGAAGTTATAAAATTAATAGATAATAACAATATAAGCGAGGACAAATGTCCTTCCTGGACCTGGAGGGCAGAGGTGGGGGCAAGCCAGCTCCTTTATTTCCTTTTTTTTTTTTTTTATTTTACATATGCGCTTTATCCTTACTCTGCTGAACTTCTTAATCTTTATTCTTTATTCCTAGTGTCACCATTCACCCAATAGACTAAGTTTTATAATACCACTTCTGAATCAAAGAGAGGAAGTCAAAGACCTCACACATCCCAGGTTGCCTGTAAGAATCTTCCTGAATGGCCTAACCCAGGGATAGCATCACCAAAGAAATTACACAGACATTGATCTAATACAAGAGTCACTCATTCACTTTCACTAACTTATAAGAACCCACCGCATATTATGCAGATACAATCAATTTTTGGCTCCATCATGAAAATATGTTGATCAAGAGACACATACTTTGTCTTCATAAAGCCTTCAAAAGATAAGGGAAGACTTAGACTAGAAAACAAGCAATCTCTTAGATTTTTAAATTTTCTCTTCAAGATATCGTTTTGGATAGTTATCCAAAAGTGGGTCTGCTGGATCATATATGGTAGTTCTATTATTTGTTTTTTAAACTTTTCTATTAAGGTACAGCTGATATATAATATGCTAGTTTCAGGTATGCCATACAGTGACTCATTATCTGTATATAATATGAGATCATCACCACAATAAATCTAGTAAACAACCCTCACCACACACTTAAAAGTATTTTCTTGTGTTGAAGAAGTTTTAAGATTTGCTCTTCAGCAACTTTTAAAACATAATAGAGTATAATTTACTAAAGTAACCGTGCTATACACACAATTTTGAGGGCTAATTTATTTTGTAACCAAAACTTTGTATCTTTGCCCACCCTCTCAGGCCCATTTCAGCAACCACCAATGTTTTCTGTGTCCATGAATTTGGTTTCTTTTTATGAAAATAGGAGATTTCAATGCATGAATGTTACATCTAGGAGAGGAAGTCTGAGTTGCATGTGTTCTCATGTCATTTACTATTAGTATAAAAACTACCCAAGCTAATAGGATTTTCCTCTTTTGCTCTAATCTCTAGTTATTTCTCAATAATTTAAAAATATATTTAATAATATTCCAAAACTATATTATTATGTTGATCACCTAACATGCTAATCTTAGAATATACATATGTCAATCTATCCTGTCTACAATATAAAACATATATATCACATATAACTTATAAAATAAATACTATATATCATAGCACATATAATATACATATTTAAGGATCAATAAATTGTATGATGGATGTATATGCACATATACATATTCACATATATGTACTGAGCATGTAAGCATAGGTGTATAGATAAACAATCCTACAGTGTTAATAAAAGGTACACATTTATAACCATACTCTTTTTTTTTTTTTTACATTTAGAAGTAGCCAGGTAAAGATCATAGATAGAAAGAACAATTCTATAGCTTTGATGAACATAAGAAGAACACAGTCTCTGAATATCATATACAAAAATTAATTTGTTTTTTTCAGAAATGGTCATCATTGTGTTACTAACAGTCATCAACTTGCCTGGATATATAGGTGCCAGCAATTCTGATAGAACACCTTAGACTTCGTTCATAAATCATTTGTCAATAACAACTACTACCAGGATGTTTTGCCCTTTGAGGAATGACCAGATCTCAGTTACAATTTCAGCTCTGTGATGACTCAGTTGTAGGCACATGACAGGTACTGATTTACAGAAGGATCGTGAATCACTCAGCTTGGAGACTTTCCTTTCTAATCATTCAGCACAAACCTTAGAGTATAGAAGTTGATCTTTTCATGTTTAGGAGAAGAAAAGGGATAGGGAAGGAGGCAAGACCATAAGAAAATAAGCAAGAAAGAGAGAAAAAACTTAAATTACTTCATCCTTATTCCTTTCTGCAAAATTAAGGAATAGGACTAGACATTCTCTCAAGCTGATGATTTTATTCTGAAACGTCATGAGTGTGTGAGGCAAACTAAACATAAATGTATTGTACTTTTTCTTTTTTATCAGTGGGATTTATACATAGATATCTTGAGACTGACACTTTACCAGGCTTACACTCTGATTACTTTTAAGACTACAGTTAAAAGCAAAGAACAAACAAAACCACCAGGTACTAGATGTGTTATGTGTTAATAAAACACACTATTTTAAAAACAAAAAAATCATGTTAGATAAATTCCAAAATGCAATACTGATATCCACAGACTCAATATATCTAGAATGTAAAATTAAATTTTAAGTATATTATTTTCTGAGTACTAACAGCTTTCACATACTACTTTTTATTCTTAAGTTTTCTTTGGTATGCAGATAACCCAAAAAACAAAATGAACTAATAGTTAAGGAGAAAAGCTATAAAAAGGTCATTTTAGAACCTAACATAACTTTTAATCAAATAATTTGTTACCTCTGAGACTTATTTTAGTTGTCTTTGTTTGAAAGAAGGAAAAGCTAAGGCTTCCTAATTATTTCTTTTTTGTTTGTTTGTTTTTAAAGATTTATTTATTTATGCATATAGAACTGGGGTACAGGCCAAAGGGGCAGGGGTAGTGAGAGGATTCACCAGAGTCAAAGTGGGAGCAGAACAGGCAGATCCAGGAAGTACACTGCTGGGGGGAGCAGTAGGTGGGGCAGTAGAGGTCACCTCCAGGCCAGGGATCAAACTCACACTGAAGGACTGCAGCTAGCTTGTACTGCTGCATTTTAACCCATTGCCCCACCTGGAAAGGTCTCCTGATTATTTCTGACTAAAAGTGAACAGCTAAAATATCCACAATTTATTTAAAAAAATAATGTTTGCCTGATGCTATATGTGACTCATTATCATATATTTGGTTCACAATTCTCCCTTGATAATTTTTTTCATTTGCAATTGCCTATCAACAATGGTTGTTATGCGAAACATCAAGGAGATTGAATGTAAAACATGGACATAAGTCTCTATCCTAAGGAGCAGATAGCTTGTCAAGGATATAAAATAATTTTTAATTAAAATAGTTTATTATAAAATGTAAATGTGAGAGGGAATTTATGTTTTGTGAGTTCTTATCTAAATGAAGAAGATTTATAGTTTTGCACATTGTTTACAAACCTATACATGTTTTAGGAGTGCAGATTCAGTGCTCCTCGAATATACATTACCAGACAGTGCCCACCACCAAATACCCAGAACCCCCCACCACAGCTCCCTTCCTTTTCTCCCACCCCCCTCCTACCCTTACTGGGAATTTCAGCTCTGCTGACAAACCCAAGGATTTATTTTGGTTTTATTATGTCCACTCCTTTGTTTCATGAAGAAGATAAGAGCTGAATTAACTTCTGAAAGTGGTTGGTTACCAACAGATTACCAAAAAATACATAAATAAATAAATAAATAAATAAAATATTTTATAGGAAGAGAGAAAGGAAGGAACTCTATTGAGGATGAACAAAATGTGTGATATAGGATACTGAATGGTAAACATACATGACAACAAAATAAGGATTTACAGTTCCATTTCACAAACTAAATATTTAGTTAAGGCTGAAATTGGCTTCTACTTCGAGTTCTGTGCTATCTGTCTGAAAACTGCTGTCTACACAACTCTGCATCCTCTGTATCAAAGGATTATTTCAGTCACCTGAAATACTCAATTTCCTTTAGCAGGAAAAAAATTATGAGGTAATGAGGTAATCTATATCCTGCAGGAATCAATTTTAACCACAGACTTTGCATGTGGGAAGATAATGTTTGTCCCAATGTTAATTTTGGAAGCAATATATAACTGTTTCAAAGTACAGCATCAATGAGAAAATTTGAAAATTAACACATCCAGATTTTGAGAGAAGTTACAAAACAAGTCTAATTTATACTGAGTGCAAAGTTACCAATATAATAACAAAGTTTTCAATGTGTTATAGGATAAAACCATGAAATACCTAAGATTCTCCTATACTGTAGCTTTGTATTTCTTTGAGATGCTTATTCTATTCCCATCAATACTGTGTTGGTCCAGTGTTTATTGCGTCTATAAAAAGAGCCTCATAATAGGTATCCTTGAAGACTATTGCTAAATTCATCTTCCTGAAACACTATTCTTGGGCTGTTTCATGGTTCAAAAATTCTTAGTGATTCCCAATCACCTATGGATAAAGTTCAAAGTCATACTCTGGCATTTCAAAACTTTAACAGCCAGTAGAATATGCTTAAGGGATATTAGCAAGAAGAAATTGATATGAGTTGACATATTGTCATGAACTAGGACAGATTTTATCTACCTTTTCTCATCTAACACCCTCATGTTTTATATGCAAAAGCTGTCATTTACCCCACATCAGTGAATGAGTATACAGAAGCTGATAGAATTAAATAACTCACCAAAGTTCCCCAAGGAATAAATTGTGTCTCCAAAATGCACTCTATTTCCACCATACTTGTATGTACAAAATCACTACCACAAAGGAAAAAGGCAGGGGATGAGCTCAGAACAGGAAATTAAATTGTTTGATTGTGCAGTTCCCTTTGATTAGCTCCTACTGGGAGAAAAAAAAAAAAAAAAACACTGGCAGAGTGGTCAAGACAAGGGGAGAAACCAGGCTTAGTCATTTTTATTTCTTCCCCAACTAAATAACTGAAATGAGGTCAAGTAATTGGATCGATGAAAAAATTTTATAGAGAGAAAAGAACAAAGCTATAGACAGAGTGTAAATGGTGGGAGGAAGAGAAAGGGAACCCGTGGGGGAGCTGGAGCAGAGCCCACATGACAGCGGATCTTGAACAAGGAGAGGTACCTTGACCCAGAGTGCCCTCTTCAGAGTGACCTGGTAGTATCTGGAAAATACATGACCAGCCCGGCTTGTACCATAAGTAACACTAAAATAATCAGTTAGGCCCTCCCTGGTGATGCAAAGGGTTAAAGTACAATTTGATCCCCGATAGGAGGTGACCCACATGGCAGGGCAGACCTCTCCTGACCAGCCCGCTGCTCCCCTCAGCAGTGTACTTCAGTCCATCTGCCTGCTACTCCCTACTCTGTCTCTGGTGAATCATCTCACCCCCTGCACCTTTGGCCTATACTCCAGTTATGTATGCATAAATAAATAAATCTTTTAAAATAGTATTTAAACTTGTTATACTGAAAATGCCACATAAGGGTATATACAGCAAAATACTAAATACTAAAATATCACATGTAAATTTCACATATTTATTTTAAGAAAAACTCAGTTATTCTATGTCTAAAACATTTCACTTCCCATGAAATAGAAATAGAATTTTATAAGTACTTACCTATGTATATAAGATACAAAGTATTATTAATATAACATATGTTCATTTATGTTCATCAGCAACAGTGAGAGTTATGGAAAGAGACTAAGCTGAATCAATACCCAAAAAGGCATTAGAAGCATTTTTCCATAAAATACCTAGAACAGTATTCAGTTTCACTTACTCTTATACAAAGCTAAAGGGACCTTTAAGATTAATTTCTGGAAAGTACTGACTAACACACTTGTTGCTTCTATTATTAACATTCCAAGCAGACGAGGCAGTATCAGACAAAAGATGCTCTTTGCATATTGAATAGTTTAAATGTGTATGCAGTAGTTACTCATTTATCATGGGTTCTTCCCAAACTTCTTCCTTGAGAGGAGGGATTAACTTCCCCTTGGTAATTTGATTTTATGAGAGACACACTACAGGCTTCTGTAAGTTTTCCTAAGGTCCAAACTTAGGGAATAATAATGAAGACTAGACAGTTCCAGTAGAACAAATGCATTACTGGCTACTGGCATGTAATCTAGAAAAGGTCTAGCTTCTGGGCATGAGCTAGAGCTCAGGAGAATTGCTGGGCCAATTACCATATCCTCAAGTGAGGGAACAGTGAACTCTATCACTTTGCTTCCTTTCACTTATAAAGGGATTAACATGGAATATCGTGAAACTGCAAACTAGTGAAGGCATTGAATAGAGGTCCCAAGAGCAATGCCTGGCTAGGCAAGGTACAGGGACAAAGAAGCGATCCAACAGTGGAGGTAAGGCTGTGGGCACAGTTTTGGAAAGTCAGCTCATGTTCGAAACCTAGAAAAGTGTCTGTGAACTGGCTTTTAAAAGGTGGAGGTATTAGGGGGGATGGAGCTGCTCAACAAATCTGCATCTCGTATGTGGAGAAGGAGGACTTCAGCAAAGAAATATGCAATTTTCTAAATCCAAATAGTAACTAGAGGGGAAGAGCGGAATGCTGAGAACTGAGTCTGGAAACTTAGATGAGGTGACAGGATTTTATTACTTGCTGGCTAGCCTCTACAACTTGCTACTTCTGTAAAAACTAGGACTGAAGTGTTCTTTTGCCCCAGATTGTACCTCACGTCTCCATTATCATGGTTTGCTGCAGAGTGACCCCAAGTTATATCTCTTTAAACAGGCATCTATGTGAAAGAAGGAGGTGAAAATGGTCAATCCCATTCACTTATCCAAGAATATAACTGAGGGAGATCATCACAAGACTTATTTTTGTATGACATCAATAGAATTCAGAAGCTAGAGATCAGGAAGGCAGCAGAAAAATGCTGATGGCATGAGAATCTGACATGTATGCATTAGGCATCATCTACATAAGGACTGAAGAAATGATTAACACTGACACAGATACTGAAGTGAACCACAGAGTGTTTGATTTTTCTTTATTAACTGACTTATTCCTCACAATATGTCTATGAGGTTAGTACTTTCATGAATCTGCAGTTAAAAGATAGGAAACAGATGTAGAAAGGCCCAGTAACTCATCTGAATCGCACAGCTAGGAGGGGGCAGAGCTAGGATCTAAACCCAGTTAGCTTTCACAAAGCCTAGTCTTAACCATTACATCACACTCACTCCACACTTTACAGGCCCCTGTGAAGTCATACTCATCAAAGACTCTGAAACTTTAAATTACTGGGGTGATCTCCCTTCTGGCAGCATATTGGAAAATGAGTACTAACCCACAGGTGTTGTGGTAAAATAACTAGGACCATAGAGAGAAATCAGTGTGGGAGACAATACACCAGGCAGAATCTCCACACAGAAAAAGAAGTTAGGGAAGAAGGTGATATAATTACAGAAAAGACTATAGAAAGAAAAGACAAAGACTGTAAGTAGAGCCTTTTGTTTACTGAATTTAATACCATAGAGATTTGATTTGAATCATGATATAATGAATTCCTTTGTAATTGTCTATTTCATCATTAGCACATGGCACAGCAGACCTCTTCTGTCTTGCCCACTGCTCCCCTAAGCAATGTATTTCAGCAGAGTTGCCTATTCTGCTCCCCACTTGTCTCTGGTGAGTCCTCTCAGAACCCCATCCCACCTCCTATGGCCTACACCCCAGTTCTTCTACACAAAAATAAAATAATCAAAATATAGAAAATACATTTTAAATAATCAAATTTCAGTGGAAATGTTGGAAACTCTGTGTTTACTATATGCAAAATTTGGGACGTAGCATGTTCTAATGGAATCTGAAAAACCATTTGTTCCTCATCCTTCAGAATTTCAGTCTTGTGATACCAGAAGTAAGAGAGGGTAATGGCTCCTGGGCACTGGAAAATATCCTCAGGACAGGTGGGTATAATTTGTGAGAAAAGCACTTTTCCAGGCAAGATTTAATGCACATATGTGAGGGCTGCAAAGGGAGAAGGAATCAGTTGAGGATCAGGAAAGGAAATGGAGTAAAGACAAAATTATTCCATGTGAAAGGAGAAATCAGAGCAAACAAAGCCTCAGGAGGACAGAGAACAGAGACTAGACTCATGCGGTTAATGCTGATTCTTCCCGTTCATTGACTTGGGAATTCACAAGACTTTTTTTCTTTGCTCATCCTAATACACTGTCTACATGAAGCACAAATACTTTTCACCACTGCTTGTACACTATAAAGAAAAGGAAAAAGGGAAATCAGTCTTCTTTCTGATTATCAGAGATGACTAACAGTTACAATATGTGAAAAGAATGATTGTTGATTTCCTGAAGATGATGGTTGTGTGACTGATATTAGAGAAAGCATATCTGAATGCAACTTTTACTATGAATAAATCTCAAGTGAAAATGCACAGGATATGAAATGAGTACTCACTGTACTCATTAATAACCTCTGAAATGTGAATCAAAAGTACCACTTTCTGAAATATGAAAAGGCCTATGTGGCAGTCACACAACACAGGTTCTAAACAATCAACATTCAGAGACGGGGATAGGGTGGAGTGAGGAATCCGCAATGTCTTACCCCTGCTCTCTGAAGGGTTTATTGAGTGCACATGTGTAAGCATAGCATTCCTTTTCTGAGCAAGTTACTCCTGCCAAGAACTTGCCCTTTTTAAAACCTGAACAATGAACACTCTCTGCCAAACCTCATCACAGTGCAGTCTAAGACAACAATCCCCACAGCTTTGTGAAATGTGAATCAA
>NW_004567106.1:36868035-36871329 GCF_000260355.1 Condylura cristata | reverse complement strand
GAATAATTTAAAAGACATTCCTAACCTTTTCAACAATTGCCATAGTAGAACACAAATTCAACAGAAACTTGTAATTAAATATAAAGCAGAGAGTCAAGTAATTGTTAATAACTATAAATACCTGGTTACAATGAAAAATAAAATAGTATGTATAAAAGTTAAGGTCAGAAGGTGAAAGAAGGAAAAAGGCAGACCGTGTATATAAGAGATGTTATATAAAACACACACATATTCAAAGTAGTAATAATATGTATATTATACAAATATTTGATAAATAGTAATATTTCATACACTAAATGTAACAGATATCCTAGAATTTCAAAGAGAGAAAAAAGAATAAATCATCATTGAGCCATTTTGTCGAGAATTTTGGAAGTATAATCATCATCTACAACTGAAGACATCTGGTGGGATAGATCTTGTCAATATTGATCAAAGCAAAAAAAAAAAAGCCTGTCTTCTGTTAATACTTAAGACTATTTTAAGACTATACATACAAAGTGACACTTTCTTTGCAGGAGAATATATTTTAGTGGTGATCTGAAAAATTTTAGTAATCCAAATAATGCAGTGTATTGCAAAAAAATAAGTGATAATGAGAAAAGCTAATTCAAGATGTTTATTTGGATGTGATATGTTCTATTTAGCATTAACAGAAAAACATATGACAGAGGAATAGTACTTTGAACTAGGGGAATGATGTAAACATTTAATTTACTGATATTAACTTGCTGATCTAAGAGTAGTTCACCTTTTACTATTTTCTCAACAAGGTTAAACTATATGTTTACAAAAACAAATTTTTTCAACTAAATTATTTTTATTAATGGTAAGGCTACCACCAATAACTCCTACCTCATTCACTAGGTCTCCCCTCATTACATCCCATCTTTTATCTCCCCTTCTGGTAGCTTCTATTCTGTACTCATTTTTCCAAGGCTTGTTATGTTTCCTCCACTTTTTTTTGTTTGTTTGTTTGTTTCTTTGTTTTCCACATATAATTTAACATCTGGTATTTGTCCTTGTCTTTCTGACTGATTTCACTTAGCACAATCCCCACTAGTTCCATCAATATTGCCTCAAAGGCAAGATTTCACCTGTTATATACATAAAATTGAATAGTGTCCTGTTGTGTTTATATACCACATCATCTTAATCCACACAACTGCTGTTGAGCACATAGGTTGTTAGACGAGTAGAAAATGTAAGATGTTCAAGATACTCAAAGATAAAAGTGTTAGAATCCTTCAAGACTCTCTTTCAAATGAAGAAGGTAGTATAGAGAGTTCCCCTATAACACACACCAAGTTTCCCCTATTATTTATGCATCTTAAACTTGTGTGAACTTTTTTTAACCATCAATGAACCAACAGTAATACCAACTAAACTTCACAGTTTATTCTGATTTATTCGGTTTAGCTAACGTTCTTTGTCTTTTCACAGACCTCATCCAGGATATTACATTACATTTAGTCAAAGTCTTTTTACCTTCCTCTTGCCTATAACAGTTTTCAGGGTTCCCATGGGTTGGATGATCTCGACAGTTTAGGGGGGTATGGGCCAAATACACTGGAGATGGCATCCTCATCAAAGCTTCTCTGATGCTAAATATTGGGATTAAGAGTTTTGCAACAAGAAACTGCAAAGGTAAAGTGTCTTTCATTCCATCAGGTCAAGGGCATATACTGCTATCATGCTTTATGACCGCTGAAGTTCATCTTCATTACCTAAGAGGGTGCTTACCAGCCTTGTCCATCATGAAACACTCTACCTCCCTTCCCATTGTGTTCTCTTTTGAGAATGAGCATGGTCAACACATGCTCAGAAGTTGGGAACTATGCTCCCCATCCTTGAAGGCAGAGTATCTACATAAATTATTTGAAATTCAACTATATGAGAAATTTGCCTCTTCTTCCCATTTATTATTTTATCAAATCATTTACGTATTTACAATGGTCTGGTGGACAGTTATTTTAAACTTTGGATTATAATAAATACTGCATTATTTTTCTGCTCTAATTATTTCAGCTTTGGCTATTTGGAATTATTCAACTGGTTCCTATGCCTTTTTGAAATATCCCTATTTGTGCATGTACATGGTGTTGTGTGGTGCAGGGGTGTCTGTGTGTTAAGAGCACTGAATACTTTGGCAGTACAAGATGCTCTATGTCCACATTATGGACATTCTATCACATCATAGTATCTGTTATTTCTCTAAAGATCCTTGGTTGGTTTCATGGGAGAACAGTGTCAGACATCAGGACCAAATCTAAGTATCACATGTAAAATATTTTAAAAATAAATTTGTGTTTAAGTTAGTACATGCAATTTATGGCTAAATTTTTACTAACACTTCATTACTTTGTAGCTTCAACCTTTTCAGTAATTATCATGAACTGTATAATGAAGATCATTACTATAAAAATAAAATGCCTACTAAAAATAATACACCCCATTTCAACATGGATGCACACATTACTATTAACTTCTACTAACCTAGTATTTAGTATCACAAATCAACTTATCTCTTTGGAAAAATAACTATAGATAGCAACACTATCATTTCAGGTCAATTTTATTAATCAAATTCTGCTATTGTACTTGAAAATATATTTAACTCAGTTATCTGGAGTTATATAGGTTCAGTCCTGGATCACCTATGATACCACAAATTTTGACACCTATTTAAGACATACAAGAGGTTATTCTAAAGAAGAAATTTCATAAAACTCATAAATAATATAGGAAAAATAAATTGGGGACATTCTTCTGAAAATAAATTAATAAATCACTTTCATAGACCTACATCATGTCATTAATTTTCTATGAAAGTAATAGTATGGTATTTCTTTGAAGATGTACAATAATTTAGACTTTTTCCTCACTCAAGTGACTGTACTCAGTAACAGACCTCTGATAATGTCTCATTCTATTTAGATAGAAAGTATGACAAAATTATCTATTTTTTCCTTATGATTTTGTAGAAAAACCTCACTAAAGAAACACACTATTAACCACTTTTTAAAAGCATAAAATGTGGAAATTATTATGTTGCATACCCTAAAAAAGGGACAGGAAATAAGTCATTCCAAATTTACATAGTAGAAGGGATAGTAATATCATTATGAATGGACAGATTTATGCATATTTAGATTCAGGAAAATCAGACTCTTCTAGGGATCCATGGTCAGTTCTTGGGATGGTAATACTTATAGTTTACTGGCCTTTTTAAAGAATGAACAAACTATCTAAATTTACCACAGAAAGATTAGCAAGCTTGTTAAATGTATCCTG
>NW_004567106.1:36851788-36867110 GCF_000260355.1 Condylura cristata | reverse complement strand
TATATATATATATATATACATATATTAGTTTACTCTACACACATTTAAAGAGAGACAGGCAGACATATATCCTGGTTTTAGGGAAATAATAATTTTTCAAAATAGAAATATGGTTACTCTTATTTATTAAATAAATCACTTATTAATTAATAAGAATGCTTCCTAGGAAACATGTCATCAAATTGTTCTATCTCCTAGACAAAAGAGAACAGTGACATTTATTTTTCCCCCAAGATAGTGAAGCTGTACAAAGCATCTGAAAACATACTCATGTCATTAGCTAGTATCAGTTGGAATATTTTCCCCTTAAGACTGATAAATTGATTCGCAAACATATAGTAAAAATGAAGATGACTTATTTAAGTATCTTTACACCAGCAGTAAATAATGCTAGGCCACAGAGGTACCTGCTAACTCCAGAAGCCATCCTTAGAGGTACTTACAGGTGTTTGATAGCTAGCAATTCCCCTTGCCATGCAGTGAGAAAAAATGAAGAACAAGAGCTGGCGACCAGGAAACCTCCTGTCCTAATTTAATTCCAACCCTAAATGATATATTTCCTAGTTTTGGAAATGAAAAGACAAGAGAGTAATTCAGATCAGGGACTCAAATTCAGTCCTAAGGTTGATCTGTCACTGGAAAGAATATGTGCTTCCTCTGCCTTTGTAGTTGTTTATATTCCTGATTTTACCTGACACAAAAAATAATTCCCATTTCTACTTTTACCAGCCTTTTCACCACCCCTCCGTAAATGCACACACACACAAAAGACAATAACATCTCAGAATATCTGGTGTGTTTCCCATGCAGATACATGAAGAAAAACCATTAAAATATGCTTACAAAGACATTTCTGCAAAAAAGTCAGATATTTCTCTACCCTTAGTTTTATCCTTGGTTCTGTCAGTGTTGATTATAATTTCCTGATAATTACAAAACATTTTGCAAGCCAGACATTTTTTCCTGACCTTGCCTCTCTGAAAGTTATCAGGAAGGTAACAGGAATCAAATCACTATTCCTAAGTAAATGACAATATGCTCTTAGAACAAGTGGCACTAAAGTAACTTTTTAGGTATTCAGGTCATGAAGGCAATAATTAGAGTAAGGAAAATTTCATTGACCTCAGGAAAATTTTCCAACACAAACATGAAGTTACTATTACTAGTTCAAAAAGTGTATTTCCTTTGTTTAAATTTTTTTCTTTTACTTAATTATAAAAACCACTAATAATTTCTAAAAAGAACAATAAGATCTAACTGATATAGATTACTAATATACTTTATATATAATTCTAACTCTAGAGATTCCATTTGGTCCATACCCATTCTAAGTCACGTATCCCATTTAAATTCTTGGGTGTTCTTCCCATAGTAATTCACAGACACACATCATATTGACCTTAGAAAGGCCCTCCCTTTAAGTGGAGTTAAGGAATTCCTTGAAAGGAGACCCACAGTCTGGTAAACAGTCTCAGCTCTGCTCTTTAGCTCACATCTTACTATAGTAACTCTAAAATGAAAAAAAATCCATTTTTAAGAATTATGATTCTTTGTTA
Source organism: Condylura cristata (assembly GCF_000260355.1). Lineage (NCBI taxonomy): Eukaryota > Metazoa > Chordata > Mammalia > Eulipotyphla > Talpidae > Condylura > Condylura cristata. Next base: position 36,865,554 of record NW_004567106.1, on the reverse strand, counting down.
ACACTGAAAAACCCAAAATAGGATACTACCCACTTTGAACTGTCTCTGCTTCTTCTCTCTTTAAAAAAAGAAAAGAAAAGAAAAAGAAAAGTCTACTTTGTGGGAAACAATTGGGAATACTAGTCTTCAGACTGAGAATGCACAAATCATGGGGGAATGCAATAATTGATAAATGATTCTTCCCTTCACCAATTTTCCATTTCATAAATGGCAAATTCCACTCGAAATGTTGGCAATCCAAACTAGTACCCTTTTATTGTTTCGGAGTTACCTCCTGACCCTATTCTTATCGCCTCCCACATCACCTTCCTGTATTTCCTGGCCTTTCTCTTTTAAGGATCAAGGTCTTTTCCCATCTCCCTGACCTGCACCATCATTTTGCAGCCAGTCAGAGATGAATGGGTTCTCTGGCCAGCTTTAGCTGTTAGAAGGAACCTCAGGGATCCCAATACTGAACAACAGCAAATCCTGGCTGGGGCTACTCAGTCCCAAACCCTATTCTTTCTGCTCATCCTCCTTTTTGTCTGGCCTCGGAGGAACTGGGAGAAGCGAAGGTATCACTGGAGTGATGACATGTGGCTCTCTTCCTTCTCCACCCTTCACATTTTTCTTTCCACGTGCGGAACCGGGAAAGCTCTGAACTGCTCTTGCCCTGGCGGTTGCCATGGTTACAAAATAGCAGCAGCTCTAAAGCCCGAAGAGTCTCATCCCATCTCCTTTACCTGCTCCCTCCCCAGTCCTTTCCACCGGGTTAGGGAATCTCCCCCGCCACATACACACACACCCATTTACACACATACACACACACACACACACACACACGAGTAGAAATATTTTCTGGCAGTTTTCTACCTTTATCCGCCCCCTTTTGCTTGTGCAAACAGCTTGACGCGCTAGAGAGGTCGGGAGGAGCTTTAATGAAGAAAAACTTGGGAAGAGTTGCCCTTATAACGCTTCATGCAGAGCTAAAAGGGAAAGTTAGCTTGTTTAACTCCGATCTCAGTAACTCGGAATTCGGGACGCCGGCGGTCCCAGCCGCTGGGCGCACGCTGGGGTGCAGTGTGCAGACAGTTAAGGAGCGGGCGTCTCCTTCTGTCAAGTCCCCTGCAAGCGCCGGGAAGCCAGCAAATCGTCTCCGCGCCGGAGACTGACCCAAGTCATCAGGGAAGGACAACCCACCAGGGTGGAAAATGGCCCTTGAGATGCCAGGGTAGTCATTTACATGTCAACTCGGGACGCCTCGGAAGAAGACCGGGGCGTTGGGGGGGTCAGGGGGAGGACACCCGAGGATTAAATTCACAGGGCTCAATTCGCAGCTGGAGTCCAATCCGGGCATTTCCACAGCAAGCCGGGCGGAGGGCTAAGGGGGATTCCCTGTTCCAGCCAGAGCGCCCGCTGCTCCGACCACACTCCCGGGACAGCCAACTTGGTGACCGCGGTCTGAGCCAACCCTTCTCCGCCAAGGGTCTAACTTGTAGGATTCCACCACCACGAGAGTCGCGAGCCCACACCAGGAAAAAGGCGTTGCCCATCCCTCCCCTAAAGCACCACAGCATAAACAACCACCACGGTCTCCCATCCCAACCCGCGTCCGCCGGGAGAAGGAGCCGGCAGGGGCGCGGACGCCCGGGCTCAGGTCCTCCCCGGTGGTCCCCGCCAAAGCGCCTCCAATGAACCTGCAGCGGGCGGAAGCCACCCGCACTTTTGAACGCGCTCTCCCCGCCGCAGGCGCGGAGGGAGCCAGAAAGCCAGAGTGTGCGAAGTTCTGGGCGCGCCTCGGAAGGAAAACTTTGCGAGGTTTTGGAAGCCGGGGGTTCAGCCCGGAGGTGGGACGGCGCCCCTGTCGCCACGCTGTCCCCAGCGCGGCGCGCACAGGCCGCCTGCACCTTAGCGCACGGGCTCCCCGTCCGCACCCCTCGCCCAGCGCGCTCACTACCCGTTGCTCGGGGTGCTTTTCCCTCCAGGGACGGCTCCGGGTCTCCCCGTCGCTCTGCTCGCCAGTTTGGACCCACAGCGACTCCCAAATCCAGTCTCCCCTGCCGGACACTGCGGGCCCTCCCCCTGAGGTAGCAGGTGACCCGAAGCCAGCGTTACCTGCCGTAAACGTTTCTCTCCCTCTCTCCTCTGCCTGCGGTCGTTCCGGGGAGCGAGGGAGGAGATGCCGGCTTGGGCGAGCGAGGCGAGGCGAGGCGCGGCGAGGCGGCTACAGGGGTGCAGGCGTGAGCTCCCGAGAGCCGCTGCCCTGGAGGAGCCGCGGAGCCGCCGGCGGCCCTGGCTGAGCGCGCAGACTGCGGCCGCAGAAGCCAGGCCGGGAGGTAGGGGGCGCTGCTGCCCCCACTCCGTGCGCCGCGCGGAGAGCGAGGCACCAGCTGGAGCTAGCGAGAGGCGAGTGTGGCTGGCGAGGAAAGGCACGCTCCGAGCGGGAGGGCGGCTTATAAGTTTGTGGTGTGACCGCAGCAGCTGTCCTGGAAGAGACTCGGTCGTTCTAAAAAAGGGATGCTCAGAACGCCGGGGATTACCTCTCCCCTTCCGATCTCCTCCCCCAGCCCGCGCCCCCTTCTCCTCTGCGCGCGCCAGTTCTCCCGGGTGAGCCCAAGTCCATCCCAGTCCGCGCGCAGGCTGTCAGCAACGCCAATTAAAAGTAGCTCTGGCCGCGCTCAGGGATGTTTTTTCCGGGCGGGCGCTCGGTCAATGAAGCCACCTCTGACGTCGGATTCCGCGGCCCAAGCCTTTAGGACCTGTTTTCTCTTGCATTCTATACCACAAAAGTCTCTGAAGACTTTTTGCGAAGAAACGAGGGGAATGGTTGACATCAAACATTGCCCTAAAACTAAACACATAAAAAAGAGTCCCTGTATTACACTGTATAAACCCCCTCAGCCACTCTTAGTGACCCTCAAAGAGCAGGCACGGGGGTGAGGGGCAGAGGTAAGTCTTACTTTAAGATGGCACCCAGGGAAAAAAACAAGCGAGGTGGGCAGAGGAGGTTAACAGACTGTAAGGCTACCTTTTCCTCTTGCTGGGTCAAGAGGAAAAAGAACAGACTGTAAGGCTACCTTTTCCTCTTGCCGGGTCAAAAGAAAAATATGTCGCTTATTCCAGTTTCGAGGTTCCCTTTGTGGATTTATTCACTCTTTGGTGTGGAATAAGGAATCTGGAAGTGTCTGAATATTACGGTGACTCCATACTGAAGTCTGAAACAATTTGGACGCTGGATCTTATTAAAGAAAAGGAAAAAAATGCAGACACAATAATTCTACAAATTTTACAAAACACTTGAATATGAATTTATTGTCGGCTTCCCTCAGGGACAGGAAAGGATCTGTGTGAATGAATACTTCTGAAGTTTAGGCCTTGTTAGCTGCCTGATAAATCCTTTGTGATTGGAGCTCCAAGTCCCTAGTCACACACCTTGCACTTATTAGTTTCAAACATAAAACTGACTTGAGGAAGAATCAGAGAAATGAAGAAGCCTCGGGGTCCTGTATTTGTCAGCTTGATTTAAGAGCACAGCTTGTAAGGTCCCAGAGCTCCTTTGGCGAATGACAGGGGTGTTTTGGTTTAGGGATAGTGAGCAGACAATGGAACAACTGGTAGGGGGGAGGAGATTCTTCATCCATCCTAGCCTTAGCAGCCTAGAGCTGAAGGCCACAGAGGCTAAATGAGTCCATTGAAGTTACAGATTGTTAGAGGCAGAGCCAGGCTCACAGCAGAATCAAATTTTCTAACTTTGAGGAAGGGTTTTTCCCCCAAGTTTCGTGCTGCCGCTTCTATATAACCTTAGTTTTGCTTTTAACCAGCCAACCCTATTATTTTCCTCTTTGGATACATGGAAATTTAAATCCATACAGACTACAAACTGAAGCAAATTTTTCCTGAGTGTTTTATATTCACTCTTAACTCACTCATAACCTTTGTGTGTTATTGAATTCATCTCAATTTTGTTGTGCTTTTTTTTTTTAATGTTGTCCTTCATTTCAGTTTGCAAGTTCTTGAAAGTAAGAATAAAATATCTTTTGTTTTCCAGAGCATAACATGCAGCTTTGCTCATGAGGGTCAAAGAGAAGTCGTTTTTGTTATTTGAATTCTCAATTTATTAGTTTTCTAATAATTTTGTCAGTTTACTGGCTAGAGTATTGTGCTTATTAGAACTGTGGTTAATTCAGGATTTCACATTTTCCTTCCTGTCTATATCTTAGCCTAATATACTCAAACCAAAAGACATCTCTCTTGTGCTACTATTTGAACCTTTTCCCCAGAGGCCCTACGGAATTAATTACTTCCTTCTTTTTTCTTAAAACACTTTGATTTTGTTACTATTATAAGCTCTTTCAAGTGATATCATAATTGGATATGCATGTGTCTGTATCTCATACAAGAGTGTTGGCTGTTTTCTGTCTTTGATTCCCCCATCTGTAAAGCAATGTCTATGAATCTGTGTTACACTGATTTAGTTTGAAGTACCCTGATTTCAAATTTAGACTGCATTTACTAGGGCATCCTGAACACTCCATGAGAAGACAACATCTGGAAAGTAGATTCTGTGCTATCCTCCCTTTTAATTACTCTGAGCACGCAGCAGGCGAATCAACTCCACAGCTCAAAGTGATGATGAATGACCTCAGCTGTACCCAGGACTTTGTAATCCTCTGAGTGTGTTACATATGGTAGGTGTTTCACAAACATTTGGGGGTTAAATGAATTAAAGTACTGGATATGATGATGATAATCAGTCCACTGAATTTATTTCCAAATCTCTACAAACCATGCAGGATCTAACCAGGATGATTTTACAACCCTTTCTAAGAATTTGGCCTTTGCTATCATCAACAATAATTATGTGTCCCATACAGCTAAATTCTAGTCGAATCCTTGCAATAACACCAGTGGGAAAAGTTTATTTTACATTTTTTCTAATATAGGGTGCATTGTAATTTTAGTTTATATCCAAGGGAAACTATTCAGGATTCAACAAGTGATCCTTAATTACACTGAAAGAGATGTGTGTCTCATCAGTTAGAACTAACTGCTAGAGTTATACCGATTTCAGTCTGATGGGATTTAAAAAAAAGAGAGCGAGAAAGGAAAATGATTATACAGTATGTTCAAGAGTCCTTTCCGACAAACATGAGGACTTACAAATAGTTCAAATAAGTCATTCTTACTAATTGGTAGGAGAAATGTGTTAGATAATAGAGTATTTCCCTAGGATTACTTGTTAATACTGAAAGAAACCAATGAATGAAGTTCTAATTGTAGAATTTCACAAACTGTCTACATTGGGTGTGAAGGCATCAGGAATGGGTAAAAGTAGAACAGGTATATTCTTGGCTTCTCCAATTCCACATATAGCTGCCTCTCCCCAGAAGACAGGAGACATAATTACTGGGTCTAAAATTTAAATCTAGTGGGTCTCCGAGGTTTCAGTTGCAATTTCAGTAAAACGTACTTGCCTGAAGTTGTTTTCCAACAAAATCTAGAGTCCTACTTCTCTCTGTATACTCCTCTATTCATAACATAAATGGAAATGCAGTGAATTTAAAAGAAAGAAAAAGAAAATACATAAGAGACTGCAAGCATCCATGCAAAAAACAAGGAAAATTGAGATAAAATCCAAACCCTTTAGTGTTCACTTCTACAAACCTAATCATACCTTTGTCAAGCATAAAATCCCCTGCCTTTTAGCAAATACTATTTTGTGGATTTTTTTTTCATGTATTAATTAATATACCAGTCCTGACCGATAAGCAATGGTATTAGACTCACATGAGAATTCTGGGTTATACATCGACTTCTAGTTGAAACAAGTGATGGCATGAGTTGAAAGCAGCTCACCTACCTCCTAATCTTCTATCAGTTGTTTCCCCCTCACAAATTTCAGTGTTTTTTTTTTCATCTGTTTCATTTTAGTATGGAAATCCACTCACTACTGAATCGTTAGATACATATAAAGATAGTTAGATAGCAGTTAATGGTTGACAAGAACACACCTGACTTTTATTTTTAATTCAATGTTAATTATACAGACAGAGAACACTCAAAAGTAAATATAACCTGTTTCTCACATCAATAAAGAGAGGTTTACAGTTAGTTCATCAGAATGTAAGACTGTCAAAACTTTGCTTACTGTTCTTTGAGTCTTAAACTTGTGTAACATGTTAAATCATCATAAGGGATCTCTGGCCCTTGTGTTATAGATGAAACCAATCAAGGTCAAGAAGACAGTGGATCAGCCAGCTCTACAGACTTCTGTATAGTCCCTACTTCTATATAGTACCCTGCTAAGAGTCTTTGCTTTTAAAAAAATCAGCTTCTTTTCAAAATCTTTCCAAGCCAGAATCTTAAGGTTATATTTACTTAGCTGGGATGGGGTGTGGTGAATAATTAAATTCAGCAGGAATGCACTTCAAAATAAAAATAAAAACACAGTCCAACCCTTTTGGCCCTGGTCCTGAGCCCTCAGAAAAGAAAACCTCCTTGACTATGAACATTCACTAGACGTTGGAAAAGCTTCCTATATCTGATACTATAAATGACTCTTTGTTTTTTATGTTTAGTAATGTTCTTATATCAACAAACAATCCTAAGGAAGGATTTTAAGGAAAAATAAACTACTTTCATATACATGGTATAAGGGGAAAATAGCATCTTTAAGTTTGCTTTTCTTAATACCTTATTCCACCCCCTCTCCACCCTTAGAGCATTCTTGAGAGTGAGACCTAAGAAAATGGGAGAAAGGAGAGATTCCTGTGATATCTAACTGAGGCAAGCCTATTTGTATAAGGGTGATGAAACCAAGAAAAATATGCCCTCTTGTGGCTTATTTGTTCTAGTTCACAACTAATCAACAGTACTCTATTATTTCCTGAAACCCAAACATACCTATATTCCAAGTGGAATTAAACTATTCCTTTGTGCAGTAATTGGAGAGAACAGGTTCGTGCAGGAAGACATTCCAAAGTTTCTACTTTGTTCAAGGTCAAAAGCAGCTGCTAGCCACAACGAAATCAGTATCCCTAATATCAGGGAAAGATTTCCAAAATAATCCACAGATTCTTACAGATATTATCAAAATACCTTCCTAAAATGCATTAGATAGAATTTCTTTTCTAAATTGTAAAGTTTTTCTTGGATAGATTTAAAGCATTGCTTTCCACAAATTGGAGAAAATTCATGATTTTCTTTCCTACTGTATTTGTACCCCTAATATTTAATTGGCTGTAGAATGATGCTTATTTTCCCATTTTAAAAGTAAAACTACATTATAAAGCAGTTAAGAGAATACTCATTTTCATTCTGTGCATATTTTCTCTTTCTTTCCCCCTCAGTTTACCAACAAGTGAGGTTATAACGAATGTGTTACACATTATGTTTTGCAGCTATAATTCATTTCATGATATTAAAAAAAAAGTGCCCATCATGATTTCATAAAACAACAAAGTGGAGATGGGTTTAGAGAGACCTGAGCTCTGCTGATAAATAGAGTGATATGAAGACAACTGTCATTTCAATAACTTAGTAACTAAGTGAATGTTCATGGTCTAAAACACACCAAGTGCTGAATCTTTAGTTCAACTTCATAACAACAATTATGATCGACAGTGGTAGTATTATTTTGCAAAGAAACTTAAAGTGGGACCCAAGGTCACACATTTTTCACTTGTCTATATCTGCTTGTATTAGATGGACCAACAGTTAAATTCTTAATCTGTGCCTTTAGTTTAGTAAGTACTGGTTAAAAAAACCAAGTTGTATCGACTTCCTTATTAGAAAGAATAAATGCAATTCACAAAAATGCCCCATCTACTTAATGGAGTTATTGCTTTTCTGTGTTACAAGCGAAAAAGGAGTCCTTTTTTTTTCTATTTAAATTTTTATTTATTTATTTATGCATACAAGAACTGGGTTACAGGCCAGAGGTATGGGGAATAAGAGAATTCCCCAGAGACAGAGTGGGACATAGAAAGGCAAATTGACTGAAAGACATTGCTGAGGGGAGCAGCTGGAGAGGTCTGCTTCACCAGGTGGGTCACTCAGGCCTCAGTGACTGGCATAGCTTGACAACGCTGAGTCTTTAACAAACCTTGTACCACCAGGAAGGCTTGGAGTCCAGTTCTTTTATCTGGTTCAAGATCATTCTGATACTTGAGGCACACATGAACTTTTATTAGAATTATTATTTACAAACATGCATAGTTATTCTTTGATTTATGTGGGAAATGATAGAATAAAAAGTAAGCAAAACAAAACAAAAAAGTAAGCTTTGAACACAGTAGTGATGTCAATGCTTTCTGAGAAGTATCTCTTGCTAGAAGGATGTGTTCCAAGGAAAAATTAGAAGCCAGAACTCTTCAAAGACACTATTACAATATTCCAGAGAAATAATGAGTTGAACTAGAGGAGTGGCCGATAGAACCAGGGGAGTTTCACATGTGAGCAATGACTAAGAATCACATGTCTTATTAATTAAATTAAGACTGAGAAAGTAGCCTTAAAATCAATAGTTCTGTAAAAGTCATTAAAACCTCTTTAAACTTGGAGCTCTTAAAAAATAAATACATAATTTGACATTGTGGGAAGAGACTTAGGAAAAGACTCAAGCTGGTACCTTAACTGACCTTTTCTGCTTTTGTCATCTGAGGGCAGTAATTTTCAAACCTGCTGAAGGCATTTGAAACTGCCTATATATTATCATAAGGTACTTCAAGGCATAGACTTTTCAAAAGTCACCTCTTGATTTAATATGTTAAAAAAAAAAAAAAAAAAAAAAGGGCCCTCCCTGGTGGCGCAGCGGGTTAAAGCACAGCACTGAGAATCTAAAGCCGCTTCCTCATGAGTTCGATTCCCGCCTGTCCCGGAGGTGACCACATGGCGCGGCAGACCTCTCCTGACCTGCCCGCTGCTCCCCTCAGCAGTGTACTTGGTCGATCTGCCTGCTCTGGTCCCCACTCTGTCTCTGGTGAAGCCTCTCACCGCCCCTGAGCCTCTGGCCTGTACCCCAGTTCTGTATGCACAAATAAATAAATCTTTAAAAAAAAAAATTAAATGAACATTGTTTAAAAAAAAAAAAAAAAGTCAGCCACTTAACAATAGTTTTCCAAAGTCAGTTATTCGTTGGGTTAGTCTTAGAAATAAGTTTTTCTGAGAAACAGCCCCAAGTCCTTAGTGGCACAATACAACTCCAGTGGACACTAATAAAATTTCTATGAAGGCGGCATATTTTGTTTCTTAGCATGAGGTGTTATGGGTGCCTGCTCCTTCCCTATTGCTGATTGTCATGATTAAGGAGAAGAGACATCTCGTACCATGGTGAGGCTAAGAGGAGGTGCAGCACCCTAAATAGAGTCTTTGGGAATTAAGGAAATGATTGGAACCAGTGCTAGCTTTTCAGTCTCACTATATTGTGCCTCTAGCTTTTGATGTGGCTTACTTGCATCCCTTATTTACATCACCACTCCAAGTTTTATTTTGTTCTAAACCATTGGGAATTCCAACCCATAATTAAGTTGCTTTTGGTACTCTCCAAACCCTGAGTGAACTCAAATATACTGAGGAAACTTCTAATAAATCAATCCATAGTTAAAGGGACATTGAAACAACAAGAACAATTAAAAAATGTTGTTTTCTCTTTCCTAGTCCATTTTACCTTTCCTTTTTAATAAATATGTTAAATGTGTATATTACATTATATATATATATATAAATCCAATATATATGAAAAAATATATAACATATATATTTCCTTCATTTACCTGTGGTAAAAACAGTACTACAAACTTTCATGTTAATCTGTAGGTTTAGCCTCTTTTGGATCAAAAAATGATGGAACAAAAGGTCAGACAAAGACAAATATTAAAACCAAGTCTTGGAAACTGACCTTCCAGAAGGAGTGGCAGCTGGAGGAAGACAGAGGTAGAGAAAGAGCTCATGTGAACTGTGGTGAAGGACTATGGTGATTTGGTTGTGGGAAAGCTATGGAGACAACACTTGAGGGGGACAATCATATACTGTCCAAATATTAATAATGATTTAAAACAATGGTATCTCAATGAAAAAATTAATTAGGATGCAATTATTAAATATTAACAATGATATAAGGACATAAAACAGTGGTACTTCAATACAATAATTCAATATTAATTGGGATACAATTATTAAATATTAATAATAATGTTAATAAGGACATAAAACAATGGTTCTTCAATAAAAATAATTTTAAATGTATGTACGTATGCATGTATGTAATTAGTGATTAAAGTCTGAGATGATGTGTCCCTCCCTTTTGTTTCTCCTATTGTTTCTGTTCCTAGAACCATAGCATCATAGTTGCAGGAAGTAAACCAAAGTCTTTGAGTGTGAAGTTTTGCCTGTTTTGGTCATCCAGATCATCCTTTGTATGGGAAATGCTTGCCTGTTGGCTTCGTCACCCAACATCCCTCATCTGTCAAATAGTGTAGAAGACTTGCACAATCAATACAAAACTCACTTAACACATATGATTCCTAGTATTTGGAAATTGTTACCTCTCTTAATGAGGAAAAAAATTAGTAAAAAATAAATGTTTAATTATGTCCTCTTAAATTAATTTTATTTATTGTGATTTATTATGATTTTATTTTCTAACAGCAAAATTGCTTTATGACTAATTAATCATGTTTGTGGATAAAATGTTTGAATCACAGAATTTAAGGTGAGTTTACTGGACACACAAAAAGACACTGCTCTGATTAAGGGCTCAGAAATATAAAACAGAAGCAAATGAAGAGTTCTTAAAACTTGACCATGAACACAACACAAATTTTCATGAGGTAACTTTAGAATCTAAAGATTGAAGTGAGATACTCAAATACTTAAAATAATATCACCAATGTGTTAGCAAATGGCTGGCATTTCCTCATCTGAATATGGGTAACTTTTGGACTGTAATGGGTAGGGAAAGACAAAGACAATGTGTGGTCATTAAAGTTCAGGTTTAGACTCAGTGGTAAATTGAAACATGCTATTTACCAAACACCTACTTCCACATTATTTTTGTTGTATCTGAACTTCTGTGTGATCAATACTCTATACTTAATATATTATTATCATATCAAAAAAAATTGTCAGCTTTTTCATCTTACCAACAGATGTCTTAATCTCACAAGTCTCAACATAAAATCTATTTGAAGAATATTCATAGCATAGGATTTAGTAATTCTTATACAATTGCCATAAACGTCAGAACAAACACAGTGAAGGCTATGATTAATTTTGAAATCATGATCTTTAACTTCTCATATTATTTATTTGTTTGTTTATAGTCATCGCTCTAAGGTGACATATGCCAGAATTACTGATCATAAGAAAGATAGTCAGGTATTTTCACTGTTTATCTTCAAAGTCATTAAACAAAAAACAAAAAAAAAAAATAGAGGTTTCATAACAGCTTTGCCAGTCACTTACACAAGAATTTTTTTTTTTTAGGTTTATTTATTTGTACATACAGAACTGGAGGCCAGAGGTTCAGGGGTGGTGAGAGGTTTTGCCAGAGACAGAGTGGGGAGCAGAACAGGCAGATCGACGAAGTAAACTGCTGAGGGGAGCAGGGGGCAGGTCAGGAGAGGTCTGCCACGCCATGTGATCACCTCCTGGGCAGGTGGGAATCGAACTCATGCGGAAGTTGCTTTAGCTTCTCAGTGCTGTGCTTTAACCCGCTCCGCCACCAAGGAGGGCCACAAAATAATTTTTTTAGAAAGGTAAAGTAACCGCTGTCCTATATTGAAAAGGATGAGTCAATCAATGTCTTAATACAGTATTTTTCAGATAACTAGTACCTAACCTTCAATAGCTGTACAGAGAAAGCGTATTGCTGGAAACAGCTGTGGAAGAAATAAAACTGTATTCTTTCGAAGTGCAAAGACTTCTTAGGTACCTGCTAGCAGACTAATCATTCTGTTCCAAGAAAGATATTGAACGAAGTGTTTACTCAATAAAAGGTCGAAATTCAGAACTTTAAAATTTTTTATCCCTTATGCTATTTACTACTGAACTATTATTGCCATATATCTAGATCCAAGGATCAAAAAAATTTTTCAAGTAATTTTGTGAAATAACAGATATATGCAAATATAAATAAAATATAAATTAGTACATTCATGTTAACTTTGTTAAAAAAATTCAATAAGTGGTAGCCCTCCCTGGTGGCGCAGTGGGTTAAAGCACAGCACTAAGAAACTTAAGCCACTTCCACGTGAGTTCGATTCCCGCCTTCCTGGAAGGAGATCCATATGGCACGGCAGACCTCTCCTGACCCACCTGCTGCTCCCCTCAGCAGTGTACTTCATGGATCTGCCTGTTCTGCTCCCCAATCTGTCTCTGGTGAAGACTTTCGCTGCCCCCTGAGCCTCTGGCCTGCACCCCAGTAAAAAAAAAATCAATAAGTGTTTTCTGATTGTCTCAGTGAAATCTCATCTTTACAAGTACTCCAGTTTCAGAGTTAACATCTCTCCTTCAAAATTTTCATTTTATTTCTCTAAATAACATGTAAGTGATTTCTAATTTACTCAAATTTGATATTCAATCTTGCATGCACTAATTTATAAAAATAAGTTTAGAAACATCATAAACACCTAATTTACATAATTGTTTACCAAGCAACTGAAGCAACTATAAAACATTGTTTAATTTAAAAATTTTGACATATAAATATATAAACACTATTTGCCTTATGTATTATAATAATATGATCTGCAAAACAACCAAATATGATATTTGAACATCCATATTTTATTTTTATACAATATCCAAATAAAAAAAAATTGTAATTTTTAATAGCATTGTAAATGTATAATAGAGTAACATGCACAAAGAAGCTATGAACTGTGCTAAGAAATTAATATATTGCCATATCAAATTAAAAAAATAACTAAACTTTTGGGAAAATAATTAATTTTTTAAAAAAAGATTTATTTATTTACACATACAAGATCTGCGGTACAGGCCAGAGTTGCCGGTGAGAGGATTCACCAGAGACAGAGTGGGTAACAGAACAGGGAATGAGAAATCAGGAGAGGTCTGCTGAGCAGTGTGGGTCACTTACTAGGTGGGGGATGAACTCCTGTTCAAGTGGCTGCGGATAGCTGCATAGTGCTGTGCTTTCACTCCCCGGGAGAGCCCAGGAAATAATTAATTTAAATGCTGATTCCATTTTTTTCCCTGATTTTTCTAAGAATTTACTCCATGGTAGTGAAATATGGATTTAATTTCTGAGGCCTAATTTTGATTTGCTTCTTGCTTACCTGGCTTTTCCCAAAATATCAATTCAATGTATTTTTTTTTACAAAACTGAAAACTGAAGTTTGGAGGAGCAGCAGTGGTGACTTTGAGAAGATCTAAGCTTCCCTTAGACACCTACTACATCAGGTCTCACTCTGCACTGCCACTGGAAACTGTGAGAATACAAAGATGGCAGAGAAAATAAGCCAAGGCATCTAAAAGCGATATTCTACATGACATACATTTATGTATACATTATAGTGTTGAGAAAATCCACACATAAATAAACCAGATATATTAATTGTAAAAAGGAAATGTTTGTTTTGGATTTTTGAGAGATCTGTATCTCTGAGGAAACACAATTATAAGGTATTTGAACATCCCAACCAAAGGACAGTCTTATATAAACCCATAGGAATTATTTGTAAGCAAATACTCTTTATTTAACCACATATCAGCACTGCATATGGTCAGCTTCTCAGATAAAAAATTAGTAGCGATAAATACATTAA
>NW_004567106.1:36769282-36850988 GCF_000260355.1 Condylura cristata | reverse complement strand
AATTAGTTTTTTGAGGTCTTATGGTCTAAATATTTAACACACAGGGTGTATGTATTTAATTCTCATTGAGGTCAATAAAGTATGCTTTCTGTAAAGCAATGCAAACTCTTCTGTGTTGCAATTCTCAATCTTTGTCTGGTTATTATTAAAGCTAATAATGATTTATAATGTTTTCAAAATCATCATTCAAAAATTTGCAAGTACACTGGACGATAACCCTTGAGAATACAATAGAAAATTGTGGAACTTTAGGCTTGGAATTTATTGATCCAATCTTTTGATCTACAAATGAACAAATTGGAGGTCAGAATGCTTTGTTCAAGGTCACATCATTAGCTAATGAAAGATCTAGAGCTAAGAAAGAAGATCCATTTTATGTTGATTCTATTATAAACCAGAGCCTCTCTTAGCAGATGTTAATTTAGTAATAACAACACACCCTCCTTCTAATGACAAAACATACATTTCTGCACTTGGGAAGATAGTTTAGCTGTTACTCTTGCCTGTAATTCTTCTATGATAACACTGGTTAATCATTATTAGCCTTAACACGAGTGATTTTTAGGTTAATTTAAGCTACTAAAATTATGCAAACTAGGCTTGCTCTTCTATTTAGTAGATGTTTTTAGTGAATATCTCAAATCACTATCATATGACATTCCAACCTTATTAGGAAATCATTCATATGTACATATACATTTTAGGATCTCTAGTAAATTTCACACAGGAAGGTACAATGTTGAAGAATCTCAGGTAGTTACATACAAAACATACATCTGAAATGAGAAGCATATCATGCACTATAATTTATCTTACATTAATAACCAATTCAAAAAAGTTAACTAGCACTTCCACAACAAACATAAAAATCATTCGATAGGATTAAAGACTACTTTGAAAGATAGTATAGTTAGAGACAGAAACTGTTTTATCTATTCTAGGGCAACAGAGAAGAAAAAATCATATGTTGCTGCCAAGCATAATTCCTTCTAATTTGTTTGATGTGCAAATACTGTAAGATATGAGTCAATATATAATCTTGGAAGCTATTAGACTACTGCTTACTATAATTTTCAGTAGGATTAGGACAAAGGATTTTGCTACAGTCACCTCTGCATTTACTTATTTATTCAAACATCAAGTATTACATCAAACGTCTGTTATGCATCAGATAGTGCTGTAGATGCTGGAGATAAATGCTGAGTAAAAACTATCTTTCAACTCTAGATTTAGTTGAGAGACAGATATTACAAAATTAACATTCAAATGTAAAATTGGAATTGGGTTAAGTTTTGGGAAATAATGTGCTTTGTAGAACTAAATAGGTGATTTCCTGATTCTCTATTTCCCCAACTCATTGTCACAAACAGCACTTATGCTATGTAGTCAAAGAGGATGAATAAGCTAAAAAACAAGTAAAATTTTTTTCTGAAAAAAAAAAAAAAGAGTTCCCCAAAATGGAACAATATAAAGAGAAATATGACCCAGTTCTAAACATTTGCTAACTCAGTGACTATTCTCTCTTTCTCTGCTACATGCTAGTCTTTGGTGAAGGTCTTTCGCATTTTAAATTCACAATTTTCACTTTGTCTTTTTCTTTGCTGATATATATTTAGAGAGGATTCGTGTAATTCCCAACTTTAGAGGAAACTAGAAATCCTGAGCATTTTCTTTCTTAAGACACGAATTCTTAACATCAAAGCATTTAAATGGAGCAAAAACTGTATTTGCTGGGAAACCATTAGCTACACGAACAGGGTGGTGTCTGTTAAACTAATGTTTTTCCTGAGGCAGACTTCAAGGCTCATCAGCTGTGAGAAATATGGTACCTGAGTGGTTTCTTCCACTTTTCAGCTTTGATATGCTTTTAGATTTAGAAAAAAGTAAGTCTGTTTGTGAATTGTGGGTAGATAATAGTACGGTGTGTGTGTTTTACAATCAGACACTTGAGAAATATTCCTCCTTTTCATACCAAAACTTCATACAGTTGGAATCAAATCACTTATGTTCAATCACATGTTTGTCACTGAATGACTTTTTGGTATTAAAACTTAACTCTGGTAAACAAGACTTTCTTCCAAAATCTATTTTAAAAATTTTAATTATCACTTTCAAAACATAATTTATTGTTTTTTTAGGCGTTTGTCATTTTCAAATGACAAATTGTATCATGTGATTGAATACCAAGCAAAACGACTATTAAAGCTCATTGGAGTACATCAAGTAGATGTACTCCACAGTACATCAGACAGAATCATATCTTAGTAAATACTAAACAAAATTTATAACTATATATATATATATATAAGAATGTTAACACTAGTATTTATAATCAGTTTTTCCAGATGTTCAGCAACATAAAGGACTGATCCTTGTTATAGTGACTGAGAATGTTATTCATTACAAGTCTCTGCTATATGACTAAGTGTAAATTAAAGGATATTTGTAATTTATAACTATATATATATATTTAAGAGAATGTTAACACTAGTATTTATAATCAGTTTTTCCAGATGTTCAGCAACATAAAGGACTGATCCTTGTTATAGTTGTTATATGCTGGATACAACCGTGACAGTCATTTTCTTGTGTACAACCAGTTTTATCAGTTAGCAGTTCACTAACACATATACTGTGTTTAATTTATAAATACACATAAAATAATTATTTTTTCTATTTTTAATAGTAGCATATGAATAGCTTTTTTAAAAGTTTCTACAAATGCTGAAAGCATCCTAAAAGATACTAAACTGGGCCCTCCCTGGTGGTGCAAGGGGTTAAAGCACTGCACTATGAAGCTATCAGCAGACACTGCAGCACAAGTTCGATCTCAACCAGAAAACTGACCTACATGGCCCAGCAGACCTCTCCTGACACCCCCATCCCCGCTCCCCTCAGCAGTGTGTTTCAGTACATCTGACTTTTCTGCTCTCTACTCTGTCTCTGATGAATCCTTTTACCCCCTGTATCTCTGGCCTGTACCCCCAGTTCTCTAATAATAAATAAATCTTTAAAAAAAAATAAACTAAAAAATACTAAACTTTTGGATATAGAGTTCCTTTGAAATTATAGTCTGCTAAATTTCACCATGACATTTTTTCATTTTACCTGGTGAGAGATGTAAATATTAATTGTAAGAAAAAACAAATTTCAGAGAAGGGCAAATTTTATTACTGTGACTATAGAGCATGTGCTTACTTTTACATAGTCACCCTTCACATTTAGTGTTTCCAGGGATTTATTTTATAATTATTCGGGGTACTGATGGTTCACCTGCCCCACCACAGGCAGTGTTGTTTCACAGACGACTAAAGGATGTTCTTGTCTGTAGGGTTGTGTAATTTTTTAAGAAAACAGAAGGACAGTATGTTGGGCAACAAACAGAAGCTATTCATTCTCCCTTTAATCTCTTACTGTACGAATATAGTATCTTTAACCTTTGTGACCCACAGTATTTGATTAGTACTAAATATATTTGATACCTGTTTTTTAATTTTTTTTTTTTGCCCACCAGTATACTAAACTTAATTTAGTTTACATCAGCAATATTTCTAGATGTGGCTCTCTTTGGCTGCCTTTCAGTCTCATGGGCTATATAAAAAATACATAAATTATTAAGTTTAGCATCATTGAAAACATGTGCATCTATGTAAAAATGTCATCTATTCAGTGGCTACATTTGTGGCTATGGTAATATAAACCCATAAACGTGCACAATCCTCTATATTGATTCTAATAAACAAAATTCAGTTGGATGCATAACCTGATATTGTGGTTTGGGTAGGTACCATTTTATTTTGTCAAACATCAAATAGGAAGAATAGAATAGACATATTGTTTTGGTTAGTTGGCACTTTCTTCCTCTAACAAATGTGATCCACTTTTTAGAGTGAAATAACTACTTCACTGCTTCAGATTGATAATAGGATCCATCCAGCATTTCAACACTGGTCATTGTTAATGTTCATTATATGCAGTTTATAATAAAATGTTTATAGTTTACACTGTTTTGCTAATTTTAGCAAAGGTGTTTTTTCTACTATCATTTGTTAGAGGAGAAAAAAGAATTACAAATAAAGAAATGACTGTATTTCATTTTAGTCTGGTAAAAGTAAAGTGAATTTCCCTCTATTAATTTTTTTCAATTTAACATCTGTCTTTTTTAATGATTATTTAATCGGTTATTTCTATATCTTTATCTCTAATCAAGCATTCTAAGGACTGATCTGCCTATACATATTCACATCTTTCTGTGATTCGTTTTTTGGCCTGTTCATAGGACAATCATTTTGTAAAACTTCTTCTAAAGAAAGAATATGAAAAAATATTCTATCGAGGTCATTCAAAATTTGTATCTTATTGATGATTTAATGAAGAAAAATTTTATATCGGTAACTTCTTTTTTTTAAAGGTTTATTTGTGCACACAGAACTGGGGTACAGGCCAGAGGTATAGGGATGGTGAAAGGATTCACCTGAGACAGAGTAGGGAGCAGAAAAGGCAGACCAACAAAGTACACCACTGAGGGGAGCAGCCGGTGGGTCAAGAGATGTCTGCCATGCCATGTGGTCACCTATGGGACAGACGGGAATCGAACTCACGTAGAAGTAGCTTTATCTTCTTAGTGCTGTGCTTTACCTTGCTGCGCCTCCAGCAAGGGCCCCACCTTTGTAACTTCTTATAGCCAAGGTCATATAAAGACTTAGAACTGCAAAATTTTCAGGAAAGTCTAAGTTTGTCCCTTATCAATGCAGTAAGATTTTAGGATATTTCAGATTTTCGATAGTGAAGAGAAACTACTCTCAATTGTCCTACACTGACTAACTTGGGCCTTGGGAAGTATTTACCCAGTTCACAGGCCTTGAAACGTAGGTATCATTAATTTTATATTATATCCACCTCTATAAAGACCTTATAAAACACATATTATTATTACTCCCATAATAGAAACAAGGACCTGACGAAGGTCATGAGAAGCATGAAGTCTTGCTGAAATGTCACAGAGATGCTTGTAATCTGGAGCATGTCGGATTCAAGGTCAATGTTTTAACGATCTTGACACATGCTTTTTATTTTCTATCAGTTGTCTTCTGCACTTCTTTATATATAGTGTTGTGACTTCTATTACTTAGGGGCTTTCAAAACTTAAGCCATGCTAATATTTATTTTACACTGTTTTGATACCACGAGGTAAGAGTTGCTTATGCTGGTTATTAAACCAGATTTAATACTTTCATTCATCCACCCATTACTTAGTTGGTACCTACTATTTGTTAATATAGTCTTAGACTCTAGGAAGATGAGGAGAGACAAGGTCCTTGCTCTCACAGATCTTACATACAGTGAAAATAATGTGGGGAGATTACAGAAAAGTAATCAAATAAGTAATTAAGGTATGTGCCAGAGTCACATATCAGTTCAGTAGACAAGAAAGACTGATAAGTAAAGTCAATATCATAAAGAAGTATAAAACTTAGCTAGTAAAACATAGGCTAGATGAATGGAAGTGTTCTAGCCCACAGAAGCTACCATGTGAGAATGCTTTTGTTGTGTTTCTTGGCCCAGGAATTTCCTTTGCCAAGAGGTGTCTAATTGAACACTCATTTATTTGTCAAGGACCAGTAAAAAAACAACCTTTAATGAAACTTTAATGATTCTGCTGTGTAATTAGTTTTGTTTATACATACATGGTGATATAGGTCTTTCTTCATTTATATATGGAGATAATAATTGCCTTTAGTGAATTTTGAACACTATACTACATAAAGCTGTCATTATCATGTACATTATTACTCTGATGTCATTTTCTTTGATCATTTGCAGCATTTATGCCATTATTTAATGACTATTATTAGTTAATTTCATTTTTCTCATTTACAATATTTTTTACAAAAGAAGTCACTATTGGGCATGACAAATAATGCCACTTGGGTAGAAATCCAGTAGAAACACAAGTTTTACATTTGAAATAAATAAGCATTCTATTATTATTTGCTTTCAGTTTCTTACATAATAAGTGGAAACCTTGTACAGGAATATAGCCTCAATTGGATAAAAAATGTAAAATTGGTTGAGGAAATAAATATCTATATATACTTGGTGTCTCTTTTAGCTGAATACCTCTTTGAAGAAAAGCTATCTGAATACTACAACATAGTATTTATTTTTTAAATGATGTATATTTACAAATATACTAATAGACAATATGCACATTAAAAATTCATGTAATAAAACTAAAGAATAAAATAATTACTAAACAATATTTTGATATAAAGTTTACTTTTTCATTAAAAATATGTAATTAACTGCACATATGATGTGATGCCATAGTTCAAATAATTCTGAAATTTTGGGTCATTTTTACATACAAAACACTTACAAAAAATATTTTTGTCATGTATAATGAGCTCATTGATTTCACTCCATAATGCATATTTCAAAGAGTTTACAGTTAGATTTCATTTGTGTTTGCATTGGTAGTATAATGTTGAATCTGAGCTTTCACAGGAAATATTTTTAACATTTACACACAAACATTCAAATTCTATATTATTGTAAAAGCAAGTTAGAGCTGATTATCTGGTTTAGAGGTCAACATCCTAGAATCTTATTTACCATCTATAATGAGTAACTATGTTACGAGATTTTAAAGCATTTTTTATCACACAGGAGGCTTGTTTAAAATATGAGAATTCCTAGGTCTTAATCTTGGGTGGGCCCCATGATATACATTTTTAATATACTCCCCTTGAAATTGAAACACCCCTTGAAATTGAGAAGTAGAAAATATAGATTCCAGAATTTTCTATGAATCTTTTTTAGAAACTCTGCCCTTTACTTTTTTAATTGTCAAATTCATTAAACAGAACATGACACATTATTATCTTTACTGGTAGCAAGAGAGTCATTTAGGTCAATGAACCACATCCTCTATCTACCTTCCTTTTTAGGTAGCAAATACTAGAAGCAAGTGTTTGTAGTAGCCAGTAACCAGAGAAAAAAGAATATATTTTTCCCTAGAACTCAGAGTGGACACTGGTCATATTTTATC
This sequence comes from Condylura cristata, assembly GCF_000260355.1. Taxonomy (NCBI): domain Eukaryota; kingdom Metazoa; phylum Chordata; class Mammalia; order Eulipotyphla; family Talpidae; genus Condylura; species Condylura cristata. The sequence goes on along the minus strand of NW_004567106.1, from coordinate 36,843,937 downwards.
CATGCTTGTATTCTGAAGATTATATTCATACCTGGCATGTATAATTAATCCATTAATATATAATGGAAGATGTTTTCATTTGCTCAGCAACACATTACCAATTCTGTATTTACTCTTTATCTTATAGTAACGATATATGAGTTCAATTTAGTTCCTAGATGCAGCACATCTAGCAAAAGTAGGTAGATGGTTAAATTTAAATAAGATTCCTACCTGGGTAGGAGGCCAGTAGAGACTAATTCCTAACAGAAGTGTACAAAGATGTGACAACTGTGCCTATATGCTTACATTCATTCACAGGAAATTACAGTTTTTTGCTGGGAATATTGAAGGAGATTCGTGGTTTAGTTGCTCCTGTTAAGATTTTGAACCATTTCTTCTATTTTAAGTCTTTTTAGTTTTGTTCTTATTTAATTTTTATTGAAATGACAATGATTTACAACATTGTATATTATTTAAAGATGTAGGATCATAACAATTTTATAATTAACATGAAAAGTATTTCATATTATACCTAGCAATATGGTATAACATCTCAAAAGAAATTAATGGAAGAAAAATAACAAACACAGTAAAGCACTTTGAATTATAAATCATTCATACAGTTAAACAACTGTTCTGTAAGATTTTTCACCAGTACTATTTGAATTTCCCGACAGGAAACTTCAAAATCAACAGTGTTAAATACCATTAACAAATTGTTAATAATCCATCTCCATATGTTAACTTGCTTCTTCTTTAACAATGAAAAAAACTTGTATTTTATTTTTTTAATTTATAAAATCTGATTCTTTCAGTGAGTCTATCCTTTACATTAATGACTGGTAATGCATTCTAGGTGTCCTGAGATCTGGACACCACCTGTTGTAGCCATGTGTTTTACCTAAACAATTCACTCTTTTAGTGGCACTTTGGTTTCTTGAGCTGTATCAACAAGTCAGCCTAGAGACATTTCTATAAAAAGTACATGTGGGTGGCAGAGTTTCAGGGTCCATTTTTTCTTTCTCCAGTCAAAATTTTATTCATAAACTTAGATTCAATTTATCACATTATTTCTGGTCACACTCCTGCCTTCACAGTGAAACAAACAAACAAACAAAATTTGACATCTGTCTTCTCTCATTATTTGATTCACACACTATGAATGGCTTAAGTCAGTCATGCAATTATTCAGAGGGAAAAGAAAATGAATGATTGTGACACCCAAAAACCTGTGATTAGACCTCAGTTACGCATATTAGTTACTATGGGTGACCTCTCTGGATTTACCTTATTTATATGTAAAATTAGTCTAACAATATAGCAGTCCTTATCTGAACCATCTTTTTGGTTAGAGGAATTAAAAAGATAACAGACCTGTAGGCTTTGGAAGATCTAGAAAGAAGACTGCAAATTTACAATTAGTGTCTCACTTTTGCCTGATAAAGAGACAGTGCTGTTTGAAAGACAGCTATGGAGGTGGTGCCAGGAGAGAATGAAAGAGGCTCTCTGCTGCTTTGATCCAACCAAAATGCTCATTTAAACCCACAGCAGGCACAATCAGTTGTCAGGAGGCCCAGGTCCTGATTGTAGAGAATCATGCTGCACAAACTGCAGGTCAAAAAATTGACGGGAGACCTGATCAGATCAGTGAAGCAGTCAGAGCAACAAACCGCACTGTTTGAAAAAATACAAGGGTCAGGGTCAGATAGAAAAGTGATGGGCCTTGGCTTCAGATCTTTTAGCAAACCTGTGCTCCAATATTATGAGTCTAGTAGAGAAACAGATAACACTGGCATAAGTTTCATTGAACTACTGCAGAAGAAATCATGAATCTGTGTCTAAACTCTTCAGGAAGTTTCAGTTTGTACAATAACTACTTATGTAATGGATAGAGGTAACTCAATAAAGAGTATGATTAAAATACAAAATAATGTGCAAAAGAAGGTGACATAGACATACAAATTACATTCTGATCTTTGTAGGAAAATGTACATTATCATGTACATAACTTAAAAGGGTAACACTCCAATATACCCCTACCTTAGAGCTGAGAATTACAAGTCTTAAGAAGATTGATCACACGCCAACGTTTACATATCGACCAGGATTTGTATATAGTTTTGTTGGGGATATCATTCTATGTTCTTGAACCTTGCTTCATACTATCCAAGATAGTTGTCAATACATTCTCATATAGTGGGTACTAATGATAATTTATTGTTTATTGCTTTTAAAATATGTCACTATATTACTACTGTAATAGTACTATATGTAATATTTCTCATATTATGGTGACTCACATAAAATATACACTAACGCATAAACTGTCTCTTGCAAAATGTGTATGTGATGGGTTTCTTTAGGAGAAAATAGGAGGGGATATCTATTCACAATAAATTTACAAATCAATGCCATGAAGAGCACAAGAGCAGTGAAGAAAGAAAAACATGGGCAAATGAAAAATTTTTCTTTTAAAAAGCTACATTCTAAAATTGCAGAATTTCAACTTGGATTATTTTATGCACTCAAGTTCATCACATGTATGTTACCAGCCATCAAGGAAGTTTTTCTGAAGGCAAGGCATAGAGGCAAACATCAATCAGTTCTTAAGAATGTAAAAATTGAATCAAGATTTAGAAATCCTAATCAAATTTTACTGTTTATTCCAAGATGTATACATCCCTATTCTAATTATCCAAATATATATTCTCATTTCAGAATACATATTCTTAAAACAGTAAGAAAAAAAAAAAAACAACCTGAAGGTCTTTATTTCTCAAATTTAGTTTGCTACCACTTTCACCCCACGAGAAGGTAAACATTTCATTGTGTTTATACATTTGACAGTAAGTTGACATTATTTCAAACAAAGCTCTTTTTTAAGTAGCTAGAGATAAAACTGGAATTTTGTAGCAAAATCTCAGATTGCTTTAATGGAAAGAAACCTAACATGTCTTTCACAATGTAAAATGTGGTTTGTGTGCCTACTAATGACTAAAGATTAAATTGACTATTTTTTCTTTTCCATTAACTTTTTAAAGATGAATTTAAATGATTTACTTTTCATGTATGGAGGATCTGAGTTGTTATCAAGATACGGACAGAATTAAATTGATGTTTTCGTAGCTTAATTCGAGAAAATTTCATCTTCCCACCATTGACTCTTTGAAGAATATACAGCCCTCCTCCACACTCAGAGACAGGGAGAGGTACACTGAATTTCAGTCTCCAGGGATGCTCCTGCCCTGGTTGTACATCATCAATAAGGAATGTGACCTTGGCCCAGGCGCTAGGAACTACCCATAAATATGCACTCTTTCTGCCTCTGCCATGCTGTGTAGGGAGAGTTTCCTTAACTACCATGATAAGTGAGGAAAGGGCTGGTGAAAGCATCCTGGTCTCTTAAAAATTATATATGAGTTACATATTTCTGCCTAACTACTTGCCAGGACTTTGTAAGAAAGCTATATTGTTCACTTCCAAACACACTAGTGGTATTGCATTTCACTTTTTTATAAATCACACAAAATTGATCTGATTATCGACTTTCTGAACGATAGAGATATTTTTACACTGACTTTTGAAGTACAGAGAATTTAAGTATTTAAATTAAGTATTTAAATTAAGTATTACTTAAGTATTTGAGTATTTAAATTAAGAATTTAATTAAATTAAATTAAAATCTGGAATCTTAGCAGGTAACTTCCAGAAATATGTTCTTTATTCTATCACAATTCTCAAATAATGCTAAGACACCTTGTCATCAGAATATATCAGTACATGAGGCAGTGCAAATGTGGTATGGGAACCTTATAACTCCAAGTAAGTAGCATTCATCTTGTGAATTTCTTATTTTGCCCATAAGAAAACTGAGTTGGGGTTATCCCTGGTGGTGCAGGGGTTAAGTCTTACCCTATGAAGATATCACCAGCCATCTTCAGCTACTAGAGCAGAGTCTGATCCCGGTCAGGGAGGTGGCCCGCATAGTGCAGCAGACTTCTGTCTCACCCGTTGCTCCCTCCAGCAGTGTATTTCAGTGGTTCTGTCTGTTCTACTCCATCTCTAGCTAATATCTCATCCTACTGCAACCCCCCCCCATTGTTCTGCCTGCACCCCCACTCTTGTATGTATACATAAATAAAAATAAATCTTTAAAAAAGAAGACTATGGTACAGAAAATTTGTGAATGTAGCACTCATGTTGCCTAAAGTAACAAAGGTAGGTGTGAAGTAGAATATTCTAAAGCATTTTTGAACTAGTAACTCATTCCCTAAAGCCTGGAGATCTAAGCCTCCAGCTGTAGAAGGGAAAGGCAGTGCAGAGATGACAAGCTCATAAACACTTTGGCCCATGAAAAACTGACTGAATCTGCTTGTGTTGCCTTAGGGTGAAGCTATCACTAATGCTCTTCTAAATACAGGAGGGCTGGACAGTCCTTTGTAGTGATTATTCTGCATGATAAATAGAAGAGGACAGACTTTGATAGACAGCTAGTATGAGTCTTTACTACAAGAGTGTATAAATAAAACCCTTCTTGAGTTTTTATTTTTTCTCTCAATGAGTCACTCCAGAAATTGTCTCCTAATGGACATATAACAGACTTTGGGCTCGTATTCAGTTTGTGGGTTTTATGAAATAAATTTTCTAAAATAGTTCCTCTTGCTCTGTTTTTCATTTAGTGTAATAAGAACATGAATGAAATGCAATTATTTTACTGTTGAAAAGAAGCAAAGTCTATCTATAACTAGCGATTCATACAGTAGGCCTCTATACTCTTATACTCACTTCTGAAAATAAAAAAGGGGATATGTAAGTCTGCTAATCCTAAACAGCCTCTTCAGCTGCAGTTCCCCATTCTTTTACAAGGTCAGAACTGCCCACTGCCCAGTCAATCAGTCATAGAAGCCAAAACTGATGAATGAGTCATAAATGTACTCCTGACTTATAAATTACAAAGTATGACCAGAAACACGGAAGGGAGAGGCGGGGTAACTGAGGACAAAGGACCCCAAAGGTGATGAGTGGAAAGCCCTGTTGAGAAGAGGGAAATCTGTCTTGATCTTAATTACAATACTGAGTCATCAAGCAAATGAGAAGTGCCTGGAGGGCAAACTCACAGCCCCTGATACTATAGATAACAGCACATTTTCTGGCCCTCCCTTTTCTTCTTGGCCTTCCCCTCACAACTGATGCTGCATGATTATTCTATCAATAAAAGGGCCAGGATCTAGCTCTTGGGCAGCATCCTACATCCTACAGCTTGTTCCACACTTCCTTTTTGTCAGTGTCCTGTGGTCAACTCAAGTTTTACTAAATACAGTTCACACTTTCCATGCTAAAAGAGACCCCTCCAAGTAATAAATGCAGAATGCAAATTTCTGCTTCCCCAGCCTTCATGACAAATGACTTTTATATAAAACATCTACTTATCTTTTTTTTTTTAAAATCATGGACATGATCAAACTATATTGATTTTGTTCATCTCTATTTTGTAATAATTGTTTGCAAAAATGCTATACTAATCCAAACATGGTAATTGGAGAGAATGTTTATCTTAGTCAAGCTTTAAAAAAAATACAAGAGAAAACAATTCTTCAAAATTTCAGCTGATTCTTATTGACTTATTCAAATTTAGAGCAAGATAGGAATGCAAGCAAGCCTAATTAATACTGTCCTTTCTGTTCAGCCAATTAGCACTCTGGTTCTAACATAGGCAGGCTACTTGTCATGATGCTACACTCCTTGGCTTGTACATGGCTACGGTACCCTTAACTCCTCTTGACAACTCCTCTTTATAAAACCAACAACAAGACAAATTCGTAAAAATTAAATGACAAAAAAATGTAGCTACTGATTTTGAAATTCTCTGTCCTTACAAGAAACATTAATGTAAAAAACTATTTCCCTGAAGCTTATTATCAGTTACCTATTCAGTGATAATCACATTATTATTTCAAATTAATCTACCTAATTATTCTAAACACATTTAGAAGTAGATGTAGTCATTCTAATTTACTATGTTAAAAATTAAACTAGCCACATACAGTGTCACTTATTTTGTGGAATATAGAGGAAGCAAAGTGTCAGAGAAAACCAAACAAATAATACACCCTGGATTTCTGGTTATACAACTGAGGCTACAGAAAAAGAGGAGAAGGAGGGGCTGGAAAATCTGGGGAGGGAGCAAAGTAGACTGGGGAAGGACTGTGTGTGCTTTGGAGGTGGGTAAGGTTAGTAACTGCACCTAAAGGGGGAGAGACTATACCTCTAAAACACAGTGATGTAACCAGTGTCAAACCAATACAAAAGAAAAAGGATACACTGCCAGTAAACCAGGATTTTTTTCACACTAGAAACCAGGATATAGAAAAGTTATTTATTTTATTTTAAAGCAATGACTAAAGAGTCTTTTAATTTTAAAATAATGCACAGGTACCTATATCTCAAGCTATATGCTCCATAATATCTTGGACCCCCCCAAAAAAAATTATATATGCTCAGAGATCAAGCTTCCCCTTACATTATTTCCCTAATTAGTTGTACTGTTAAAGGAGAAACCCAAAAAACATGCAGTATGCTAAGTTTCATTTCTATGTTTTCCAAAGCTTAAACAACTCAATGTATAATCTAAGGTGTTCCAGCATATATATTTTTTAAAGATTTATTTATTTATGCATACAAAACTGGGGTACAGGCCAAAGGAGCAGGGGAGGTGAGAGGATTCACCAAAGACAGAGTGGGGAGCAGAAGAGGCAGATCAAGGAAGTACACTGCTGAGGGGAGCAGCGGGCGGGTCAGGAGAGGTCTGCTGCACCCTGTGAGTCACCTCTGGTGCAGGTGGGGATCAAACTCATGCTGAAGTGGCTTTAGCTTCTTACTGCTGTGCTTTAACCCACTGTGCCACCAGGGAGGGCCCAGGATAATTTTTAAGGTGATGTTTTAAGTAATTATAAATAAGAACTCTGCTAGAAAGAATATTAAAATATGGGCATATAATCCTATGTAAAGAAAATAATTTTTTCGATATGAACCTAGAATAAAATAGATTTAATAAATATTGAATGGAATTAAGTTAGCCAAACAAAACAGGTATTCCCTAAAAGCCAAGTTGCTGACCCTTTATGGCAATTTTAAAACCCGCATTTCATTTTGGTAAATATGAACATCTCCCATTCTTTTCTCTACACCACAAGATCCTATCCTTATCCAAGATTTTATCTGGATTCATTTTGAGTACTTTGTATCATGAGAACAATATATTTATTTCCTTTTCCAAATACAGAATTATATATTGGCTATGCTTTTCAAACCACAGAATCTGTGGTGTTTCCTTTATTAGAATTTCTGTCTTTGACTTTCCAGTGGAAAAGGCAAGCTGTGTTCTTATGATGTGTAAATATTCTTTTTCTCCTTGCTTTTTCCCTTCTTCATTCTCTTCCTGAGCAATTTAGCCCTAAAGTCTGTAGAGGAACTAGAGGATAGTGTGTAAGGTATGAACTCATTTGTGTTGTGGTCTCATAATGAATGAAAGCAGAATGAGAAAGTCAAGAGTAAACACAGAATGAGAAAGTCATCCATATGGAAAGGTTTAAGATGGCCTGATATAGGACAACAGAACCAGGCTGGGGCAAACAGCCTCCCTGGAGGAGAGGTGACTTGTTGTGGGTTCAAAGCCCAAGTACGGTGGAAGAAAGTCCGGTTGTGGTATGAATGAATATGGAATATTAAAACCTGAATGGGATAAGGATGGCATTTATCCTAGAGCAAGAACTGGCAAAACAGTGTCCAGCAAGAGATTGGCAACCATAATAATGAGATATTTATTAGCCTAGAGAGTGAATCAGATCTGCTGATAAGAGTTAGGCCCTCCCTGGTGGCGCAATGGGTTAGGATGCAGCATTGCAAGCTGGCCTCAGCCACTTCTGTGCAAATTTGATCCCCTGCCCAGGAGGTGATCCACAAGATGAGGTAGACCTCTCCTGACCAGCTCACTGCTCCCTCTGCAGTGTACTTCTGTCAATTTGCCTGTTCTGCTCCCCACTCTGTCTCTGGTAAAGCCTCTCACTGACCCTGCACCTCTGGTTTGTACCCCAGTTCTGTATGAATAAATAAATAAATCTTAAAAAAGTAAATTAAGAATTAAAGACCCAGTTTCCTCACTGCCAGAGGAGAAAATTAGAAATATAAAAAGGCAAAAAAAACTATCATGAACCCTGTGGATTTCAATAACTGTAGAAACAGGAATGAGCTTAAACATAAATAGATAAATATCCATGTAGTTGATAGTTGATATGTGTGCACATGTACATATAGCTCTGTATATAGATTAGATATAGACATATATTCTCATAAAAAGACCATTGAACTGTAAACTTGCTACTGGAAACTGAAATCTATTGGAACGGGCTTAGACTTTTCACTTCTTTTTTTGATCTGGTTTATTCTTATGGCTCTTCACTAATAGTCTAATACTCTAGATTCATCACACTTGTCAGTTGCCTATTTCCATGTTCCCAAGGCCAACATTCATTGGAGAATTTCTTACTCTCCTTACACTGGCTATTTATATTTCTAAATCTATACCACAGGGTTCCTCTTTCATTTATTTTTCTCACACAGCATTAACCTAGAGTGGATACTTATTAAAGCTTGTTCAGCATGTACTTGAAGGTATGTGAAAGATAGAATGAAGAATATTGCAAGTGGAAAAACACAAACACACACCAATTCCCATGAAATCTTATCATATGTTCACACTATAACTTACTGTTTTTGAGATGGTAGATCTACTTCCTAATTTTTCCAAGCCTGAGTATTCCCATCTATAAATTTTATGAAATTTAATTCTAAAATGTTAAGTGCAACGTGATCATTGCAAGGATGCTGGTATAAAAACTTGCTTGTGAACAGACTTTCAATGAAATGGTGATAACTATATACTCTCATATAGCCAGTGATTCTGTGGCTTTCTTTTTTCTATTAAATGTTCATAAAATTCCCATATTTCTTATTCTTATAATCAATTTTAATTTTTACTGAGGATTTTTCTAAAAAGGCAAGCATTCTCTAGGAAAGGTAGTTAAACAAGTGTTGTGATGTCAGCTTCCTGTGTGTGTGTGTATCCATTGAATTAGCTATTGACAAGTCATATCTATCCAGACTGAAAGTTTGAAGATTTTTTCTGGATAACCACCAGCAATTTTGTTTTAGATTTTTATTCTATCTAATTGACAACATGTTGTGATGACATTGTGTTTCTTTCTTCTGGGGCTGCCCAAACAAAAAAACACATACCGGGTGACTTCAACAGACATTTATTTTCTCACAGATCCAGAGGCTAAAAGTGTGAGATCAGAGGCTTCAGTGTCTAGGCTTATAGAAGCCATGTCCTGGGTATCCTTTCCCTACTGTGTGTATGAGGTGACAACAAGCAGTTCTCCGCTATTTTTTTTCTTATAAGGAAAGCGATTTGAATGAAATAGGGCCAAATCTTGTGGCATCATTTGATCTTAATCATTTTCTTAGAGGTCCCACCATTAAATACAGCCACCCTGGTGTTTAGATTTTCAACATATATATTTTGGAAAGGGGCATTTTCATTGCATAATATTATTGTGGATAGCAACTAATTTCTTCTTTGTTATGTTTATTTTAAAATAAATCTAGCTGCATACACTTACAGACATTAGGTTAAATAAATCTGATTAGCAGATGTTATTACTCAATTTTATTTATTTATTTTTTAAAGATTTATTTATTTATGCATACAAAACTGGGGTACAGGCCAGAAGTACAGGGGCAGTGAGAGGATTCACCAGAGACAGAGTGGGGCACAGAACAGGCGGACTGATGAAGTACACTGCTGAGGGGTGCAGGAGCCGGTCAGGAGGGGTCTGCTGCGCCATGTGGATCAGCTCCGGGGCAGGGTCAAACTCATGCTGAAGTGGCTTTAGTTTCTTAGTGCTGTGTGTTAACCAGCTGCGCCTCTAAGGAGGGCCCTCAAATTTATTTTTAAAATTAGTATTTGCAGTAATTTTGTATCAAAACAATTGTTTTACTAATATAATCTAACAAATTATTATAGCAACAGAATATAATAACATGTATAATAAATGTAACTTCTAAAGATTTTTGGGCAATCTATATGTACTGATAAAGAGACAATATTTCTATTATAAACATAGTCTAGAAGAGTTAATTGTATGAATTCAAAGATTTATGTATACGCAGTGACAATACCAAAGATAAATGAAGGCTTGCATGTAATTATAGGTTATAATTTGTAACAGTGACTCTGGAATGAAGGAGGTAATTGGGAGGTTTTTTTTTTTTCTTTTTTTTTACACTTGACAAGACTAACCTTAAATTTTAAAAACATGTTATCATTTTTACTGTACATTTTCCATTATTCTTTTAATAGTTTTGAAAGATTTAGGGTGTGAATGTTATGAGTACCACAAAACCTTATGTTTTCAATGGCTTACTTAGATATAACACAAAGGCCTATTATTTAATATTATTTAATAGTTAACTTTCTTTAGGATTTTTGTTTTCACTTTGAGAAATATAACTATGAAATTATAAGCACTATGAAATAAAAAAATACAGAAAATAAGAAGTATATTAAAGTCAGAGAAAAATCAGCAATCACTTCCTGCAACATCAACACATACTTATAAATATAGGTTGTGTGTTAAATTACAACTGAACATATTGCATCAGTATATTGTAAGCCTTGACATTATCATTAATCTTTAAACAAGCAAAAAAGCATTTTATATTAATTTGCAAACAATTTCTTATGAAACATATTCTGTTATTGCCCTGAGATTTTTATTTACCATACTACACAAGTATAAAGCTATATCAGTAACTCACATTGTACTAATTTTAGAAGCAGGAGAAAATTTCCTTAAGTTACATTTATGGTTTCTCTTGCACCAATTGGCCATTAAATTGTCAAACACCTTGTTTATCCCCTCCCCATCAAATCCCATATTTTAATTACAAATGTATTATTATTAGTACATTTCCATACAGCATACAGTGTGAAGTCCGTTTAAACATTTCTTGGCCTTCATATATTTTATTCATTCTCTCTAAAGTAAATATTCTTTATCAGCATGACTTTTACATGAGTCTATTAAACATAAAGTTTTTTTTTGTTTTTTGGAAGATAGATCAAGAGTTCAGTTTCAAAAAAAACAAGATATATACATTCTTTTCACTTTTTTTTGGATTTCACAAACTGCAGGTGAAATTGTAACAGCTTGATTTTTTTTTCAACATCAATCACAGAAAATTCATCACTCATAATGTTAAAAAAAAAACCTGCATTCTGTTTAATTATACTCATATACTTCATGTATTTGGTGACTTCTCTTCCTCCTAAATATGGAATTTAAATGATAGCAAACATTCCTTCAATTTCTGACATCGTGGAAGGACCCCAGATACCATATTTGCAAGTTTTATGGTAGTTGCAGTATCAAAAAGGACTTTGAACTCATTGTTCCCTTTGATGAAGCAGTTATATGAAGGCAACTGCAGTTTTTCAGTTTCAAGATTGAAAGGCTAAGATACTAATTTTTTTCTGTTCACATCCAACAAAAGTCTTTGTATCATAAGCCAAAGGTTTGCATCCAATCAATTGGCATTGTTCAAAGTTTAAATATGGTCTTCTTTTCAGTTTAGGGACATTTAAAGGGCAAGGCCAGATGTTTTCTAGGCACATGCAATGTAGTCTTTTATTTAGTTTATATTATAGAAATTTATAGTCCTGTTAAGATTTATTTAGACATCAGTACATAAATAATAACAAATGAAAATATCTGGTGGTTCCTCAAAAGGCATATACATGAAGTACAATGCCATTTGAACTTTTTAAAATAAAAGTAAAATCGAATCATAAAAACAGTAATTGAGAGATTATTCTAAGTTTATATTTTGAAAAATGATATTGAGTTAATTTACTCTTTTTTCTTTCAATGTTTGTTGCCAAGTATTTAATCTGCTGGAAAATATCTCTTTAGAAATTGTAAATGTCTTGTCTGTGAAGTATAGATTAGGGATGAAAATATTTGAATGCAGTAAAAATATCCATTATCACTATTCTTTGGAACACTGTTATATACATTGACATTTACTTTGAAACATATGTAATATATGTATGAATTAATATAATTAAAGTTCATGGATAAAGACTTTGTTTTCTTCTAGTAGAAAGCAAACAAATTACACATTCTGTTCACCATCTTGTTATAAAGTAAAATCTCATTACAGTGTGATTTTTCTCAGATCTTTCTAAGTTAGCATATAAATCTTTTTCTGGCTCTGTCTAGTTTTTTTTTTTTTTTTTTTCCCCAAGGGAAACCACACTAAAAGCAAAGATTAACATTAGTAACAAATATGTGAATCTACTATTTATAAATTAAGAATTTATTCTTGCCTCTTTTGTTAATTTCTATAATAACTAATTTGGCCTAGAGATGTAAGAAAACATTTTCTACTATTTATTGCTATAATCTACAAAATTAGTCATAGGCACAATATTGTACTATACTTTTATAAGTTTATAAGAAAAAAACTGACTTTTATAAATTTAGCATTTGATATGTTTGTCATACTAACACATAATTTGTGTTAGCTTTTCCTTGTCAAAAATTAATTATATCTCTGACATACTAAAAAGTTGTGGCTAAAGAATTTTAATTTAATTTTTCAAAGTGAAAGAGGAAGTCATTCAGATATTTTCAACATTAAATGTCAATATTTTGAAAAATGACTAACTTGTTTTTAATCAGGTGTGTGCCACCATGAAAGCAGAGTGTGTGAGAGAGAGAGAGAGAGAAGACTTTACCAAAGTCGTTGGCATACAGCGATGTAATATTCACTTCCAGCGTATGATCTGGAAATCTCATCATATAACTTATGTTGATGCCTCCAAGCTGCAGTGTTAAAATTCTGTTCTTCATTCCATCTCTTGATTTTATTCTTTCTGTGATCACCCACAATTTTTTTTTCCCAAAATACCCTCCTTATCCTTTGTACTTTGAATCTTTTTTTTAAAGATTTATTTATTTATGCATACAGAGCTGGGGCACAGGCCAGAGGTGCAGGGGCGGTGAGAGGAGTCACCAGAGACAGAGTGGGGAGCAGAACAGGCAGAATGACAAAGCACACTGCTGAAGGGAGCAGAGGGCAGGCCAGGAGAGGTCTGCTGTGCCTTGTGGATCACCTGGGGGAGCTGGGGTCCATCTCTTGCTCAAGTGGCTTTAGCTTCTCAGTGTTGTGCTTTTAGCTTCTCACAGCTGCGCCACGAGGGACGGCCCTGGATCTTTTATTTTAACTCCTCTATTTTACCTAGTGTTTTTGTCATCTTAAAAGCTGACATTTTGTGATTCCATTTCTTTTACTACAGTAGAGATGGGAGAATGACTAGCAGGGTGGAAAGAAGAGATGTCATATACTTACTTACTTTGAAACTCCTTGGTCTAGGCTAAGAGACAAACAATAAACTAATACCAGTCTGTGTGACTTGTTTATAATGTTGGTAATCCCAGTGAAAAGTGATTCGTCCAGGCTTCATATATGAAGCCTTAGCTGCCATCATATATTGGCCACTTTATATTGTGCAAAATTTCCATAAAATAGAAAACAAAACCCATGAAATTGCTTTAATTTTTCATTCAGTATACTTCCTAAGTAAAATAGAGCCTCTACTTATCCTAAGTAAAACAGAGCCTCAACTTAAGTGGTTTTCTTTGAAAAATCACATATATTTATACCGCGTTTAATTCTTTTCTTATCTAAACATTACTCACTCGCAGAAAGAGGGGATGTTCAGTTATAAAATAAAGGCTTTCCATGGTTAATAAAAAATATGTCAAAGTCTTTCAACATATTTTAGGAATCCTGAAATCACACATAATATACTCTCAGAAGAGAGACATCTTTAAATAAATTAAATATCCTTTTGCTTCAGATTTTTAACAACTACCATTTCACTTAAAAAAAAAAAACTCTACGTAATATACTTGAAACACTGCATTATTAAGTAAATGTTTTGATTCCGTGTTAACTTTTAAAAAGTCCTTAACAACTGAATATTTTGGGTCAATTAAATCACATAAAATATTTTTTATTGTACAAGAAGATTCAACAGGAGTAGGATCCCACATACTCGATCTTATCCACAAAAATGGTCATTACGTTTAATAAAATAATTTATTATTAGCGAAAGCATTATTGCTAAATTTCAGATATTGCACATGCTATTTAGTAATGTGTCTAACTTTAATATCGCTTTAAAAGTGTTTTTGATGAAAAATCAGAATGAAGTGAGTAAAGTCTTATTTATATACCTATTTTATCATGCTACAATTTCATATGAAAAACTGGAAATGATTAAATACAAAGAATGTTTCCAATGACAGAATTTTACACATTTAACATTTTTGGAATTTCCTTGCCACTTAACTAACATGTCTGATCCAGTCTATTTCTAAATCCTTTGCTTCCCTTATTCTTGTTGAGCATTCTTTCCCAATTACCCACTTTGCCAATCTTCTTAATTCTACCTTTTTCTATAGAACAGGTTTTAAATGTAAGCAAGTTCCATTGTACGTCTGCTTTTCAAGATATTTTGCTCTTAAGTGCCTTAAAGAAATGTAGTTGTCTAATCTAATGGCAAAACTCAAACATCTCATCTTTCTAAAGTTCCTATATTGATATCCAATCAGTATTTCACTTTTCTCACTACCATTTCCACACCTTTACACAACAAAACAACTTTGATTATCCATCTGTATCTTTTCAAATCCTAATTAAAGCCTCTTTTCATTATATATTACTCACCCCCATCCTTTTGAATCTGATTTTTGACACCTTGAAGCAGCAAAATATCTCATTCAACCTTTCTTCTCTATACTTTTTATACCCTTTCCAAAATTGCATACTTCTATTATAATCAGTCATTTCAACAATGCATTCCTTGAACATTATGAATATCTGATTTTCTTCGTTTAATTTACCCAAATCAAAAAACTGGGTATCTCTGTACTATATTTCCTATGCTGCTAATTCTGGAAACTCTGTGTTCCATATGCATGAAATAAATCCTCTATGGATGTTCAATGGTGATGTTCTATTTATTAAATAGCCTGTAATGTTACAGATCACCTGATCTTGCATAATGTCCTACTCCTACTACACAGTCAAGATATCTCATTTTCGGCATTATAGAAATTGAACTTATTCAATATGATCTATTTTAACATCTTCTCAATATTTATGTTCTAAATTTTCTTATTGAGGTAAAGCTCCTATCAGTGTGCTAAGTTCCTTTCCATCCTGTTCAGTTAATTCTTCAATTATCAAATACCTTTAGTGGTCTTTACAACTTCTCTGTTCTTTGCTTTTTCTAAACATTTTGCATGCTTGCTTATTTAGCTTTATATCAAAGTGCTTCCTCTCAAACATTTACTTTCTGGTGTTGTAGGCATTAAACCGCACGAGAAGTTTATAGTTGTAGACATTAAACTCTCCTTCCTTCTAGTGTCAAAGGGCACAAAGAAGTAACTTCTACTTGCCTCTTTAATTTTCTTATGCCCACTCAGCTTTCCTTTCATCTCCTATTGCTCACTGCAACAAACTCAACAAGAACACCAACTCCCACCGACCTATGCTGTGTGCTTTGGTTTCAGCCCTCTGTGATACTTTACACCTTCTCTTCTTTGAGGAGTGCTTCTTCCAGTGATATATGGACTGTTGTTTATTTCATTCTTTTTGTAGTTCTTGCACTGTGCCTTTTTCTACATGTCTGCATAGATTTCTTTTCTCTTTATCCTCTAAATGTAGACTAGCCCAGTATTCTACCCTTGGCATTTTCCTTCCACTCCGGTCCCTTTACTATGTTATATCTGCTCCATTGTCTATAACCATCACTTTTTATAGATTTGTTCCAAGTGTACATCTCTTCTAACGACAGAAACTTATTTCTAAAAAGCTACTAGGATTTTTCATGTTGGTAGGTCGTGTGCACCGAGAAATAAATTTTTGTAATTCCAAATTAATCATTTGTTCCCCCAAAGTGGATTCTTTATTTTCATTAAAAAAAAAAAAAAACTGCTGCAAATTTCTTACATACCTGAAAGTGGAAATCCCCCAGTTATAACTGAATTTCCTCAACATTAAAACAAATAATAAAGTACTACAACATCAATCCTCACTCTATTTCTAATGTAGTAAAATAATATATTGAGATTTTACATTCTTTACTTTTTCTCTTATTTTATTACATGTGATCTTTTTTTTCCAAGTCATTCAGAGGTATTCAAAAAGTGGCACTGTTAAAGGCAGAGAAAAAGGAAAAAACTCCTGTTTTTCCCCAAAATATTAGATGTTTTAAAAGAAAAGGTAGAAGAAAGCAGGAGATGAAATGTCTAAATATAACTAAATTAGAAAGAACATGAAGATTCATCCCTTCTACTTGGATGATGAGGAGGTAGTTGGAGAAGTACTTGAACTAGGACAGAGAAGAAATGTAGACATGAGAACATGAACTAGAAGGAGAACTGCCAGAGATAAATGAGGCTTTCAGTGGGCGTAGGGGAGAGAAAGCTAGCAATGACATTGGCTGTGCCTCAAGTTGTCAACACATGATAATCACTTGGTGATCTTTCCTCCAGTGTACCATACCAATCATTTTTGAAAACACCCTCATTAGGAAAATAAATTCATATTTACCTTTGGAATTTAATGGTGGATCTTTGCGAAGAGTCAAGAATCTTTTTTGACTTACATGTAAATGTAATATAACCACAAAGGAATTGAGAGATTTAGTCCACTATCAGTCAAGAAAATGTGTTGAAATTATTTTTTAAACAACTACTCAATGATGAAATGATTTTAAACAATAACTACTATATATTCAAAAGGTAAACAATTTACTTCAATAATTAGAGTAAGCTGTAGAATGCAGGACTGATCTTGCCCTTCAGATTCTTAGTGTCCTTGAATGAAACTCTAGAGCATACAATCACCAAGTTAGAAAGCCTACCTGCCCTTGATCAAACCTCAAACTATACTACCAGAGGCTAATCCTGACACTTGTAAAGTTTTACTGGAAAACAGCATGACACATAGTATCAGGTGGAATAACCTTTTAGAACACAAACTCCAGAGAATTACTAGATTAAATCTTGTTTCCACATTAAATAAGGGGGTGATAATCCTTTGTGCAACTTTCACCCTCGGTTTTGTTCAGTAATATTGATGTGAGAGGAAAGAAGGGAAAGATCATTCTCTTGGATGGGCTGGTGGGAGGGAACTAGTTTTACTGGTGCTGATGGCTGATGAAAAGGAAGATACAGGCTATGACAAGGATTGAAATAAATAATAATAGCTTCTAATACAATAGAAAACAGTGGACTTATACTTGAAAAATATAATTGTAAAGAAATACTGCAGAATACTTTCAGATAAGAACCAAATGCAATGGTTACTAAGTCAGTGGAAGGTCCTGAAATCGATATGGATCAGGGAAAATGTCATAAATTAGATTTTTAGATCATCTAGAGTTGCATGAAGAAAAATATTTCAGAGAATAGTATTTCATCAATGTTCAATTTCTTTAATTTGACCATTGTAACTGATAAATGTTAAAGGAAATATTGTTCTCAGCTGTTACATGCTGACCTTTTTAGAAGTATAGGGGATTGCTATCCACAGGTTTTCCCTGAAATATTTCATGAAAATGTAAAAGCTTTAAAGGAAGCTTCCCAAGCTTCTGGAAATAGAGAGGGTATGCATGCTGAGAGGCCCCCCAAAGGCCACCTGCCAAGATGAAGGACTTAGTATCTAAGGCTTATCTGGTTATCTTTGTAATGGCTCTGGGCATAACCCAAAGACTGTGATAAAGAAGAGAAAGCTGGAAGCTTCTGTAAAGTGCTGCAAAAGGGCAAGAAGATCTAAGTCCAAATCTTCCCTGAGACAAAACAGAGTTGGTGCATATCATGCTTGTACATAAAGATTTTCCATCAGGCCTGCTGGGGCCTAAAACGAGGTTCTGTGACACAGAAACCAATGGAAGATAAAAAAAAAAAAAAAAAAAAGGTTGTGTAGAGATCACTGGTCTTTTAAGTGTCAGCTGCCTGGGAATTGCTCCTAGGTCAACATCTAAGCCATCTCTACATTGCCCTAGGGCTTCACCTAAATAGCTTAAGTCTAGAAAAAGCTCAAGAAAAGTTCAAGAAAAACCCAGGGAAAAAAACTCAGGAGAGGCTTACAAAGTTAAAAGTTTTCCCTCTTGATCTTATGTAGGGAAAAATAGATGTCCAACATAACATTTATTTCTCAACAAATCACAAAATCACATTAAAAGACAGTAACACAGACACTGAAAAAGAATAGAGATAATTTTGTACTTCTAAGAAATAAGACACAAAGTAAAATTTCCTTTGCTTCTTCCTTTAGCATGTATAATTTGACAAAAAAAAAAAAAAGTTCTGATAAATAAGGACAGGTGGGGAGGTTTCCTTGCACCACTGCCCTTTGGCTATCATGTATCTGTGGGAGCAGAGGCTCCTTGGCCTATGCTGGCCAGCCGCCCTCACCCTCTGGGCTCAGATAAATACTAATTCCTAAAGAATTTCTCAGTTACTTAGGGAGTGAGCTGGGCAGATAGGAGCTGGCACAGGTGTGCGTGTCAGTAACCTCAGCGATATCTTTAGATAGACAGGCCATGGCTGCCAGTACTGCTCGCTGGCTCCTTCGGGCTTTCTAAGGAAGAGGGAATAATAGTGGCCAAAGGTGCTGTTTTCCCTTCTCTAGAAACATTCACTATCTGGGATAATTGTATTTCTGATAAGGATATATATTAATACCAATAAGAAATGATGTGTGCATATTGTTTGTGTGTGTGTGTGTGTATCTACAGGGGCACATTCTCTTCCAAATTTACTTGAGTTATTTTGACTGTATAAGAATTATACTTGTGGCCCTCCTTGGTGGTACAGGGGTTAAAGCACAGCACTAAGAAGCTAAATTAGCCACTTCTGCATGAGTTCCATCTCCAGCCCCAAGGTGACCCACATGGCCTCTACTCCTGTTCTGTATGCACAAATAACTAAATCTTTAAATTACAACAGTAACAACAACAAAAAAGAATTATCTTTGTATAGCAAAATTTGAATTCTACTAAATGGGTTAGAGGGAGGTGTTTTAGAAAACAAAGACTTAGTACTCCTGTATTATACATCATTTGAAGTTTCATTTTTTCTAAAAATCAAACCTCAGTAACTAATGAGTAGATGTTATTTGAAAAGATAACTGTTTATTTTATTACATGCATAAGGCATCTCGATTGTATGGCTATTTCTCCCAGGGAAAAAGAAGGTAGTTTTTAAAGATGATAATCATTCAAGCAAGGAATATTCTGTATGTTTGTTAATTGGAAGACATCAGCTGAGGCTAAGGAGTCAGTTAAGAGGGTTAGATGAATGAGCTAGGTGAAAGAGAAAATAATTTAAGTAGAAATATTATCAGAAGAAATGGATGCATGATGTTGAACTCAAGGGGAGGAATTAACTTAGAATAATGAGAGGTATTATTAAAGGGTCAGTTAATTTATTTTTGGTTGAGCTAACATTAGGACTCCTGCTCCATCAAGTATCGTCACTGCCACCATAGTTTACCCTCCAGCAAATCACCACAAACCATGGTGCTTCCTCCCTTTCTGTTCTAAACCTCCCATCCCTCCTTACTCTGAATGCTTTAGTTCTATACTCAGCTTTCAAGGGTGAGGAGATGGAAATGAAGACTCTACAGGCACAGTTGAACGTAAAGCATCTACTTCCTTGTGAACAGCAAGGAGGCTCATGACAGTGAAGCCAGTGTGAAGAGAATGACAGGGAATAAGTGAGAACAGTAGTACAAGCTGCTCAACAATGAATTCTGGTTACACTTTCATTCAGGGACATTCTAAGTTTTCAATTTCTAAATTTTAAAATGACATTTTTTTCTGTTAAAATCTTCTTGGATTATGAGTTTTTTTCTGCACAGCTCAGATTCTGTGAGCATCCCCATACCTTTTAGACTTCTTGAAATTCCACAATTACTCCAGATCCCCACCCATGGCTGCAGACACCCCATTTCTGTGCATCTACTCATTGATATCTTGCACTGGCTTTCCTGTATCAAATTCAAACTACTAGGGGCAGGTTAGTGACATTTCAAATTATATTTCCTGATGATGTTATCTGCAATCCAAGTAGTCTTTTTTTATAGTGTTATCATTTCTGTCAGATTACCCTGTATTTGTTGCCTTCATGCTTTAAATATTTTAATTGTTTATTCCTAACACTTTGTGTGTTTACACATTGAATGGAATATAGGTAAAATAAAAATGATGTCACTAGTTAATCTCATCAACTAGAGTAAAAAAAAATTGAAACAGCTAGGTATTGTAAAAAAAAGCAAACCTAATCTTTGACCATCAATACATTTTATTTTGTCTTAAGCTAGTGAACCTATCATTTTAAGTAAAGCAAACTAGGTAAAAGAAACCCAGACACAAAATTCTCAATATGCGTAAGTGAAAAATTTGTTACAGAGAAGAGCTAAAGGATTTTAATTTTAAGATAATATCATATTCACATCCTTTGCAAAATGGTAATGCAGAGACACAGTGCATCTCCTACACTGTTTGTTTCCCCATATGGTAGCAGTTTGGCATATTCTACTACAACATTAGACTAGGAAATGGATATTGGTATAATTCACTGGCACTATGAGCTTTCAGCAGTTTTACAATGACTCACAGTCAATGGATTTTTTAAATCATTTTTTTACTAACTGAAAAAGGAATCTTCCAAATGAAATGCAAATCTATAGAATATTTTAAATATTTGATTTATGGATCTATTCAATGATGCTTTTGAGTGATAAAATAAAATCACTTCCTGTTGAATTTATGCTAACAACTTCCTACTGAGGTTTTTGAAAATTCTGAAGATTTTGCTGCATCAGAATTTCTTATTCTGTAAATCACATCTGGGCAGTCTCTTATAGCAATAAAAAAAAGTCAGCAATATTAATGTTCTTTATAGGTATTACTTTCATGAAAATAACATGAATATATAAGTTATGAGGATATGATAATCTTAGATTATAAATCTTATTGGTGAAATGTAATTAATGATTAACTTTTCCATTATCTGTAACAATTTTATGTTTATAGACTTCTGTTTACAAGGTTTTCTTTACTTTGGTACAAGTCACCAAAGTAGATATGGAATAATCTGTAAAATCTTAGGTTGGACTATTCCAGGGAGATTTGGCAGCTGGAAATAGAAAGCAACAAATAATGATGAGGTATATGGGGACATTTCAGATAATGTTCAAACCTAAATTATTGCCTTTTGTAGAAGAAGACTTGAGTGTGTTGCACAACCTAGTATATCATTGTCATGAAACACTGAGAGACAAGCCTTTCTTTTTAAGGGGTGTAGCAGCAATTGGCAATATATGGCATATGCTGAAAATTTATTTAGGGCAGATGGATATACCAAGTCTAAAGTGTGAACTTCAGAAAAATATAAAATACGGACACAAACAAACTTTGTGATTCACTAATGCAAGTTGGAATATGAATTGTATAGATTAAAAGGGAATCATTAATCAATATGAGTTTTGACTGGTAGAGGAATAGGCAATTCGGCTCAGGTTGAGAACAGGTAACCAATGCTGACATTGCAATATAAAAATAAGAAAAATCCCTGTAGAATAAACCTTGAGTAAGGATGGGTGAAAATTTGAACACTGGCTTGCAAACATAGCATTATAGTGGCATCTCAGGTATCACTATGCCGTTTCAAGAAGTAGCTCTAAGAATGAAGCTATCATAAAAGCTTTAATTAGCTACAATGTTTGGTTTGAAAAACTCTTTTCTCAGTATTAATAGAATATCCTTTATTGTTTGTGGTTACTTCACATTAAATCAAACTGAAATTACTGTAACCTTTGATTTCTCATCTCCAGTAAACATATGAACCTTCAACATTTGTCTTACTTAGGCCACTTAAACTTTAAACGAACCAGAACTAAAAGAGATGGACTGATTAAACATGTGAGTAATTATCCTTCTTTTACGTAACATGTTTTTCTTTTATGAGATAAATGGCAAAACAAAAATAGTAGTTTAAAAGCAATAGATTATTTATCATTATGTCTTCTCTTAGACAGATTTCTTTACTAAAGTTATAATTAAAGTATTTCTCACAGAATAACAAAACATGTATGTACTGTTTAGACTTGTTACTTTGCCTTTGGCTATATCATAATTTGAAACAACTAGGTGAGATTGGAATAATAAAAGTCAAACCAGTAAATGTGCTGGAGATTTGTTAATGTTTGGTAACATAATGGAAATAGTGTAAAAATCTAAAACATGGAACATACTGATTTAAAAAAAACAGTAAAATTAGTGTAGGTATGAATAAATGTAGTCATTATTTGTTCCCATAACAATATGCAAGGTTTGGTGGCAATTTTATGTTTTTTATGTATGTATATGTACAGACATGTCTATTTGTTTATTTATTTGTGCTATTCCATTTTGGTTTTAGTAATGAAGACTTTAAGCAGGAGACTTCCTCACATTTACACTTTCTGGTATCAGCTTGGGGAAAGCTTCTGCAATGGTATATATTTAAACATAACACAGATAAGATTATTCAAGACAGATTGAATTACACTTCATTCAGAGGAGTTTTAATGCTGAGCAAGTAAGAGCAGGACTTCACATGGAAATATTTCACATAACATAGCTGTAGATATTTTCCTCATAATTTTACAAAAGGTTAAAGAGGCCTCCAGGAACTTAATCCTCCTTCAGTTTTTCTCTCTGAAGAATGTGAACCATTTTCTCCAAGTGATAATATAAATATACCACTGTGATAAGTGAAAAATGACTGATAGAACTACAGAGTAAACCTCATTATAGAAATTAGAGAAATAAGAATGAAAACCATCAGGAGATACATAATTGTCAGTTTGTATAAAAGTCTGAAAAAGGTGTAAGATGAATGAGGTCAGGAAGAGACTCACAGAGGATTTCAAATTTACTGAAGCTTCTACTTATAAGCTATCTTCTGAGTATATTAATTAGTTTTTAATTTGTAACAAATCTTTTATAATTTTGGTAGACATGATATATTTCACATAATAAGAGATTCCATAAAGATCTTCTGGAACTTCTAAAATTGTGAATATTAATAGGGATTTAAACTCGGAATACATTTTAACAATCAGACTTAACACAGTGAACTAGTAACTAGAAGTTTGATTTGTAAAACCATTAAGGCTTGGCAGCAACAACAACAAAATAGTATGACAGAAAATTAAATATTGAAACACAGGAGGAAAAGGTTCAATCTATATTTAACATAATTTCTAGATGGAGAAATTAGAAGAATGAAATAAAATTTATATTCAAACTGATAATATTTCAGAATCAGTAAGAGACATATTTTTCAATTTACAGAACAAAAAACTAAAAAGCAATTATATCCAATATTTCTTAGTGAAATGTTGAAAATTAAAGAAACAAGAGTTATTCTCATAAGAACCAAACTACAGGGATAAAAAAAAGAAACCACAATTCTAATTGAGATTAAATTCCTTGAAAGAAACAATAGCAGTTAAACAAATAAATCAGTAATGTTTTTAAAGTGTTGGAAGAAAATCAGTGATAAACTGGAATAATGGCCTCACTAATATTCCACTAGAAAGTTAGAGAAAAATAAAATAAATGTAAAATATGAAATAAATTTTCATATAAAATACCACTAGCAGATATTCATAAAAATGCTAAATGAAATTGAACAAGAAGAAAGGAAATAAACATAAGAAACAACAGTGAACTAAGAAACTCAAAAATGTGGATATAACTAAATGGAAGTGGGTTGGATCAAACAATAATGATGACAAAATACGACTGAACTAAAACCTCACATAACTATGAATACAAGATGAGAAGAGTGATAGCAGTATGGGTTATCTACAATCATATTGTTTAGTAAAAATGTATATTCTTTAAATGAGTATGAAGATTAAAAATGGAACGTTAATGTTACCATTATGGTGGCAGTGATTAGCTGGAATCAGATTTAAGTCCTAACCTGTCAGTCATAAATTCTGTAATACTAGAAAAAATGCAAGTGTTCCCAGTTTTTGTCAGTGTCTCTCACAGGATACTATCGCTAACAGAGGTTATGTATATCACAGAGTCCTGCTTTCACTCAGGCTTCCTCCCAGAAGTAGGCTCTATCTATATTTGATACATTGAGAAAAGTAGAAAAGAGTTACACTTTTGTATCACCACACAAAAATAAATTTCAGGATAATTACAACATGAATGTGAAAAGTAAAATTTTAAATGTAAAGAAAAGGGGGGGCGGGTTATCATCTAAAGATAAAAGATATTTTCAAGTGTAACAAAATGCACAAATTAAAAACTGAGTACAATTACACACAGAAAACACCTCAAGAGATCATGATAAAAAAAAAAAGAGAGATTAGCTACAGACTGCAAGAAGGTATTTGTAAAATACATAAACAAATATTGTTAAATTAGTATATGTAAAGTGCTAAGCACCCTTACGAAGTAAAAACCACACACAGTCAATGAACTGAAAGACATAAGGCCAAAAAGAATAAGTCACAGGATAAAAAATGGCCAAAATCTTTAAATAGTGATTAACAAAACAGTACAATCAATTACCAATGAATTCACAAAATAAAATTCACAAATAAACCTTGAAATGTATGTTTAAAACTACTTTGGTGTACACATCAATATGCCAATAATTTAAGTCTTATGAAACCAAACAGTGGCAAGCATTAACTGAAAGTAAATCTCTATGTATTCTTATTTTTATGAACTATAATGCTCTACAACTGTCTGGAAAGAAAAGGTAGCACAGGTTAAAATGCACATACTCATTTTAACCCATTTGATGAAGCAAATGCTATGTTTATGTGTATTTACTGGAGAGACTCCCACAATTACACAAGGTGAGAGGCAGATGTGTATGGAAAGTGAGATTTTGGAAGTGCCATTACTATCCATCAATAGTAGAGTATTAAAAGCCTTTTGGAATATTGCTAATACAGACTCAATAAAACAATATAAGTTAGAGAGGCTGCACGTATTTAACTTGGATAAATATTAAAAACTACTGTGTGATATGAGGAGAATGGTATTTTATTTCTGTATTCTGACTTCCCAAAACACAAGCCAATAGTCTAATCATGAGACAAACATAAGGCAAAGCTCATGGGACATGCCACGAAATATCTGACCAGTAATCCTATAAACTGTCAAGGTCATCAAAAATAAGGTAAGTGTGAGAAACTGTCAAGAGGAACTTAAGGAGATATGATGACTAAGTATATCATGGTATCATGGATGAAAACCTGGAATAGGAAAAACATTCAGCAAAAACTAAGAAAGTATGGATAAAATATGGACTCTAGTTAATAATAATGTATCATTATGGACTTGTTAATTATAAAAATGAACCATACTAATTAATGTTCATTACTAATAACTGATCTCTTCTAAATCTTAGATTCTACTTCCCAATGTTATCCTTGAAAAAATATCAGACCTTCTAGAACTGAATATGTTCAAAAGCAATCCCAGACTTACCCATTTTTTGTTTAATATGATTCCATGTATTTATATGAGTGAACATATGTTAGTGTGTGGCTTTAGGAAGAACACAGAAATACCTTCATAATTTAAAGAAACTGAATTCAATATTTATAATTCTCCCTATTAGGTCCTTAAGAGTAACAGCTCCCTTTTTTATTACAGAAATGTGCCTCTCAGAAATAACACCCAGAACATGTCAATGCTTTAGTAAGTTAAATAAAAATTGAATTTTACCACTGGTTAAAGAAAGAAAACATAAATTGATTCAATTGGTTCAAAGGCCTAGTGAACTTGGTTAACTCTCTTTCAGTTATGATAACTCTTTTACATAACCTTTATAATTGAGTATAAAGCCAGAGGCAAAGTAATTTTGGAGGATTATTAACTTGTGATTTAATAACTTAATAATGTCACGTGTATCTGTTTCTTATAGGTGACCTGGTTGTCCATATGGACTTTCAGGTCAGAGAATCAGTAAACAACCATAGTTTGGATTTAAGGGTAGGGCTGGAATGGAAATCATTATGGTTTGAGGCTGCTTAGACTTGGGTTATATTGTGTTTTAGCTGAGATTAAAAGAATTTTAAGTTGATGGTTGGAGTGAAAATTAATTTTTGTCTTCCACACTTCTCTTTTATGGTTATAGCTTCACCTAAGATAGAAAAGCACATTTCAGATATTCCTGACTATCTCACCAATATTTCACTTTTTAATATGATAACCTTTAGGAAAACATAATCTACCTGAAGCTTCAACAGGCCTAAGTATTAATTTAACAAAATAAAACAGTTTTAGACTCACAGAAAAATTGAGCAGAAATTACAGTGAGTTTGCAAATACACGACCGCCCCACACATAGCCAACCTTTCCCACTGTCAATATCGCACATCCTTGTATTTGTACAACTGATTAGTCTGCATTATATATAATTATTAATCAAAGTCTATAGTTTACATTAGAGTTCACTCTTGGTATATACTTTTTTTAGTTTGACAAATATACAATCATGTGATTGTTTCACTGCCCTAAAAAAACTCTGTGATTTGCCTTGTCATTCTTTTCTCCCCATTAACTCTTGGGAACTACTGATCTTTATTACTGTCTCTATAGTTTTCACTTTTCCAGAAAATTGGAATCATACAGTGTTTAAGTCTTTCAGATTTGCTTCTTTTACTTAGATATACACATTCAAGTTTCCTCTATGTCTTTTTCTGATTTGGCAGGATTAGTTTAAATAAAACATTTTGAGAATAAAATATGTAATATGAGAATAGCAAGATAAAGGAATGCAGTCTTCAACCTTTATCTATTTTTTTCATAAAAACTGCCTCCATATTTTCATAAAATCTGCACAATCCTTTTTACTTTAAACACAGCACAAGAACCTCAGAGCATAGTAATATGAAGCCTGAAGCAAGATAAGATCACATTTAATTTTTGTTTACTTGGCCTAGATATTCAAGTAAATCAGATTTTGTTAACTTTGAAAATAGCAGCTTGTATATGAATCAAATTTTATCATGTAATCTACTCCCATTACCCTTCTTCGGTTAGTGACATCAGCTGGCATCAATATCAGACACCTGGAAATCATCTTTGACTCTTCTGTTTTCTATTCTCTCATATCAAATGGTCAACAAATCCTGCCTCTTCTCTTTAATGTCTATTTACCTGGTATGTCACATTCTCTGTCCTCTAACTGCTTCTCCACTAGTTCAGTTTATCATCACTTCTTATCTTATTAGGAATGTGATAGTTATAAGCCCTTCCTCTTTTGGGCTTTTCCCTTTTCCATCATTGACAATAACTATAAAGTTAGATGAAAATAAAAGTCAGTATTGTCAATAATTTGAATAAAATACTTAAAACAATTAGCATAATATACATGGTTTCTAATGATTACACTTTTTACCCTTCATTGTTTTACAGCCAAACTACTACAGACATACCAAGTTCCCTGCAGTTCTTAAAATATTAGATGATTTTTCTAAACGCCTATTTATCAAAATACATTAATTCAATTAGTCAACAAATACTGGAAATTTGCTCTGTGGCAACCATGAGACATTGTCTGGGGGAAAAATGGATCACACAATATAGAAAACTCAAAATCATGGTGCTTACATTCTAGTGTGGAATCAGAGAATAAGCAATAGAGGAAAAAAATAATCATATCATTAGATAATTTCATATAACTCTAGAAAGGAAAGGCAGTAAGTACACTGAATCTTCTGATAGAGATTATCTATGGACATCTGAGAGCTTGCATTTGCTAGAATGGCCAACGAAAATCCATACTCAGTACACAGTACCACTGAATGAGCTAAATGATGAGGAAAAGTTAGTCATGCACTTTTAAGGTCAAAATATCCAGACAGACGTACACACGGGCAGGAACAGCAACATGTAGGTCACAATGCGGAGGGGCTTTAACTGGTATCAGGAACTAAGAGCTAGTGCGACTGGGTAAAATAAGTGAAAGGGAGTAAGATGAGATGGACATGCAAGAAAGCAGACAAGTTACACACAACCCTGTAGTTCATAAATAAGGAGTTTATATTTTACTCCATGTATAGATTGAAAGCATTTGAAGGTTCACAGGGGTACTGTGATCTGACTTATGTGTTAGTAAATACTCTTAATTGTAGCATGGGGAATGAAGAAGAGAGAGAACACAAATAAGAAATCAGCTTAAAAGTGATTAAAATAGGACCCTCCCTAGTGGTGCAGCGGGTTAAAGCACAGCACTAAGAAGCTAAAGCCACTTCCGCATGAGTTCGATCCCAGCTTGCCCCGAGATGACCCACATGGTGCAGCAGACCTTTTTTGAGTTGCCTGCCTCTCCCCTCAGCAGTGTGCTTCATCAATCTGCCTGTTCTGCTCCCCACTCTGTCTCTGGTGAATACTCTCACTGCCCCTGCACCTCTGGCCTGTACCCCAATTCTGTATGCATAAGTAAATAAATCCTTAAAAAAAGTGATTAAAATAGTATAAATAAGATACAGAAATGGCTGAAGCAGACATGGAAATGTATGAATACAAAATCTATCATAACAATAGATGTTGAAACTCCTTAATACCTTAAATGTGTGACATAAAGGAAGAAATGTGTAAAAGAAGAAATAAATAAATAAATAACCATTTTTATAATACAGTAACTAGATGGATTATAACACCATTTGCTAAATTAGTATCAGATGAGTTCTAATCATGAGTTTTGTTTGGATAGCTTAATTTTGACTTTCCTTCAAGTATTCCATCCAAAGTATTAAAGGGACAATTTAATATATATATTTGGATCTCTCAAGTGAGGTCTTCATTAGAGAAGTAAAATTATAAGTCACCAGAATGTAGCCATTATTTAAAGTTATGGGAATAGAATCATCTCCCAAAGGAGAGAATGTAAATAGACATGCAAAGATGTTCTACTTTGAAAAAATCCAAGATGCATAATTTAAGAAAAAGAGATTAAACCATGACTGAACATTTTTGGAAATTGCAAATATTGAGGACCGTGACTCAGTGGCATTGTAGAGACTAGAGTCAGAACTGGATTGTATTAAAGAACAAGTGAGAAATTGTTGAAAGGGAGCTATATATACAAACAAATTTTAAGACAGCATTTTTTGGAGAAGAGTAGAAAACCTGATCCATATTTAGAAAATAAGAAAAGAGAATTTTGGTATATACTAGAATTGATATAGTATGCTGATGGTAATTTGAAGACTGTACAATGTTTGATTGAACATCTCTTGAGAAGTTTGCAAAGGACAGAGTCTAGTCTAGATGTGCATGGTTTCAAATTTCTTTGATAGATGAAGGGACATTTTCTTCTTGGAAAACCCTGATAACTACATCCTGACATACAAATTTGTTTTAGAAAATCTGAAAGGGTTCATAAAAAGTATGAGTCCATCAATTACATGGAAGAGTGAGAAAAGGGAGTATACATGTTTGGGGAACATGATTTTCACTGTGAATGAAGTCCTTGAAATAGATTAGTGTACAGATGGCCAACAAGCATATGAAAAAATGTTCAACATCACTCATAATAAGGGAGATGCAAATTAAAACCATAATGAGATACCACCTCACCCCAGTGAGAATGGCACATCTTCAAACAACTAGCAACAACAGATGTTGGTGAGGATGTGGAGAAAAAGGAACTCTCCTGCACTGCTGGTGGGAATGCAAACTAGTACAACCACTATGGAAAACTGTTTGGAGGTTCCTCAAACTGCTAAACATGGAGCTTCCCTACGACCCAGCAATCCCTCTCCTAGGTATCTACCCAAAAGACACAAAAACACTGATTGAAAAAGATATCTGCATCCCTATGATTATTGCTGCTTTATTTACAATTGAAAAAACATTGAAGCAGCCCAAATGCCCAAAAGTAGATGACTGGATTAGAAAGATGTGGTACACATATACAATGGAATATTACTCAGCAACCAAAAAAAAGAAACACATGTCTTTTGCAGCAACTTGGATGGAGCTGGAAAAGATCATGCTTAGTGAGATAAACCAGAAAGAGAAAGAAAAATACCGGATGGTTTCACTCATAGCAGGAGTATAATGGACCAGGAGAGAAAATAATAAGAATAATGAACAGCCATATACTAGAGACATTTTGTAGGGGTGGAGTTGGGAATGGGATCAAAAACAGGGGGTGGGGAGGGAAGTGCACGGGACTATGGTGATGGCACACGGGTGACTTGGTGATGGGAAACCTGTGGGGATTACAATTGAGATGAAAAATAACAAAACAAAATGTACAACATAAAAAAGAGAGAGAGAGAGAGAAACGCCCAAATCAATTTTAAAACATTAAGAATTTAGTTATAAAGCAATTTACAAGGGTGGATATTAAATTACTGCTTTCAGAAAAAAAAAAAAAAGAAGGAAAGAAATAGCTTAGTGTAGTGACCTTGATGGTATAAGAGACTTCTGGAGAGAAGTATAACCTACTAGAACATGGAAATGTAAAAATTTATGAAGACACTATAATAGGACCTCTGATCAGTATTGTTTTCCATGAAATCTATGAAAATTATTATAAGTAAAAGTTAATTTTATCTTTTTTTTCCCTCTAGAATAATTTAAAGGCTATAGGCCCAGAGAAGATGGGTAATTGCATTGCATTCAGGCACAGCTGGATTTTTGTTATGTGATTATGATACAAGTAGAACAAGATAAGGGGATAGTATTGTATTCACTGATAGCAGAAATCTAAGCAGGATAAGAAAAAGGGAAGGAAGTTGGTGGTTTGGGAAAAAAAAAAAAAGATAAGGTCAAGTTTATGGACACCCTGAAGTAATGTAGCAATGAAGAGTATTGAAGTGAACTGCAAGAATAAAATTCCTGGGTCAGAGAATAGGTGGAAAAGTTGAGGTAATTTCAGATAGTAATGATTATATTGGGTATGATAATGGGAGCATGTGATTATGGCAGAGAAAATAGTATAGTATTCTTTTATTTCATCTTCCTTCTTCATTTTTTTTAATAACACATCCATGTTTCCTTATGACATATAACAAACAACCCAGTTACAAACTTTCTTCTCTCCCTCCCTTTTATCTCATTTTAGTCTTGACGATAACCTTATGCAACATATTTAAGTACACTGACAACTTCTGGGTAATGTTTTGTGAAAAGAAAAATGTCTGTCTTCAGCTTGCTACCTCTCCCCCTCTTTGTGGTTTTGGGTGAGTATACCTTAACCATACTTTCGTGGCCAGGACCTAGGAGATAGGAGGAAAAATGGGAAGAACTGGAGTTCACATGGATATTGTGGAATTGTCACAGTTCCAACTGTAACTGTTAATGTGGGGAAAAGAATAAGTTTCTGTCTTCCTTGTACTGCTGTATGGCATGGAGGAAAGAACTAAATTACTTACTCAGGTTTTGCATTTTACATTTTGAAACAGCAGCTCCAGAGGGCTTTGAATGGCAATCACTTCAAAAATCCCCACCCTCTCCAAAATCAATTCAATATTCCTTCTTCCGTGCTTTGTGGTACGTCCAATATTACAGGTATTAAGAGTAGTAATTACGTGCTTGCCTGCTTTGCCATGATGCTGTGTGCCATTTGAGGGCAGAAACCGTGCCTGTTTTTCATCTTTGTAACCTCAATGTCTAGCAAATGAAAGGAGTGATTTAATATATTTTTGATGCCAAAAAGAACATGAAATTGTACTAATTGTTGGAAGAAACATGAATGAGAGGCTGTTTTTATCCTCACAGACTTTACAGTACAACCACAAAACCAAAAGAAGGAGGGAAGCCAGGAAAATGGTGATGAGGACCAGCTCAGAAAAAGACTTAGAATTCTGCAGGATGGAACAGGCAGATATGAACACTGAGGAACCCTGAGTTCAAGACTCACAAGTCTTACCACCTAATGCTACATGTACTTGGAGTTCCCACAACCCCTCACATTCACATCTCCCCTGATCCATGATGCCCAGTTTTGGATGGTGTCTTCACTGTCTAACTGTAAAAAAAAAAAAAAAAAAAAAAAAAGGCAATCGTCCTTTAAGTCTCTCAACTGTAGATGTTCAATTGGTTTCTGAGTTCTATGATCAAACCTTATACATGTTTTATAAATCCATCACTGTACTCCCTACCCCAACACTGCTAATTTATTTCAGCCTCTTATCTTTCTCCTTTGGATTTTTTTTTTTAATATTTATTTATTCATACAGAACTGAGGTACAGGCCAGAGATGCAGAGGGTGAGAGGATTCACCAGGGACATAGTGAGGAGTGAAACAGGCAGATCGAGGAAGTACACTGCTGAGGGGAGCAGCGGGCGGGTCAGGAGAGGTCTGCCACGCCATGTGGTCACCTCCGGGGCAGGCGGGAATCAAACTCATGTGGACGTGGCTTTAGCTTCTCAGTGCTATGTTTTAACTCGCTGCGCCACCAGGGAGGGCCTGTCCTTTGGATTATTTTACATCTTTAGTCTCCCAGTCTCTCTGTTCTTTCTTTACTAAATACCTCCTCAAATTAATTTCTCACAGTATTTCAGTGTTATGTTTAAAACGTAAATAAGACCCTATTGCTTCTTTGTTTCATTACTACCATTAGTACTTGGTTACTGTGACATAATGATGCATAGGACCATCAAGAGTCCCTGTCCAAATTTTACACTTCAGCATTACTGAAATTCTCTTAATTATCCATCATTATAGTCATACATTTTTCTCCTTTTGTTCTCTCTACCTGTAGCTATTTGCAGTCTACAACTTGCTTGCCACCACTCAAATTCTTGGCTTGTCAAATCCTTTTATTTTTTTTTTAAGATTTATTTATTTACACATACAGAATTGGGGTACAGGCTAGAGGTGCAGGGGTGTGAGAGGATCGCCCACATAGTGGGAAGCAGAATAGGCAGACTGAAAAGTACACTGCTGAGGTGAGCAGCAGGTGAGACAGGAGAAGTCTGCTGCACCATGTGGGTCACCTTCCGGGCCTCAATGGAAATGGTGCTGAGTAGATAGGTTATGGCAAGCTTCATAAGTAGTGCTGTGCTTTAACCCATTTTGCCACCAAGGGAGGTTCCAACTTGTCTAATTCTTAATTAAATATTTTATCTCCCTGAAAAATGTGCTCTCTAGAGAATCCCAATGTGTTCTATGCATCACAATGCTTACTAAAATATATCTGAAAATATTTGGTTTTCTGTATATCCTCTTCTATATAAACCCTTCAAAGCAAGTAACAAGTCCATTCATTGTTCAAATATGACAACAAATCATGTGCTAAAATGTCTGTGAAATTCTAATAAAATAGTAAAGCCTTTAATAAGAAGAATAAACCTAAAATTAAAAAATATACTTTTGAAAAAAATCTTGGTAAAATTCAAAACTAATTAACAATGAACTATTTACTACATAAAATGCATAATAATTTTACATAAAAATTATTCCTCAGGGCCTCCTGGTGGTGCAAGTCTCAGCAGCCACTACAGCACAAGTTTGATTTCCAGCCAGGGAGGTGACCTACATGGGAAAGCAGACCTTTCCTGTCTCACCCATTGCTCCCCTCAGCAGTGTTTTTCAGTCAACCTGCCTATTTTTCTCCCACTGTCTCTGGTATATACTCTCACCCTTCACATCTCTGGTCTACACCACAGCCACTGTGTGCACAAATAAATAAAATGAATCTTAAAAAAAGGGAAATGTAATCTTAAGTCACAACTTAAACTATTAAATTCATTTGGCCACTGGTAAAACATACCATTAGATGGAAGATCAGCATAATTCCACCTTCATAGTCAAATGTTCTCCTGTTGCTTTGCTCTTTATTCATGAAGAAGCATATTTTTCCTCCACTACAAGAAGATTCTTCTTCCATGATTCTCATAGCGCTGATGAGATGGGTGGCATAAATAACCACAGATAATGCAGGAAAAATATGAAATAAATAGAGCACTTTTTGATCCCGATTTACCTTTGCATCAGTCTTCTCCCTTTCACCACTGAGATCAGTGATCCAGTGCTGCCATTAGCTCTCAGCACTCCTAGTCCAATAATGTCTCTAGCTGCTGTTGAATCCTGTGATTCCTTCTTCATGCCCTCTCAATTAAAAGTATTATCCCAAATCCTCCAACTTCTGTGAAGTGAGTTAGCCTTTCTCACAATGCCTATATTCAATGCCTATTTAAGGTCCAGATTAATGGTATGTGCATTAAAAAAAAGTGGGCTTTTAATTATGAAGTTATCTCAGTGAGGTAATGATAGATGAAGAAATTTGACTCTTCCACTCTAATAATTAGCTG
The DNA here is from genome assembly GCF_000260355.1 of Condylura cristata. Taxonomy (NCBI): domain Eukaryota; kingdom Metazoa; phylum Chordata; class Mammalia; order Eulipotyphla; family Talpidae; genus Condylura; species Condylura cristata. Next base: position 36,809,454 of record NW_004567106.1, on the reverse strand, counting down.
ATTTACTTTACTAACCCTCTAATATTTGTAGAAAACTTTTTCCCCCCATAAAAGCAGAAAAGTGTCAACTATTCAATTATTGAAGAAGATGGAGTATCATGAGGTTAACACAGGTAAAATGTAAAATTCTTACATTTTATAAATGATTCATATTTTACAGGAATTGAATGAAAATATTCAAAAGATCTTCATATAAAAATAAAAACATTTTACGATTATTAATTATTATAGGGGGTATGAATTTGTTTGGTATAATTGGTTAATTAAATCTCAATGCAGACTTCTCAGTAAGTCATTATCTAACTGAAATTTAGAATATCTGTTAAGAATATTTCCAGACAGGCTTTTTTCATTAAGTCAACATTAATTCAGAAATTTTTGGACTCTTTTTGATCACTTAATTCTATAATACAAGAAGGAAAGAATATTAAACCATCACTCTTAATGTGAAGATCTTAAAAATCTTTTCTAACTATTTAAGGAAATTTTATTGAAAATATTTTTGCCTTATATCCTGGATGGATAAGTTAGCCAATTTAATTATTGAACATAGGTAAAATTATATATCAGTATGTCAAATTAAGCAAGCCAATCCATAAATAAAAGTACATAAAAAGAATTTTTTTTTTTCACCAAATATGTCAGGGAGCAGGGGAATGAATGAGGACTTTAAGGAGACAGAATTAGCTCAGGGCTACACCCAAAATACCAGAAATTATTTTACAACTACATCTTTATTCTAGCTTCCTTCTTAGCAATATAAAATCTTTCTACTTCTTTTGGGTGACATTCCAAAAAAGTCCCTATGATACCATTAAAAACACATCAGTAAAACAAGTTGCTACGTGTTATGCTGATAAAAATAACAGCTTAGTATGTGTGATGACTAAAGGTTTCATCTTTCTTCCAGGTATAGTGCCACCTAACACACCCTTTTCTTAACAATGCCACAACATCACTAGCACTAGGTAACTACAGCAACATGCTTATGAATCTCTTAAAGGGCGTCGACTCCCTTGTATTTACTGTCAGACACTCCAAAATTCTTACCGAAGACACTAAACTTTTTTCCCTCATACAAAGCAAATTCTTTCAAAGTGAAATATGAAAATATTTGTACTCTTCCACCTCACATTCTTGTGTTGTGATGCTTTCTCTATTTCCAACAAATTAAAACATGAGACCAAATGCAAAGAACTATACTCATATGTGATCCATAATTTTGTACATAATCATGAATCCTTAATGACTAAAACTGAAATGGAATTATGTGTCTGAGTAATGGGTGGATCCTATACCTCTAAATCAAAATGTTAGTAACTGAAGTGACCTCAAGGGAGTAAAGGAAAACATAAAGTAGCAATTGTTTCATTAATTAGAATTTCAAAGAAATTGAAATTCCATACTATTGGTGAACATGTAATCAGTCATTTCAGAAAGCACTTGCAGATGTAAAATAAGAGATGTAAAAATATGCATACTTTTTGTCTATTAAATTCAAAGGTGATATAGCTAGCCTAAGGAAATATAGAAAACTATGTTTATGTAATTCTTATTATAATACTAATTTTCATATAAGAAAATGGAAATTGACTTTATATCCCAAAGTTGGTGGTAGTTAAATTTTGACCATTTGATATAAATGTTAAATTATAATTAAATACTATGGGTATTATTGCAAATGATAACATATTTTTAATAGTGTTAAGTGAGAAAGTAGTATTCCAAAAATATGAAATGCTAAATTATGTGCTACACAGCCATACTGAAGAAGTCAGAGGAAATTAAACTAAAGTAGTACTTAAGGGTACTATGGTGATGAATTTCAATTTATTTCCCTTGCCTATCTTCCCAACTTAAAAGAGGTGGTTATGGTACCTGTGCAATAATAAAAAATAATTGAGCAAATAAAAGGATATAATTATCGTAGTAAGACATCACACTTAAATAATTCACCAATGCTGTATTGAATTGAATTTACCCAATAATAGATAATGACTGATGGATTAAAACATCCCTAAACTGGCCCTCCCTGGTGGTGCAGGGGGTTAAAGCACTGCATTGAGAAGCTTCAGCCACTGCCGCATGAGTTCGATCCCCGCCTCCCCTGGAGGAGATCCACATGGCGTGGCAGACCTCTCCTGACCCGCCCGCTGCTCTCCTCAGCAGTGTACTTCGTTGATCTACCTGTTCTGCTCCCAACTCTGTCCCTGGTGAATCCTCTCACCCTCCGCATCTCTGGCCTGTACCCCAGTTCTGTATGAATAAATAAATAAATCTTAAAAAAAAATCCCTAAACTGTTTTGATAGCATTTAAACATTTAAAGCATTTCACATTGTTTCAAAACATACCATAAATATTTATTTAAAAAGTATATTCACTGGCTTTGAATTGATTGGTGGCACTGAATTAAGTAAAGGTAGTCACTGACTTTCAAAATACAGACTTTCATATTTTCCTCACTCTACAAAGCAAACCACTTTCCCTCTTTAACCTTCTTCACCCTTCCTTCCCTACAGTTCCAACTACACTTTTGAAAGCCCTTAAGTACACAGGTCACAGAAATCAGCCTTAGACTCTTCTGGCAAGGATGTCACCAAATATTGCCCATAAAATATTATGTTACTTGAAATTGTGTTTCTATTGTTGTTTTTTTTAAAATTGGTTTCTTTTCCTTATAGGTTAGTTGGAAATTCTGGCTTCCTTACAAAGGTTGGGATAATAGAAACCAAAGCATTTGCTATTAAAAATATATCTTATGAATCATAACTATTTTGTATTAAATCCTCTACTATATATTCACTCACACGACCTGACATTTTGCAAACATGCATGAAGAAATATTACCATCAAAAATAACTTCATTGTCTAATATCTGCTGAGAAATATAAAGGACTATCCCTACTGTTAATATATGTATTGTAATTATGTTCTGGTCCTTCACATACATATTTCATTTATATTCCAGAGTAAAAAGTTGTAACATTTAACAAGAGGAAAACAGCAGCTAAAATCAGGTAATATCAATTGTGCTTATAGTCACAACTCTAAGATCAAGAAGTACTTGTATCAGAATTATAATTTAATGAACTGTGAAAGTTTACTCAGTTGATAAAAACTCAGGATAGACATTAAGAATTTACTCCTAATTTCAAGGAAGACATTTCATATCATGACTAACATATTTCCTTTAACCCAAGCACTCTGGATCATAAACCAAAGAGTCAAAGGTTGAGTTTAGTTTCTAAACTTTTCTGAAAACAGTTTTACATGTAAAATTGGCCTGCAGTGAATCATTATCTTCATGGATATTAAGAATGTAGGAGTTGGAGATTATGTAGTCCCAATTGCTCATTTCATAGACAAGGAAATTAAAACTCAGAGGGAGTGAAGCTAGTTGTTCTATATTAAAAACTATAAATTTTATATGAAAGTTTACAGCTTTTTATTATAGATGAATACATCAATACTGTTCTTTTTTTATTATTGTTCTTTACTCCCCCCCCAAAAAAATAATATATGTATCCAAAGAATTGGTAATACCATCTTGAATGATTGCACAGTTTTTCATATAAAAATGGAAAATGTAGAAATAGGATCAAGCACTTATTTTCTGAGTTCTCCAGGTAAATATCTTACTGCATTTGTGGCTAATCAACATCATCTTTTTTTCTTTTTCTATTTATCTGTTTTTCTTGCCCAAACCTTTTCATCTTAGTTAGATTCAGTCTTGGGACTGTGTATGACTTCACATTTTGATCTTGGAGTTCCCAGCCCCACAACTATAAGAAATAAATGTTTGTGCTTTCATGACAAAGTTCATGGCATTTTGTTATACTGGACTGAGTGGGTTAAAAGAGCATGTTTTAAGTGGTAACTGAAGAGCTTCAAATGTTTTGCTCACTCTTGTCCACTATTTACTCCTGTCTTTCTCAGTTCTTAGCTGTTGGGCAAAATGAGTCCTCTGCATGATTTGTGAATTATTTGAGACTACTTTCCACACACACACACACACAAAAGATGTAATTATCTGAGTAAAATATCATCATCATTTTTTTTTTCTCCTTGGGTCATCTCTTTGTAGCATTTCATCTCTTTATAGCATTTCTTCATCTTTTGTAGCATTACATTGAGTAATATCACTGCTTACTTCCCCATGGTGTATGTTTTACTAATCCACTAGAATTATTTTCTACAATAATTCACATTTCTTTACTTCACCCATTGATGATAACTGCTGAATTGTAATTATTGTAATTTTGATATTTATTTATATTTTCACTTGAGTTAAGGGGATGATCAGTCAATGATAGTAACATGTATACTTTACTATATCTTAATGTATTTTTCTTTCCATTTCAATAACACTTTGTCCAATATGAGACTTACATATTAACTTCATTAACACTAACACCCACTGACGTTATTTACTTTGAGCTAATACAGAATACAACAATGACCAGAGATCAAATGAATAAAAAATACTATAAAGTAGTGGTTCAGATAGTTTTTATGAGGTATTTCAATTATCCCCTCAAAAATATTTTGATCCAGTTAGAGAGTCAAGGGAAACCCACAAAGTATTATTTACTTTACTTAAAGTTCTTGAAAATCATTTCACACATATGTGCTTTATCTTTGTGCCCTATTCATATTGTAAATGGGGAAACTGACTTTCTCGCTAGTCAAAAAAAAAAAAAAAAAAAAAAGATGGGCTTAAGGGAAATAAACTAGCCCCAGATTGTTAGACAAAAGATTATCCACATAATCTTCATGTGATTATACATCCGAAATAGTAAGCAAACTAATCTCAGTAAAGTCTAGTCAAGATCACTGAAGAGTCAGGATTTGCATGAATGTACTTAGTTAATCTTAAAGATTCTTTTTGAAAGAAACAATGTTAAGGGAAAAGATGTCGTCATCCATGATAAGGGAAGGAAATCCTGATGGGACAAAAATCAATGTTGAAAGAAGCATTGTTCAGAGCAGGTCAAGGATGTAACCTGTGAAAAGAGATGCTTCAGCTTGCTCTAGCCTGATACGACTGAATGTATGAATCACACATTGATAGCCATTATTCTGAATAAAAATGATACTGTCTTATTTTGACTTCCTATGTTGCTTGACCAAAAAAAAAAAAAAATGCAATGATTAGTGAGGCAAACATTATGAACTGTTGCCAGAAATCCTGTTGGAAATGAGAATTAATGGATTCATGCAAATCACAATATCTAGGGAGGTAGAGTAGCTTTAAATTAGTGTGAATGCAATCAAACAAAAAAGAAGGAAAAGACAATGCTGGATAGTGTCTCTCATATGTAAAAATTAGAGAAATAAAACAAAGGGCTAAACAAAACCAACCCCAAAAGAAACCCTGTAACAGTTATTGTAAAATGGGAAATATGTAAGGGGGAGGGAGGAAGAAGAAGAACTAAGTATAGAGGGGGCCCAAAGGACTATGGAGGAGTTTTAGGGGGGGCTTGGAGTTGGGTGTGGTTTGGTAATATACATATAAAAAGGTATGGCTTTACACTTCTGTAACATATACTGTGTTGAAAAAATGTTACTTCAACAAAAATAAATGAACATAAAAAACAGGTTCTTGTCCAGTTCTCTTCCCTTGCCACAGTAGAGATTCCATCAGTCTGAGTGAACTCTAAGCAATAAGCTTTATTCATGAGGCATGAGTGAGAATAACCCTTTACACTTAAAAGCAACTGAAATTTGTGAATTGTGTGGGACTTTAGTTTAACTTAGGTGCTTCTGAGTGGGGTGTGGATTTGAACAGAAATAGAGTCTGAGTCCAGGAATTACTCTTTCAATAATTGTATAGTTCTCATAGGCTTTGACACAGCCACTGCACATAAGTCAAATCTAAGTAGCTGAATAGAGCTGAAAATTTCAAATCAAAGGAAAAGTACAATATGAGACAGAAATCAGGAACGTGGCTGGCAAGCTTATAGTTTAGAATTTTGTGCATGTAGGTGAGGTCAGAGATTTGAATAGGGGAGTAACCTAAGTTATGCTTACTGAGTAGTGCTGGAGTCAAAGTAGGGAGGATGCTGGGTGTCAGTCTAAAAATTTTATTTAGAAGTCAATGTGAAACTATTAAAATTGTTTGTTCAAGCAAAGAAAAAAAATATAGGTACTATGAAATTGTTTAATCTTATTCAAGAATACCAGGAGAATAAATGTAAGTGTAAGACCAACTAAAGAAAGGCATAATGGCATCAAGGACACCAATGAAGAAACATAAGAATGAGGTCTGAATATGGCCATAGCAGTTGAGAACAGACATGTTTTGCATGTAAAAATAATAGAACTTTTCTACTAAGTGATTACGGAAGAAGACAGGAGTTCAGAAATTATAGATGACTCTGAAGTAATGTCTGGATGGTTAGAAAAAGTTAAGTGTAATATCATTACAAAATTCAGGGAACCAGAAGAAAGGTATGTGGTATTATAAAAGAAATATCTTGAAATTCCTTACTTGGTGTTTAAGAGAAAAGTTAAGACTAGCAATATAGAACTGTTATTTTTTTGACATAGAGCCTGGCTTTTGTGAGTCATGTATAAATGTTATTTGAGTGAGTAGACAAAGAATAAATCAAAGCAAGATGGTATGTTTTCTAAGAGAAGACTCTATCCCCCCATAAACTCTGAAGGTATGAAATATAATGTATGTTGTTAATTGTTAAACAGAAATGGTTTGGTTTATATGACTTGCTTATATCTGTCTAGTTCCTCGTTTTGGTTTAGCATATATCAAATGTCTAAATTTTGAAAATTAGAAACACAAAAAACAGCTCTTTTTTTTTTTGACAGTCAACTATAATGCCACCTAAAATGTAAGAATCCCTCATATAAAAATTATCTCTTAATAATATACATGCCATATTTATTTCCTGATTATATTTAAATATCATTTTCCTTTTCAGATTTTATGCAAAGAAAAAACTGTTTATTTTCAAGTCCTTTGATAGTTAGTCTTAATGAGTTAAATGTTACAATAGTGAAAAAGAATAGGTTAGCAAAGAATAGCAGTGCTATTGTTCTGGAGGGAGAGGAGTGGGATTACCACAGAACTCTTGTTGACAACCATTAACTGAAAGTCAACATCCATTTCTTTGTTTTCCCAATGTTCTACAATGGTCAGCAATCTTGCTCCTATCAAACAAGTGTGTTACTCAAGCTTATAGACAGTTTTCATAGATTTCTCTAGGTTTCTTTCATATTTATCCTCAGGGAAGGAAAATAGTTTTGCTCTGCTCCTGTTTGAATAGGTACCATGAACCTTTGCTAGGAAACAGCAATTGTGAAGACCTTAGATACACAACTTTAAAAAAAAATTCTGGAATAGTTAGTAAAAAGATTACTAGGTCTTTCATATTTTCAATAGGTATTTATTTCAGCAATCATCTAAAAAAAACAAAAGGCTGTGAAAATAAGATGGAGTTCTATTTTATAAAAAAAAGGGGACAATCAGTTGTAATTTTGTAAAATTACCTAGGTATATCAAAAGGCAAGAAAGAGAGAAGTCTGTCTTTGATATTGAAGAGAAATTTGGTCAAGAATTTCTATCACTGAGAAAAGAAATAGGATTGAAGAGAAAGAATTTCTATCACTGAGAAAAGAAATAGGATGATTATGTAAGTTGCTGATAATACAGAGATGAGAGAATGTCTTCTTTGGAAGTCTGTACAATGAAGAAATGGAAGGTCAGAGCTAAGATAGTATCAAGTCTGAGTTAGGGAAGTCCATGTCACAGTTCTAGCACTTTACATCTTGAATTTCACAGTGGAATTGAAAGAGGAAGAGAGTCAATGAATAGACTTTTGTATTTTGTACACAAAATACTATCACACAGTACCTTTAATATGGATGTAATACAATAACATGAAGTGAAAGTCACATGGTGAAATGAAAATACACTGAAATGGAGGCCTGGGAACTGGATTCTAGTTTTCTCTCGGATATGTCACAAATTTCATCTTAGGTAAGTCATATAAAATAATCTTATATCTCTATGAGTTAGTTTCTCAAACTGAAAATTCAGAGCTCTATTACATAATCTAGTGTACCTCTTCCTCTACAAAGCATCAAACATTATTTTTAGATTATTAACTTTTGACTATGCAACTTTGAGTCCTTGTTCAAAATGCAAATTTCTAAATAGAGATACAGATTTTAAAAAAATCAAATTGATCATTTTAGAGTTACAAAATGAAATTATTTTCTTCACTATTTGCATGAAGAAAAAAGTTGATTCCAGCAACTCTTAATAAACATTTCACAGATAAGGTAATATTTATCTGCAATAAACAAATTACCAATAAAATCCCATGTTATAAAGGAGAGCAGTTTTCAGACCTGATTGTATGCGTGATATTTTATGGGTTTCTTACTAAACTAAATAAGTCACAGGCAGAAAAACAAAAGTATCAAAGAAATGATTTACTAGATATTCAATCCGCCCAGTGTTTCCATTTATGTAGGCAAATCTACTATGAAAAGTAGAACAGAATGCATTTCCAAGTTTAATGCGGAATTTCAGATAGCAATACAAAATTTGATAGCAATGAAAAGTTAATGTAAACATTTTTCAAGAGTCTAATTTACTGTGATAGTCATGGTACCACTCAGTAAGGTATAACGTATTAAAATTCTGCATTTGCCATTGAATTGTGACATGTTCCTAAAAATATCATGATTCTATTATGACTATAATTCTCATCACTTCTGGGTATTTTAACCTTGTATTTCACTATTTCTAATAACATGGGTGGTTACATAAAACAGAAACATATGAGAGTTGTGAGCTCCAAAAAAAACTCAAATCTTTGCACACAGTTATTTACTTCTACTGGGACTAAGTTGTAAGCAAACTCCAGCTTGGTGGTCTCCAAAGAAGGATTTTGGAAACATGATTTTTTTTTGTAGTACTCATATAGAATGTCAGCCAAAATTACTAAACTAAAATCTTAAAATCTCCAAACAGGAGTTAGTGTTTCAGAGGCTAATTTGGAAATGAAGGTCTAATGGGACTGATTTATATAGTCAGGTCTTTTTTCTCTGGTTAAAAAGACTCATAGAAAAAGGTAGTTACCCAGTGTATTCAAGCCCAGAGACTGATCAAATTACAATAGAATTTTCTTTCTTGAACAATGCATTACAATTAAAAACTACAAAATAAGATTTTCAATAAAAGAAATTTACTACACACACACACACACACACACACATATCTTGTAGCTAGGTTTTCTAGAGGAAGTTTATTCCACAGATCACACTAAGAGAAATGACATACTAACAATGTAGACTTTTTAACATTATAGAACAATGGTAAGGTAAAATTTAGATACAAAATTAAGGCACAATTATAATTTAATTTTTTAAAATTAGTACTGGAATAGTATCTGCATAGCTATGATAAAATATTACAAGAAAAATATTTAAATCTTAGAGCAAGAATGCACAAGTAATAGTATAACCACCCAGATAATTTTACCATGATGCCCAATGGCACATATAGCTGATATTTCTTATTACAGTCATATCTTATTAACTTGGCTGAATAAGAAATAGAAATGTATGACTATGGTTATACAACTTTTAATACTACGACAAGTTCAAAAATAATATATCTACCATAACAAAGGTATATATTGGAAAAGTAAAATTATACAAAGTATCACTCTCCTGTGTATTTTTTAATCTTTCATTTTTTTCTTATTTAATACATATTCATCAAATGTCTCCTTTTGTCAAATACTGCATACCAGGCTAAATACATGATAGTGAACACAACACAATGCCTCTTTTTGTCCTTCTTGGATTTAGTTTTTTTTTTTTAAAGATTTATTTATTTGTACATACAGAACTCGGGTACAGGCCAGAGGCTCAGGGGCGGTGAGAGGCTTCACCAGAGACAGAGGAGGGAGCAGAACAGGCAGATCAACGAAGTACACTGCTGAGGGGAGCAGCGGGCGGGCCAGGAGAGGTCTGCTGCGCCATGTGGTCACCTCCGGGGCAGGCGGGAATCGAACTCATGTGGAAGTGGCTTCAGCTTCTCAGTGCAGCACTTTAACCTGCTGCGCCACCAGGGAGGGCCCCTGGATTTAGTTTTATACTGATAACTAGTTCTTTCAGAAAAACACTAACCTTTCTAAGATGCTAAACTTTCTATAGACTTAGAAGGGGTGTTCTGGTCTAACAGCAGTACTGGCCACAAAGTCGGCCAGTTAGGAGGCAACAGCTTGTCCTATAAAGAGCCATATCGTGTTGCCAAAAATAGTCAAAGCGCTAGATGGTCCTTCATATTTATGAACACTGACATTTCATAATTTTAAAGTTCCAATTCTGTAACAACTTAGAAAATAATACCAAAAAAAAAAAAAAGCCAAAAAACAAAAACACAAACAAAAACCAACAACTACAAATCCTGAAACAGACAGAAAAAGTGCTACAGACAAGGCATTGTTTAATCTCAGGGGTTCCTTGACTTTAATTTCTTTTTCTAAAGTGAGTATGGTAATGAAGGGAGAAAGAAAAAAGAAAATAAAGTGGAACACAAGAAAAGAGGATGTCACCCTGCTGGTGCAACGGGTTAGGACGTAGCACTGCAAGCAAACTGCAGCCTCTTCAGATCCCCACCTCAGAGGAGATACAGAGGCATAGCAGACCTCTCCTGCCTTGCCAGCTGCTCCCGCAGCAGAGTACTTCGTTATCTGCCTATTCTGCTCCCCACTCTGTCTCTGGTGGAGACTCTCATCGCTTCTGTACCTCTGGCCTATACCCCAGTTTTGTATGCACAAATAAGTAAATCCTAAAAAAACAAAAAGAGGATGGTTGTCCCTATCACAATAAAAAGTGAAATACTTGTGAAATAAATATGTATTTAGAAATAAATACATATATATCCTGCCATGTACCTACAGACACTTGTTTATGTGTATGTATGCATATATCAATTCTGTTTTCAAAATATTTTATTACATAACTATTTCTTTTCCTCTTAAGCTATTGGCTGATAATTCACTGGCATAGTCTTATCAGATCTACTTTTTCTTTCTAATGTTTATTGATGCATGAAAAGACATTAAGTAGGAAAAGTCTTGATTCAAACAAAGCAGTCAGAAGCTTTTCCTAAAGGAAGACATAACTGTGATTTGTTCCACTGAAACTTTACTGCTGGGAGTACACTTTCCTTAACTCTGAATTCTTTGGTTTACTGCTAATAGCAAACTCTTCAAAAATATTTATTCCTTACTATGTCAATCTAATGTGTTCTATGATTAAGGGTCATTCAAGCACATGCTGGACCACGAAATATACTAACATGTCTTTTTTTTTTTTCTCTTAATGTTGTAGATACCAGTGTTGTTATAAAAGAAACTGTTTCCTTTTAAAGTCATTTTTATACCACTCCTCATCTTGCCCTAATACTCTAAAGAAATGAATGAAAATAGATTTTTCAATCCCTAAGAGTATTTTTAAAAATAAAATTCACTCTTTGATGGTAGAAAAAATATTCATTGAAAGTAAAATATTTTTGCAATGGAGGAAAGAAGCGATTATTTTACTGAGGTGTTTTGTTTGATTGCCAGAAAGACACCCTTGATATTTACTTTATTCTGGTAGCCAAACTAACTTATTTAAAAGCTCTTGGCTATTACAGAGAACAAACATAATACTGAAAAGTATTGCCTATCAGAAATTCCATATTTTGTCTGCAATGCCGTTTTGTCATTATTTCCACAAAGGGAAAACAAAGTAATTATTTAATGTTAAAACACTTTTGTGTCCTAACTGATAGGTTCTGAAATGCAGATATCATACAGATCTCTAAGTAATAGCATTTATTCTTTTAGTCAACTAAGCAGTGCTGATTTAGTCATGATTAGAGAAGAATAACTTGATTCCCTAAAGAAGCACATTACCTAATAATACAAGTGATAGGAAGTGTTCACTTGCAAAATCTCTCTTCCAACTCTCCCACACCCCACTACTAGGTCTCAATTTTGTCCTATAAATTCAGAAAAATTTGTGTTGAAGAGCTTCGTTTGGGGGGTGGGGTGTGTGTGAAAAAGACTTGCCATTGGTTTCACTTAAAAATCAGTAATATGTCCTGGGGTAAGACTAAAGCTAGCATGTAGGGTCTGTGTGGTTTTATTCATAAAGGACTGAAAGTAAGAAAACCTTCTAAACAAGTTGACCCTCCCCACCCTTTAAGAAAATCTCTCATAATATTCTCTTTGGCTCTTGCTTAAAGGAATCATAAAGAATGAAAGTCTGAAATTCTCCCTTGTTCTTTGCCACAAAGTTTAACAGTAAAATAAAAGGGAATGCAGATCTTTTAAAATTGGGAAAACTGAACATTTTTGTCAATAGTGTTTTCAGGTCCTGATTCACTCTATCTTTTCTAAAATAGTCTATCATACACAATCTAGGAACATTTACAACTAATCCCAAAGAAATAAGGTAAATCCCTTAAAGTACAACTTTTAAAAATAAGTAAATCTAATGTCAACTGTTTTGAAATTTAAACCAAACAATGTTTAATATACTGATAAAAAATATTGGGTATCAACAACAAATTTCTATTTCTTCACCTGAGAAGTACAAGAGAATTAATTGTCTTATAATATTTTTTGTGGAAAGGCATATGAAAACACAAGTCATAATTTTTTTGTAATTTTCTCTATCTAATTTACAATTAAATCTTTACATTTCTGAGATTAAGCAGTCAATACTAAATTGCTAGAAGGTATTTTTATAAATCAATTAGAATTAAGTTTTGAGTTCACAAGACTAATTTGATAATTTGATCCTTTTTGTTGATATCTATAAAGATAGACAAAATTTGAAATATGCCTAATAAAATAAATATGCATAGATTTCCATAGAGTTGTGTGTATCTAACCTTGCTGTATAATAGAATAATATGAGGAACTTCTAAATATTCTAACTGGGATTCATCCTTTAGAAAATGACTAATTGAACTAAAGTATAAGTTTGGTTATCTCACCATAATTTTAATATTTAACAAAGAAATTAAGAAGTCCTGTTCTAGAAAGTTCTAAAAATCTACTTCTAATGTTAGTACACTAAAATATCTTATACATTTAAGATATTAAGCAGTAAGTTGCATAATACTCATTTTCTCCAATTTAAGAACTCATATTTTCTTAGAAAATATTATAGTGTGACAGAAAATTAAAACAAAGAAATGAAGGGGTACTTCATTCCAGCAAAAGAAAAATGATGTATAATTCATAATTTTAAATACTAGAAAGAATATTTTTTAATCATGTATTCTGCAATATATTGGATATAGTTTAAACCTGTTTAGTAAATATTAACGTAACTCCAAGTAATTTTGACTGTTCCTTTGTCGTTACAATTATTTTACAAAACTATTTGTATCATACATACTAACATTTTATTTCTGTAACATACAGGCAAATTTAAAATAATTAGCTCTTTCACAATATTCCACTAAATGTAGACTAAATTTTCAAAAAAAAAATTTCTTCTAAAATATCCTTTTAAGAGTACATGTAAAGACATCTTTAAAAGACATAATTGATATTTTAAAAGATTTATGAAAGCAGTTATTCATGAATGAAAACCTTAATGATAAGTGATATGGAGAAATGCTACTTTTGTCATGGAATTCCTTTTCTTCCTGCCTCACATTAAGAAACAAACCAACCAGTGTTAGTTTTTTGATTGTATCTGACACTTTGATTTCTTTATATTCCACTTATTAGTTATACCAATGCAGAAGGGGAGGAGGGAAGGAATGAGTCTAAAGTGGGGATGGAGCTTTGGTGGAGGGTATACTATGGTACTACTACATGAAGAGGTGGGACCTGTACTCTTCAAACACCAACAACAGTGTAAACTGACATCACTTCAATTAAAGAAAAATGCTATCAGATATAGTAGCTGCTGTAGCTGATGAAGCTCAAGCAGATTAAGAACCAAACCTGGGTGTTAATTGAATACTGTAAACCAACTCTTAGGTTCTTTACTGATCTTATCATCAGAACCTGCTTAGTGTATGATGCATGAGGTGATAGTCAATTAGTCTTTTCTCTTAAGAGAAATGGCATTGACCAAGCACACAATAAAGAGTCTATTAAGTTAATTCTAGCTACAATTTGTGTATATGACCCAAATCACCTCCAAGTAAATTATGATTAGTTGTTTGAACCCATGAAAGAACTAGGAATGGAGTCAGGCCTCGGTTCCCTGGGGAAGGTAGGACTGTGAGGGATTGTGTGCAGCACCTGCCGCTCGGTGCCCTGCTTAATCAACTGCATCTCCATGGGGCAGTGGAAGAGGGTGGAAGATCACCAAGAGCTGTTTACACAACTGGAACCATTCCATCTCAACTCAAGTGAAGCAAACAACAGTGAAAGGGTTCTCTATTCCAACCATCTAGCAAAAACAATATGAAGTGGACATCTTGGGAAGTAAATCATCAGGAACACTGAGACACCAGGGACAGGAATTTTTTTTTTTTTTTTTAAGTTGTTCACTTAAGCAGCATTTAAAAGCTAATCTCTGGGGTTAATTGTGGGAGCCATTGTTTTCTCTGACTATGTTAAGGGCAAGAGATGGGATATACAAGCAAGTGAAAAATAAAACAACAACACTTAAGTGAATTAGAACAAAGTAAAATCTTTTTTTCTTTGCTCATCACATGCTTCATTGAGCATGCTCTTTTTAAATTATTCTCATAGCTTCTTATACCATTATTCTTATACCATTCTTATGTCATTATTCTTATGTCCATTCTTATACCATTATTCTATGTCCAAGCCCAAGAGCTCCTTAATCTGGATTTCCTACAAAGACTTTATATAATACCGGAGAGAATATCCTTTCTGAATAAAAATTTAGTTAAGATGAAGGTCTTAGGATTTTTCCCAACTCTACTCCAAACTTTAAAATCCATAATATTTTCTCCTTTGGACCTTTAAAATACCTATTATAAGCATATATTTTGTTACTGATGTGATTTTTTTAAAACTGCATTGAGAATAATTGAAAAATTTCATGTTCGCGGTTATTTGCTTGACAAATCTGTGCAGTCACAAACAGAAGACAAAAGCAAACAAGTATGGTATTCAAATCATTGTGGCTTAAAAGTGGAAACAACCATTATAATTTACTTTCTCTGAGCCATTTTCTTATTTACAACTTATTATGCTAAGTGTGTTTGCACGTATTATTAGCTCACTTAAATCTGAAAATTTCATGCAGTAAACTTTCAAACATAATATTAATAATACATTATAATTTTGTCTAATTTTACAAGGATAAAAATAAAGTTCAGAAAGTAAAAAATATCTACAACTTTGTTTAAAGTTATACTATCACTAAGTACTGCAGATTTGAGAGTGGTGCTTCCAAATTCAGAGTTCCACTTCTGAACTACGACTTTGTACTTCTAGTTCTATAAATTTTTGGATAAGCTTTCTCACTTATAGACTAAGTATGATTAAACTAGGGAAAATTCTAGGGAAAATTTCCAAATGATAATAGAAAATCTCATAATGAAAATGAGACTTTTGTAACTAAGAATGTCTCCAAATTCCTTATTTAAAAACATGTAAAACAATAGCTGTGTGAGTGTATCCACTAATATTACACTTTTAGAAATAGTGGGATGACAAAATAACTTACTGATCAAGATTTTAGATTTTAGAGTCAGACTGCCTGGGTTCAAAATATGGCTATTCACTTACTGGTTTTGTCGTTTTGAATAAAGTAATCCTGCAGAACTCAGTAAGGGGAATAATTGAATATTGTGAGAATTAAATGATTCAATCCATCCAAAGCACATAGAATGTTCCTGGCTTATATTAAACAATAAATAAATGCTAGCCATTTATTTTCTTATTTAGCCTTTGAGAAGGCTTTTTTTTTTTTCTAATTCACACACCATACAGTGTGAGGACAGCAATGAGGTGATCTGAATGAATGCGACATGATTAATATGATGTTCTTGATTGTCATGCAATATTCACATATTGTTAATATTTGTAGTTCGTTGGAGACCACTTTATCAGATTTTCCTTTGTATATTAGGAGTAGCTATGATACATTTGAGAGATATATGTGCAAAGATAATCTATAACACCTTTTCACTACAAGTAAAAGCATGAACTTCAAACAGAGGAAAACAAAGACTTTTCAATTGTGTCTGAGACCTACAACTAGGCTTAACTTGCCACCATTCTATGTATGTGTATGTATAACTGGGAGATTCAATTGAAATTTTCAGACTTTTGTGTGTGTGTGTATATATATGTGTGTGTGTGTGTATATATGTGTGTGTGTGTATACATATATGCGTGTGTATATATGTGTATATACATGTGTGTACATATGTATATATGCACACACACAAATAAAGAATTAACACTATCAAGATATGCTCTAATGATACACATGTAGCTTCCCATTGTTTTAATGAATTACCCTGCAAAACATGATTTTTGCTATCATGATCATGACTCCTCAAGCAGCCTCCTAAAAAACAATACAGGGAGAGGTAATAGAAAGTCTTAGCATAACATAGATTGCTGCCAAATTGTCAGCTGTTGCAGGGTGAATAGTGAGATCAAGACACATTTTTACCCCCCTGAGCTAACCATTTTAGCTGATACATCTGTATACAGTTTTATAATTAATATTAGTATGTCTTCACTGTTGACATCAATAATGTAAATTATAAAACTAAGGGTGTGGTGATGATTTTCCTGTGGAATGTAATGTGAGACTAATAATCAAGATAGTGACCCTGGTTGATCCATCACAAGGGCCTTAGCTAGTCCATGGAGACTGTTGAAAGCATTGCTAATTCTTCATGCCTTAAGTATGTAATCACATCTTAGAGATTTGAGTTACATACTGATAACAATTGCTTTTTGCTGGAAGACAACCCATACCAACCAAGGAAGAAGAGCATTAAAATGTCTCTCCATAAATTTTAGGTAGACACAGGTTGTGTGAGGGATGTCATCTGCTGCCACTGTCAATGGTCTCCTTATCCAGAGACAACTGCTGGCCCTGCACCCCAGAGACCTTTTAACTTTTAAATTTATGATTTCACACTCCAGGCAAGTCTGTTGTCATTTAAAAAGACAAATGTAGATTCCAGAGAATTAATTTCCCCTTAAATACGACTGAGGAGATACCTTCTGATTTTTTGTAGTCTTTTCAATTGGATCTCAAGATTAGCAGAAAATTACAAGTGAATGTGACTGTAGAATACATTAAAAATTCCAATCTTTTGTGACATAAATTAAATACAGAAACTTTGGTTTTATAAATAATAGTTTGTAATGCCTATTTGCAAATGTCATTATGTGATCTTTTCATTCATATACATTTCCTTATAAATAAAATTGAGAGCTGGTCCTCTCAAATTAAAGTGTACATTTAAGTTCATTATCAGATGGCTAATTGATATAGGTAAGTGTGCCTTGATTCTTAATGATTTCTACAATTATCTCAGTTTGTTTTTAAAATTCAAAAGTCAATTATAATAGGTACTATAAGAATCAGTATCTGGGCAAAATAACTCATAATTAAGAAAAATTACCATGTAGCACAGTGAAGTACATATGACTTTGTAAATTTATTCAAAACGAATTTAATACTAGTAAGAACATAACAAAGCAATATAGTTTAAAAGAGATTCTGAAAAGTTATATTCAAGAAAACATTATTCATATTTCATTATACTTGAATATAATTTTTAGAGCGTCCATATTCTATTTTAAGCTTATCACAAAAAAGAAAGTTTCTGTGTAATACCTGATTTTGAAAACATGGGGAGTAACAATTCTAATCTCACTCCTCTTGTAAAAAGTTAATATTCTACATCCTTATTATGTTAAATGATAAATAATTTAATTCATTATTTTTGGAGTCTTTGTACATGATTCAGAGAGATATTTTAAATATAGATTACCTCTGCAATAACCTGCTCCCTATCCACACACTCATTATCCAACATACACAAAAATATTGAGAGCAATCAAGAACAGTTCCTATTTGAACCATCTACATAAATGCACTAACAATCTTGCGAGTCTTTAATCTAAATGTATGCCAATGTATTGGCACTTAAAAAGATTAAGTAGGAGATTAAACTTTCTTCAAGAGCATTAGACATTTGTTGAAATCTATTTCTTCTTTGTTCTTCTACCTATCACCCCATTTATCTCATCTAGGCAATCAGGCTAACTTCCCAATTTCTCATTTTGTTCTGAGCGTCTGTGGTCAATGCTGTGGGGTAACAGGGCAGCTACATCCCCAGGTACACATCATCTCCCCTATGTTGTATACCTTAATAGCCTCTCTTATCCATCCTGTGACCTCTCCTGTTTTTTCCACATCAATTACTATCTGGGAACCCCAAAATAGGTGGCTACCATGCCCTCGTCCAGATCACAAATGCAAACTTAAATAATTCCACTTTTACCAAAACACCTGTCTAGGAGCCCCCACCTGCATACAGCACCCAGGCCTCTCCACGCAGCAGCGGGTGGGCATCCTCCTGCGAAACAGGACCTGCTAGCCCTTTAAGGAGCCCACCCAGGCCTGTGATCTCGCGAGGTCTCCCGGAGATGTGGAGTTGCGCTCGCGCTGGATGCTCTGCTGCTCAGTCAGGCACCGCGTCCCCAAATTACGCGTGTTTTCCTCTGGATAAAGGACATCAAGCTCACAGACTTGTTCCAGGTTTGTCATTTGCGAGTTTTGCGGAGGAACACAGTTGTGAACTTTCCAGAACGGCCCAGGCACAGGTGGAGGTTCCTCAAAGCCGTCTGCACTTCGCCAGGTCTTCCGGATCTCAGGTGAGCTGCGTTCGATGGAGCTCCGCTTCCCTGGCCTTCTGAGCTCTTCGAGTTTGTTTGCCCTCATGTTTCCAGGTGGAAAAATAATGAGGGTGTGAGACACTACAGATGTGTCATGGTGCGGAAAGCTGGTGCTTGGGCCACGCCACGTTTTGCGTGGTCGGGAGATGGCAGTGTGAGAGACTCCAGGTTTTCCCAGTGAGGCATAGTGGGCTAGCGCCTTGGGGCATGTGGCTTAGTTCACCTACAAGGTGACTGCCTCTAAAAGGTCCTGACTCGTTTCTGGAGCTTGGCGCAAGCAGCCAGAAACTGTTTGAGGGAGGGACTCAGTGGTGTGCCTCAGTCTTACAAAGTGAGGTGACAGTCTTTACAAGAATCCTGGGCTATTTCCACAGCGTAAGATACAGCGTGGACTGTGGAATAAACTAAGAAATTCAGATTGAACGCATCAAGTCCTAAGTAGCTTCAGGCTGGACTATCCAGCCATTAGGGTGACCTGCACTGTAAATAAGTGTTCTGTCAGCCGAGTAATAGGTCTGTTACTGATGGGATCTGGGAAGCGACAACATTGGTAGGCTGAGGTCCAGCTCTGAAGAGCCGCTGGGTGGCTTCCCAACTAACTCTGAGATGCCTGTGCTAGGATAAAGATACTCAAAAGATGTCAGTGTTTTATCAGCATATTGTTATACTTTATAGCAAATGCATAAAATATTTGGAGTTTCATGGAAGGATGCTGATTAAAATTAACAATGTTTTCCATTTTATGCGGTACTCAGTATTTTTTAAATGAATGATTGAATTAATATCTGCTTTTTTACGAAGCTCAAAATTTTATAATGAGGTTATTAAAAAACTAGAATTTTTTTCTAAGGCAGCAGAATGAGCATGGCATTTAGGTTCCAAATGATCATGTATCAGGGATTTTACACTCTCATGAACTGACTTATAGTTTCTGTCTGCAATAAGCTGTTTAACTTAATAGGTACCTGGGCTGCTGAACTGATTACATTTCAGTCATTGATCTCCATATTTATCATTTTCCCTATGAAAACCTGTGTTACTGTTTGAAAATCAGAACATATGAACCCCTGCCTACTGTGGGACTTTTATTCCCACTACTTCCATTTCTTCAGCAATGGGAAATAGAAGAGCCTTATGAAAAAGCACTCAATCAAGGTCTCCAGCTCCTCTGCATGGGACCTCAGCTGGTGAGTCTCATCTCGGCAAACCTAGGACATACATTAAAGTGCTGCTAGCCAATTTTTAAGAAGTAGACAGAGAAAGACAAATGCTATACGTGTCACTTACATGTGGCGCTGAATTAGACAGAGAAATGCTGTTACTGTTTTTCCTCTTCACTTGAGCTCAAGATAGAGAATAAAGTTTCAAAGAGAGGAAGCATTTCTAAATTACATCTGATGTCTTGTGTTCAAAGATTGTTTTAAGAAAGAAAGCAAAAAAAAAAAAAAAAAAAGAAATAGGTTTCTTCCAGAGAACATGGATGTTTTTCCTCAATATTGCATTACACAAAGACAGGTTCTCTGGTGCCTGAAGACTGCACAGCTGTGTGCATTTGTGTTCAAGATTAGGTTTATTGCATTTTACTTGCCTCTTCTTTTATGGTTACTATTTTCAGCTGTCTGTCTTCCCATCTCACTTTCACATTTAAACTCTCTAAGAAAAGGACGGACTTTAAGTGACCCTGGAATTCTTTAGGATAAGGATACTAATAGATGGAATAGATGTGTCTGTGGGATATTGGCTTTCATAAATTTATCAAAAACCTGAAAATAGGCTCCAGGTTCATTGCTTAAAATACTTTGTTAATGAAGGGAAGCCAAAGAATAAGGAGCATAAGGGATTAAAATGCAAATCTTTGTCAGTGAGGTTAATTGGCTTTTCACTTTGAACAAACCATTTCTTAAAAGAAAGTAATCTCGCCTTCTGCCCAAGTTTTCTGAAATATGTGCATATAATAAACACAGTATTCTCACTGTTATCCTTGATGTATTCTTCCAATATTTTGTTTAAGTTGAATTGTTTTCTTTGAAACAAATTTTCAATATACATATTTACATGTATAAATATAGATTATATATAAATCTATAATATAGATTTACAAAAATGTGAACATTAAAATGTGTTTCATTGTCAGAAATTTTGATGTAATTAAAATAGGAAATTATGAGATTTCACTCCAGTTTTCTGTGATGTTAGCCCCCTTTTGCTATTTCTATTTGGTCTCTTTTTATTACAAATGTTTAGAATCTCCCTTACTCAGAAACTCCTGTAGCTGGTTCTTTGTTCTCATACAGCTCAAACTTTCTGTTAGACAGGAACATACTACAGTCAGTATCATTCATCTCATCAAAATTTAAACAATGTTCCCCTCCCCCCCATACAACTATATGTGTGCACATGTGAGTTTTTGTGTGTCATTGTACTATAATTCCAAGCATTAAAAAGCTAAAGTTCAGTTATTTTAGGATATCAAGGAACCAACCTGTGCTTGGGAAGTGAAAGCTCAGAGGCGATATATCCCTGAGAATCGTGTATGACATCTTACACTTAGGTGTGACTGATAGGTTAGTATTAGTACAAAGGAATGAAGTTGGAGATTGGTCATGTTCCCAAATCAACTCCAAACTGACAGTTACAGCTACGGCTGTTTCGTTGGCTAATGTTGGCAGTAAGAAAGACTTGAAGTTTACTTTTAAGAGCATAATGCAGCATTCTTTTTAACTTTGTTTTTCATCTTTGAGATTGAAAACTCCAGATATAATTAGAATGAAAATTGTAACAGATAATGCATCTACTACCTATACGATAGTTCATTAACATATCTCTTTTCCTAAAAATATTTTAATAATATGTAAAACTAATAGAAGATTTTGAAAATTTATTACTCTTATTTTTCATTATTGTGAAAAGTGAACTTAGTTAAGGAGAAAATCAAATAAAAATGTGAAATGTTCAAAATTAATAAATTGTCCATGGTATATCAAGCACACAGAGATATTCTATTGCATTTTTTTTTTGAAGCTCAAAAGATTTATAGTTACTTGAAGTCTTATAAATACTGTGAATGTATATATGTAATAATGTAAATATGAATTGTGTGCATATTATGGGCAGAATTGACCTCCTACCCTATCCCCTCACATAAAATTTTGTTGAAGTCCTAACCCTAAGTGACTCAGAATGACTAATTTGAGATAGATTCTTTACAGAGATGATTAAGTTAAAAGGAGGTAATTGGGGTGGGCCCACACCTAATTATATTGGTGTTATTATAAGAAGTTGGAATTTGGACACAGACACATACATAGTAGGAGAGTACTAAGGCAAAACAAGATGGCCATCTTTTGAGTCAAGTGAGGACCTGAAGCAGGTCCTACCTTAGAGTTCTCAGAAGCAACCAATCTCAGTAACACCTTGATACCAAGTTTCCATACCTGTGAAAAATTAATTCCTACTGTTTAATCTACCTAATCTCTGATAAATTCTTGAGAGCCCTAGCAAACTAATACAGTTCAGAAATCATTAGTTTCTTAATGGGAAAAGAAGCTATAACTAATGAATGCTTTCAAATTAGTTAATGAATATTCTAAGTGTCCTGAAAGTTTTGGTTGAATTACTTTAAAAATTACAAGAAAGAATCTGTTTTAAAGAATCCATTACCAAAAACATGGAAAATATGGTTTTTCAAGAATAGTTTCAAGATACCACATGTATGGACATATTTGAAAGATTTTGAGCACATTCATACTTTTTTTAAAAATTGCCAAATCATCCACTAGTTTAGTTGATGTGGTTCTGTAGTTTAAATTTTGACAAATGTACATTAAAAACACATTATAATGTTCAAACAAATGTGGTAGAATAATAAAGTTAATCAGTTTGATTAACTTCTGTATTTGAGTCTGGCTTTCAAAAGGCAGTTATTATCATTTTATTACTTAAACTAAGGCATTTATCTAATATAATCCATCAGTGTTTCCTAGTAAAATGTTTTTGTAATACATAGGCCAGAGTTTTTTTTTTTTCTTTGAAAAGGAGTCTTTCCAACAAAATAGTTTAGCCCACTTACATGCTAAGAAAAGCAAAATTGCTTCTAATTTTGATTTATATACTAAATTAGAACAGGACTAGACTTACTGCTTTCATTTTAGAAATTCTTCATTAAACCTTTTTTTTCAAAGCAGTGTATGAATGTGGAAATGATTTTACAGTGAGTTTCAAACATTGGTGTGTGAATACTTGTGCAGTGGAGTGCAGGGTTAGATAATATGGGGTTAAAGATATCAAGATTCACTGACTTTAAGGTGTTTCTAACTTAGGAAGGGACACATTCATTTTCACAACATAAAAACAAAAGTTAACTATAGGAGTGTTAATAAAAAAGCTGTTCAAGGGCCCTCCTTCGTGGTGTAACGGGTTAAAGCACAGCACTAAGAACTTAAAGCCACTTCAGCATGAGTTTGATCCCCACTTACCCTGGAGGTGACCACATGGCACGGCAGACCTCTCCTGACCAGCCCACTGCTCCCCTCAGCAGTGTACTTCACCCATCTGTCTATTCTGCTCCCCACTCTAGCAAAAAAGAAAAATATACTAAGATTTTAGAAGGGAGGACACCAGGGACATAGCATGTTAGGGGACATTGCATTGCTGTTACTACTACTGAGTCAACTTTAAAAATAATATTCAGAAAATATTTTATGGTAAAAAAAAGTTTTGAAAAAAACTGAAACATTTTTAAAATAGGAACATACTTTGGGCTAAGCAACCAGACATTGTTACAATTTTTATAAAATGTATAAAAATCCCTACTTTTCCTCCAAAACAAAGTTTTTTTTTTTTTTTTTTTTTTTTACCCCACTTAAAGAAAACTCACAAGTGTTAAAACAAGAATGCTCAACTAGTTTCCATTTATCTGGGTGTTCTCTCTGGGACTTTGTATAGACAGTTTCATATGACATATGAGTACAGTCAGCTGTTCACTCATTGACTTGAGGCAAACTCAACATTTTGGGTGTCACATTTATGGTAAAGGTAGCAGTTGCTACAACTACCTAAATAATAAGTTGCTACAACTACCTGAATAATAAATTAAATTGGATTTACAGAAATGATTATGAGCTCCTTAAAGATAAGTTTGATGAATATGTAACAACACTCTAAAACTAGAATCCAGTCCAGAGGTTTGTATTATTAGTGCCCTAGGATTGCCATAATCAACTGCATCCTGGGTGACTTAAAAACCAAAAATTTATTGTATTTCAATTCCAGAGGTGAGAAGTTGTAAGCTAAGATGTTGTCTGTATCATATCTCTATTGAAGACTGTAATGGAAATTTAATCTTGCATTTTCTAGCTTCTGGTAATTGCCAGTAATTCTTGTAGTTCCTTGGTTTGTACATAGTTCACTATAGTCCCAATTTGTCTGTCACATTATGGTCTTTTCTTCTTCTGTCTTTTTTTTCTCTTATCAGGACTCGGTCACATTGAAGTATGTGCTCCCCCTCATCTAGTATAACCTCTTAACTAATTAGACTTACTGCAGCATTATTTTCAAATAGGATTACTTTCTGAGTTAATGGAATATGGAGCTTTATAGATCTTTTGAGGGCATAATTGATTTTATAACAGTGTTGTTTTAATTACATGAAACAGAAAACCCTTTATTCATTTTCTCTTGCTGCTATCAACATAAAACAGTGGCTTGAAAGTGAGGTCTCTATTTGATCTCACTGGGCTAAAAACAAGGTGTCAGCTGGATTATATACTTGTGGAACCTCTAGAAGAAAATGTTTTCTTGCCCTCCCCATTGTCTAGAGTCTGTCTGCATTCCTAGAGTCTGTCTGCATTCCTTGGTTCTAGACTTTTTTCACCTTTAAAGCCAAGAATGACTAGTTGAATTTACCCTACAATATCATCTCTCTGGTCTGATTATTTCTCCCACTTCCTGTTAAACACCCATTAGAAGACACTGAGCCTACCAGTTTAATCTCCTTTTTTGTATGATCAACATTTTAGCAGCCTTAAGTCTGTTTGCATCTTAATTTCTCCCTATGTTATTTAAAATAATATATTCATATGGTTTGTGGAGTCTGCCTATTAAACACAAGAAAATTCTGTATTGCTTTTGAAAGAAATTTTCCCTTTGTGGATTGATAACAGAAAAAAAAATACTTTGAATGAGAGAACATTGGATTTCACTTGTGTTTCAATTTATGTTATGATTTATTTAAAAATGCTTCTGAATGCCTGGAAACTAAGCACACTGTGTACTTCCTCTTCATGATCTCCTACTCTAGCTTTGAAAACCAGTAATAAATAATTCTGCAGTAATTGTGAACTTTTAAAATTCATAGTCACTGGCAACAATTTAGGAACACAAAGGACTTTTTCTAATAGGGTTGTGCAGACTCTCAAAAGAAAGAGGCAATTGATAGTCTAGAGTGTGAGTAAAAGTTTATTATGTAGAGAGTAGGGACTGCAAAGACAGAAGGAGAAGAACCTGCATTAAGTGTAGTGAGGCAGGTAAGAGAGGGGTTTTCAGGAAATCGTAAGTGGTGCCTGTGTCTTGGAACATATGATACAAGAGGGAGCAATAGTTGGGACGAGACTGAGTTCAGTTTACAGATTGCCTTGCTTGTCAGTCAAGTAATAAGGAAGGACATTGTTTCTTACCCTCATCAGGGAACTAACCTTTTTTTAGAATATAACAAAATCTTAGAATCACTCTTGTGAAGTATGTTAAAAGTATGCTTATGTGAATCTTTTGCATATAATATTGGAGTTATAGAAACCCTAATTTAAATCTATCAAGTTGTCTAGAGTCTGTGGACTCCAGCTTAAAAGAGAGAAGGAAAAACAAAGAAAAATACAACTTGCTATAGGAAATCACCAAACTGAAGTTAATAATGTAACTTGATTGATATTCATAAAAATTACTTTGTCCCATGAATGGAAATAAGGAGGATAGATCAGGAGACAGGAATATGGACTAATTTCCAAATGTCTAGATAAAAATTCAACACTATTAGACAGCAGAATTCTGGGCATAATTTTAAGACCAGGATTTAAAATGTTTTAGTTATTAATCATCTAGGACCTGGAGTCTGTGAAAAAAAAAATATGAAGAGGAATATACCAGTAAATATACATTTCTTGAGTATTTTAATGATGTTATACTGTTCAGTATTTATAAAAACTTGTCATGGGTAAAATATATATTCTCTGTAAAAAAATATATATTCTCTGTAAAATATATATTCTCTGTAGAATAAATACATAGAGAAAATAAGGGGCTCAAGAAACATCACAGCTAACACACAACATTATTTTTAACTTTTTAAATACTATAAAATTTACCTATTGCAGATACATAATTCATTGAGATTTAAAGTAAATTTAGAATTTTGCAATCATTAAATAGTTGATGTTCCTCTTTGTAAATCAATTTGGAAAAATACTATCTTTTGATCAATGTGCAGATCCACATGTGATAATTCACATGGATTCTGGCCCTTTACAAATAAGACATTTCCTAGATGAAGGTAATTATAAAATAAACTGTTATTCCAAAATAGTATTTTTGTGTTTATATTTATTAAATTTATTTTGGATGCAAATATTAGCAATTTCTTCCCCACCTTCCTATACCCATAAGTCACCTGTTAAGATCTCAGGTAATACTATTTCTGAAACACGGTTTGGAAAATAGGTATTAACATTAATATAAAAGATGAAATATCAGATTTAGAATGAGTTAGATTAGGCAGAAGAGTATCTTACTTTTCCATGAGAGAGAACTTTAAAATCACTGATGGCATCTTGCCTAGGGAAAGTAATTTAAAGTTCTCGTCTCTAGACCCTAGGTGATAGTGTGTCATATTTTGGTAAGGGGAAATAGGTAATGGTGAAGTTCTTTCTGCATGGAGAAAGGAGGATATGGAAAATTTCTGTAACTTCTGCTTAATTTTGCTATAAACCTAAAAATTCTTTAAAAAAAATAGCCTCTAAAAAAAGGTTCAAGCAAATAATGAGAATTGAGCATGAATGAACAACACAAAGAAAAATGTTTTTTAAGTTACTGAGTAATGTATACTATATCTTGATTCATGAGGGGTCCTACTAAGATTAGAATTTAAGAATAAATCAGAATAGAAGCTAAATCAAACCGGATAGTTATTTAAAAAGTCAACAGATGTTTATTTTTTTCCCCTATGACATTGTTTTCATTGAGCTAAAATTGGTTTACAACACTTTACATGATTTAGGGGAATAGGTTCACACATCTTCAGATGTACGTTACCACACCACACCCACCAACAAAGCACCCATAATTCTCTACCACTGGCCCCTTTACCTCTTCATCCTCTCCTACCCCCTCTGGTATTCACAATTTTGCAGTCATATTTCTTAGGTTTGTTTTGCTTTAGTTTGTCTGTTCCTTTGTAAAATCAACATAAGTTCATTTGAGACCCTTTAATCAATCCTAGTCTGTTTATAGTTATAGGGGGGAAGGAGGTAGGGAAGGGCCTTAGAAAAATGAAACCAAAGTGAAATGTAGTTTTGTGTTTTTCATATAGATAGCAGCTTTAACAGGAAATTAGGAAACAGTATTCGGATTTGTATCCAACTAAGCTTTCGATAAGTATAGGTGAAATAAAGGAATTATGAACATCAGAAAATAAAATTTATACATCAAACAAGTTGTTGGAGGCAGTAGAAAAGAACTGGGAACAGACTTTCATTGTGAGAGAATATTTCTCCTAAAATATTCTGTTCTTTGTAGGAAAGTTCTAATTTATCAGATGCTATCTTAGTTTGATACTTCTTTTCCAAATATTCTCCAATATATACTTTAAAAAAAAATGGAAGATTTCTCTTGTTTTGTCTCATGAGGTTATCTTTTGAATCTTTGGCATCAGAAAATTAAAAATTCTTGCTAGAAGTTTCTGGTGAATTCCACAACAAATGTAAAGGGACTGTAAAATCAGTAAACAGGGATCACTTCTTCCAAGAACTTTGAATTGTTCATACAACTTGAGTATCCTACTCCTTCCTAGTTAGTTTCATTTGCTTTTTATGTTTTAAATCTAGAAAGAGAAAAGAACTTGTTGATTTCTGCTTTAGCCACAGGGAGAAAAAAAAAAAAAGATGATTTCTTATTTCAGCTTTCTAAGCCAGATAAACAAATCCCATGTGAAGAAATGCGGAAACATTAATAAGATGAAAGAAATTCATATCATTGCCACTGAAATTTAAAGCAAAAGTACAGGATAATTCTCATTTCTAGAGAATAACATGTCAAACTGCAATTGTCACTGGGGGTTTTGAGAAATGTATATCATTTGCCTCTTTCTATCTAGAGTTCCTCAGTAACTATTTTTGAACAAGTTAATATTTGTTCCTCATTTAGTTTATTTTATGTAATTACCTGCAATATTATTTTCCCCCTCCATATTTTACTCAACATTTAGTGCTCCTGAACTTGGCATGGTTGCTTTTTTAAAAAAAAATATTTTTTTTTGCTTTGCACATTTTTCTTCTGGACCTGAAAGTCTGTGAACAGACTTTGACAAAAGTCTGATCTCTGTGTGTCATCTCTCTGAGGAGCTATTTGTGATTGTAAAGGAATGTTTTTCTACACTAATTCATATGCGCTCTCTCCATCAACTAATTGGGCTGACTTTGGACTCATGTATATTTTTGATAAGATTGTCCCTGGTGAATGGGGAGGTTCTGTTAAAAAGCTTTTACATATTGACATTTTATGAATCAGGCTTTGGTTTTGTGTTTTTCAAACATGCTATGGAAATATATTTTTTTTAAATCCAACATATTTCACTAGTTTTATTACTCTACTGTATAAATAAAATTGAAACCATTGAAAAGAGGAGAAACCAATGTTTAAGAATCACACCTATTAACAAGAGGCTTTTTTGACATAGGAATTAAATTGGCAGCAGTGAAAACACTATTACATGTTATATGTTCCATTTGATTTCATTTTAGTACTAAAACCAACATATTCAAATCTTAAAATATTTGGCAAGCCTAAGGCGTCACTTCTCTTTATGAAACTGATACTAATATATCCCTTATTGTTTACTACAATTCCTTTTTATTTGGCAAACAAAAATATTTGTCCTTTAGAAATTTCCAAAAGGTTAAATAAAAACTAAAACGATTGCTTCTCCACCATATAATTTTTCTCCCAAGAGTTTCTTATAAAATTTAAATAAAATCAGCTTACTGAATAGAAAGTGGATAACATTGGATCAAGTCACATTAAAGCATTTATTTTCCTCTTTAAGAAGTGCCTGATCCAACGTCAGGTTTAGTTAATGTCATCGTGCTTACTATGAAACAAGTAGACAACCTGAGGCCATAGAAGATTATTAAATATTTGCATACTTCCCTTTTTTCTCCTGAAAATTAAATATCAAAATGTCTTTTTAAGAAAATAACTTAATTTTCTGTCAGTTGTATGGCATATGTTAAAAAATCATCTCTATTTTCTCACTTTTTTTTTTTTTTTTAAGATTTATTTATTTGTGCATACAGAGCTGGGGTACAGGCCAGAGATGCAGGGACAGTGAAAGGCTTCACCAGAGACAGAACGGGGAACAGAACAGGCAGATTGACAAAGTACACTGCTGAGGGGGAGCAGCGGGCGGGTCAGGAGAGGTCTGCCAGGCCATGTGGTCACCTCCAGGGCAGGTGGGAATTGAACTCATGCAGAAGCGGCTTTAGATTCTCAGTGCTGTGCTTTAACCCGCTGCGCCACCAGGGAGGGCCCTATTTTCCCACTTTTTACATTTAAAAGCAACTTCAAATTTTATGGAATTAGCAAGAATGTGTGTCGAAGCTCAACTGATAACCATATTACTGACTATTCCTTAGAACTCATCTTAAATCTAATACTTTGGGTTGATCTACTGTTTCCTTAATTTACTTATTGAATGAAACTATCTTTTAAAACTATCCCTAGTATACATCTTTCCTTTCATTTACTGATGTAATTTTGCTTTTTCCCATTTCCCTTTACTAGCTATAAAACAATATGAAGTATCTTCTTTATGCTGCATAAGAAACGTCTGACAGTGGCAGTTACTTTTTCCAATATTCAAGTTCTATTGTAAAATGTGCATTTGTGTGCTAGAAAGAAGGCAAGCTAATCATACTACTATTATCTTTACATTGTGGTTAAGAGAATTAAATGAGATAATATATAAACATTTCAGGCAATGTAAGTTAGTTACAAATAGTAAAACAAACTGATTTCATTTAATTTGGTGGATATCTCCTTGAAAAATTAATACTTAACCAAAAAATTCATAAAAATGTATCCTTTAGAATTATAAATTTCATAAACTCAAACTTCTTAATATTTTGGTAAGAACATAAATCATTATCACTACATGTGAGGATGGTTGTATTAAATCGTACTCAAGTATTGTTTTATGAGATAAAATGAACAATATACATTTACCATTACATGCGTAGTCTCTCCTGTAGTTTCTACTTCATTCTACGAGATTATGTACTTTATCAGCCTATCATTTGCTGCTGCTATTGAAACACAGTGTAGCAGAGTTTCATTGATACCATATTCATTTATAGTTTTGTGATGTTCCAGAATGCTCTTTTACCATTTTTTCAAATTACCTGTTAAATAAAATTAAAATCACCTATATGTTTGGTGGTATTATTCACACTTTATAGCTGACTAAAAGGAATAGATAGTAATCAGTATGCCCAGGGGTATGAAGTTAATCGGTGGTAGAAGTGGATTTCAAGTGGCCATATTTATTGTTGTGCCAGATGAAAGATCCTCAAAGATGAGGTAAGGACAGGGAAACTAAAGAGATGTTCAGTTATTGTACAGTAGCAGTTCTTTTGTTTTGTTCTATGTAAACTTTCCAGGCATGTAGGAAAAATCCTTTGAAGTTTCATCTGGGTTCTTGTGTCTTGATCTATGTATACATTAGGGACACCTAATAAATTATGTAGAATATTGTTTTTGTTCATTTGTTTTCAAATAGAATGCACCACCACAAATGCACACTGAAGTTGAATTTCATATAAACCCTTTAAGATGGAACAAACCTAGTAGAGTTGGAACAAAGAAGAAAGGAGGCATGTATTTGGGGTGCTAGAATTACAGCCCTGGAGGAAAGGCCTTAAAAAACCTTTTATTAGAATTCTGAGTTCCTTGGAGATAAGGAGGGCTTGTATACCCAAAGATAAAATAGGATAATTCTTACTCATATTCTGTTATGAATATGAGGTTTCTAGTCAATCAAATTTGATTGGTGCATATTAGGTGAAGAAATAGTGGAATGTTTAACTGAATATAGTGGAACCACTGCCAGTGATGCAGGCAGGGTTGTATTTTCAATAATGTAAGAGTACAAGAATAGAAGTTTAACTTAAAGGAAGGGAGGATAGAGGTAGAAATTTGAACTACTCTATCACCTGGAGTATAACTGACTCAATAAAAATGGTTTGGTCTATTTTTTTTTTTTTTTAAGATTTATTTATTCATACAGAACTGGGGTACAGGCCAGAGACTCAGGGGTGGCAAAAGACTTCACCAGAGACAGAGTGGGGAGCAGAACAGGCAGATCCACAAAGTACACTGCTGAGGGGAGCAGCGGGTGGGTCAGGAGAGATCTGCCACACCATGTGGTCACCTCTGGGGCAGGTGGGAATCAAACTCATGCGGAAGTGGTTTCAGCTTCGTAGTGCAGTGCTTTAACCCACTGTGCTACCAGGGAGGGCCTGGTCTATTTTTATATGAGCACATTAATTAAATTATTACATGCAGTGTGAAAATATAGTAAATGCTAACGTCTAATGTTTTATTGAATGAATAAAGTTAAGTAAATTAATCTATTATTTAGGAATATTATTTACTGCCTTCTTTCACTGTATGACAGTAAAATATAACAGAAGTTCTAATTCAAAATGGTAGATGTGGTTATGCAAATAAACAGCTTGGAATGATAGCTAAAACTTACATAGTTATGTTGGCCACCATCCCACAAACCACGGATGAAGAGAAAGGGCCTAGGATAGCAGGGCAGACTTTGTGACTTTTCTTTAAGCCATATTGACTAATTCTTTGGTTACATTCTGTGGTAATTGCTATATTTAAAAAAATTATTTAATATATCAATGTTTCATTGGATTGGTTAGCTTAACAGTTGTAACTGTATATGCCTTTGTCTTTGCTCTACATCAAACTCTTGCTTTCAATTTAGTCATTTCTCTATCAAAGAACTCAGCTTGTTAAGAATTAATTTTCCCTCTACTTTCTTACACCTACTAGCGCTACCCTATGCACTGGGAAGAAGCAGGAAACATACTACTGAAGTAATAGAGACTAGAAGGTGCTTGGTGTAACTCTCCCTTGACATTTTCTTGCTTCCAATGTATTTGAAAGTTTCAAAATTTAGAAAATGATTATAGACAGATGCAAGTTTGTGTAACTTTGTTCAAAAACCACTATTAATGAATCAAAAGTAAATTGTATAAAGTAGTTGATTCTCAAAGAAGTATTCATAGTATTAGTTTGATGGAACAAATCCATTCTAAATTTCATACCTTGGTAAATGGCTCTAAAATCAGCATGCAACCTGACATTAAGCCAATTGAATATCTTTAAAATGAGGTGTCATATTGTTCTCTAAGTTACTTTTTAAAATATGGGTTCTTTGAAATTGCAGTTTAAATTTGAGCTTCTAAGAAACATAACAAAAAAGATTTTCTTTAAAAAAATTAAGATTGATGGCACTTATTAAATCTGAAACTTAGCTTTAAACAAGTTACTACCAACCTTCAAAGCATTCTTTGAAATATACAGTTTCTTTGTTGGGGGAGAATCATTATTGACACTAAAATTGTGTTTTCTTAATCCACCATGCATGGTTTCCTCCTTCTAGGCACTTATATTACTGTACCCTAATATTCCTTTGAGATCTAGCAGGGAATTGAGAGGTATGTATTCAACACTGGACATATTTATTTTTTCTTCCTCTTTAGGGAATAGAGATAGTAGACTTTGAAATATATTTGACAAACTATTATAGCTTTAAAAATATAGTGCAGTCACTAAATATTAATGTTAATTAAATCATCCTTTCAGTAAAATTTTTTTTTTTGCTAAAAATCCACTGTAGAATTATGCAGATTAATGTGAAGAAGAGAATTAAAAAGGAAAAGCAAATAGTTGCACATGAACTGTACTTAATGAAGCATTAGTTTAAAAAAAAATCACTGAGTGAACTTAGAGGGAGTCATTTCCTTAATTCACCTATATAATGTTTCCTTTATTCAAATAAAGGTACCAATTACTGAAGAGCTATTCCAAAATAAAATAAGCAAAACTATTACAATTTTATTCCAAACATTTGACTAACCTTTGTGATGGGTCAGTTCCCAGCTCACGACTCGGGTAACAGGTTGTGCCATGCTACACTTGTGTTGTGCAGTTTTCTTCTTAGGAGTAGGTGTGCATTACAACATGGACATTAGTATAATCAGCATCCCAAGTGTCTTATAATCACTTTTTAAAACAACATGCCACTTAGAAGAGGTTTATTCTCCAAGATTAGTAACCTTTTCTTCATTAAGCATATTTATACTCGACACACTAGCTAGAGAGTGTTGGCCTTGGTGGTATTACAAGAAAGGACCAAATTGCTTCCTGCTGACCAGGCAGCCATCCTAAATTAATGGTTAGGTCAACCTGATCCTTTCAGCATCAGCATTTCATTTAGTGTTAGGAGTTCTTTTAACTATGTTCAATGACAGTTAATTGTTTACATTTACATTGGTATTTTTCTTAAATTGCCATTTAAATTACATGTCATATTTCATAGAATTTTAAAGTTGGGAGGGGTACAAAGATGTCTTTGTTCATCTCCTTACAATTTTTAATTCTTACTAATAGAAACCATAATACATAATGGCCCAGAAGTGCAAACATCTAGCGATATTGTATACGATGCATTGCAAATGGGATTACTTACCCTCAGTAATTCAAAGTTGTCTTTTGTTTGTTCCTTAGCATTTCTTTGGTTTGATTTGGTTTTAATCAAGAACACCTTCTATGGTATTGAAACATACCAG
The DNA here is from genome assembly GCF_000260355.1 of Condylura cristata. NCBI lineage: Eukaryota > Metazoa > Chordata > Mammalia > Eulipotyphla > Talpidae > Condylura > Condylura cristata. The sequence goes on along the minus strand of NW_004567106.1, from coordinate 36,775,423 downwards.
ATCACTGTGATGGACAACTTGTATAGTAGTTTTGAAATTCATTATTGATGATATTCAAATAATTTAATAATCAAACAGTAGTGATATACAGGTAATAATGATTATTGGATACAAAGCTATATATTAAATTATCATTGTATATAATTTTTACTTCTAATTTATCAAGGTATTTGGAGACTATTTTAGTCTTTTATCTTTACTTACTATTCATATAACATATTATGAACACTGTTGTGACAAGCAGTCTCATACACTGTAACAAATAATATAATATAATAAATATAGTATCACCAACATATGAATGTAATTGGCCTCAAACACCCCATTTTAATGAATTTGTCAAATTTTGATGGACCATAGTGATATATGGAAAATCTTAAGTAGCTCCAGCTAAGACAATACTTAAATAAGAACAGGAGGCAGGAAGAAGACAATATTTATTGAAATCTTCTGTTTTAAGTATCATACTTAGAACATCTTCCCCTCATCTTATAACGTCTTACTTAATATGCTCCATCTTTAAGAAAGTTAATATTACCTCATAACACAGGAAACTTCTAGGTAAGTGTGAGATTCACAGCAATGATCTTTGCAAAGACATCTATCATTTCACATCTGTTTCTATCTTTACTTTGGTTTTGAGAACATAAGTAAAATATATTAATTTTTTAAATTAATTGGATTTTAGACTCTAATTTTAATATTCCCTTTGAGATTCAATGTGACTGAGGTGTTTGATTATTATACCAGTATTACATTATAATTTCTTACAACTTTCACTTTAATATCATTATTAAAAAAAATCTTTTATACCCTTTTGTTCATATTTATATTCCATTGATGGGGCTTGTTTTTATGCCAGATCTGTAAACTAATGCAGATTTCTTAGGGTCATGGTTTCTTCTGGTCGAATTGTATTACAATATAATGGTAGTCTTACAAGTCAAATAATTGCTTGTTAAAACTTAGCTGGTACATTAAGTTAAATCAAGGAATCTTGACTTCAGTTATTTGTACCAAGTTCCAATTCTACTTGTCTGTGGTAATCATTAATATTAGTTCATATTTTTTTCATGTTTCCTAAGTGCTTGATACTATATCATTTCATATAAATTATTATTTGAGGAGATCCTTACAGAAATTTTGCATCCTAAGCACCATTCTGTATACATTCATTTCCAATTGAATCCTCACAAGAACCTTATCCTAGATAATGTAAGTCCAGTTTTAGATGATGAAAATATGGTAAGGAAACTGAGCAGCAGAGATACAAAGTAACTTAGGAAATCACATAGCTGTGAATGTCCAAGCAATATTTTTTTTATATACAATTTAGGGCTCAAAATATTTTGTTTAAGAATCTGGTTATATCAGCCCTACTCTGAATATTATTAGCTTCTTAAGAAAATTGACCCAGATGTTATGTAATTTTCTACTCCAAGTATTTGGTGCATTGGAGATGTTAAAAAATACCTTTTTGAATTAAATATAACTTTGAACGTTGAATTTTGTAATTTAGATTTTTTAAAATTATTTAATATTCATAATATAAACAGACTGGAAAATTATTACCTGATTTATGTTGCAAAAAATGTTAAATAGCTACTCCTCCCTAAACAATTGTGAGTGATTACAGGGATTATTACAAGGATCTGTTTTAGGAAAAATACTGGGTCTTCCATTTCTTCTGCTTTTATTTTTAAGATTTATTTTTAAGATTTATTTGTGCTTACTGGGGACAGGCCAGAGGATCAGGGGCGGCGAGAGGCTTCACCAGAGACAGAGCGGGAAGCAGAACAGGCAAATTGAGGAAGCACACTGCTGAGGGAAGCAGCGGGCGGGTCAGGAGAGGTCTGCCATGCCATGTGGTCACCTCCGGGCAGGCGGGAATCGAACCCATGTGGAAGCGGCTTTAGCTTGTTGGTGCTGTGCTTTAATCTGCTGCACCACCAGGGAGGGCCCTTATTTATTTTAATTTTTAACCAAAGCTGGGCCATGTTTTTTTTAAGATTTGTAAACTACTTAGAGTCCTTGGTTTCCTAGTAGTCTTAATAATACTATAAACTTTACAGGAATAACTTTTAAACACTATTAACTTCTTCTGATACTAATCATAACTACATCAGGAAACAATTTTGTCTTTTACTCATTCAGTTACTCATCTACTCCCAAATCAAAGGTATAAGAAATTCAGCCTTTACTAAAAGTTATTAGAATTAAAAAAAATTATAATTTAAAACTGAAACCTGAACTTACTAAATTCTTACATATGATAAGCCCTTTAATTAAAGTGTGTTAATCAATACTTTGGTTTTGAGAATATAAGTGAAATACGCTAATTTTAAAAATTAATTGGAATTTAGACTAATTTTAATATTCTCTTTGATACTTAATATTTGTACGTGTTTCTTGCTTGCCTCCCCATTGTGTCGTCATCTCCAAGCAAGAAGATACATTGGTCATTTTTATGTCATTTAAAGGTATTTACTTTAAAATATACAACTGGTAGAAAAAAATTCTTGATTAGATATTCTCAAAGTGTAATCTTACTAATCTTTGGTTGAAGAAAACCTGTTCTTTATCAGCGAGAATTATAAAGTAGTATTGCTTTCCTTTAAGCTGCAACTAAACTTTGAACCAATAAGTGTTTTAGAGTCCCCACATAATCACTAAATGTGATACCATTAGTTATATCCACCATAAAAACTGCATTCTGTTACTAAGTTTATATAGGAATTTATACATTAAGCCTTGAAAAGGAGACCAGAGTATAGAAAACTTCTAATATGTTTTAGAACATAGACTATGGAAATTTTAAGTGCCTTTAGAGATCTTTAATGAAATATCTACTTGTTTCAAATCAGAACTAAAATCTTGTTTCAAATCAGAACTAAAATCTAGCACACTATTCTCACAAAGTGTCAAGTTGGTAGAATGCAGATGGAGGGGCATCCTAATACCCCCATACTTGCATACTCCAAATGGGTTTTGCCATTTATCACAAAAAGACAAACCATACTCTTTCTTTGAAAGATCCTTAATAGAACTGGTGGGCATAAGGACAGAAAAGAAGAAAGGATAATAGCTTCTCAATAAAAATCCAAAGTTACCCATCCCATCCTTTGTGGGTAAATGCCAGCCAAATAAAGTTGTCCTGGAGCAAATCCACTGATGCCTAAGAGCTTGCCACATGTCTGAGGCATTGTGGGGAACCACAGAAATGTAAAAGGGACAAAAGGAGCAAAATCAGCTTACAGATTATATTATCAGCTGCCATTGTCCATATCCCCACATACCTCTCATCCATGTGTCTCTTCCAAGAGTCTCCACGTTTCCCCTGTATTGTCTCCTTCCATGTCCCTAATGCAAGTCCAAAGCTGAGAATGAAATGCTCCATCTTGCCTGCGTCCACCTGTATACAGCTTCATGTGGCTGTTCAGCTCTGTTCTTTTTAAGAGGGGCCAGTAAACATATTATCTCCTTTTATGGAGATAAATCTGTTATAATATCCCATTAAGAACAAAGCTGAGTCTGGATTGAGGACATCGTGATTTCAAATGTAAACTAAAGAGATAACCAAGTGCTCAATGAAAGTTCTTTGAGTTAGCCTATCTATCAAATTCAAGACTCATCCTTTAAATGTTAAAATTACAAATCACCATAAAGACAGGAAAAACTATTTTCCAAGGGCTTGGGGGGCAGAGTGCAGGGCTGGGTGGGAACTATACATAAATGTTCTGAAATGAGATCTTCTTTGGTTTAAGCAGAAAAAATGCCTGACAAAAGTGATAATAAACCAAAGAAAATTGAGGGAGTTTTGCAGTGGTAAATACTATGACTGCACAGAAAAGAACAAATCATTAGTTCAAGGTTGGAACCGCAAATGGGACCAGAATTGGCCACTTCCTTTGCACTGTTATTTGAGGAGAACATCAAGATCCTATTTTGCCAAAAATATTCTCCACCTACTTCTTTGTTTCCTGAAAGTTACTTTTGTCATTCCCCCTTGGTATTTTTTTTTTTTTTTAAAGAATGGATTACTAACAAATAACAAATACATTGCATCCATGACTAAAACTGTTACCACTTCCACTACTAACAAATATGACTTCAGTTAACTGAGATAATGTCATAAGTATGTGCTCAATCCAGATCCCAGGGAACAATGAGAAGGGAAGCTATAAGTTATAGAGACACTAGGAGCAGCTGCAAGAAACCACTGAAAAGTGGGTAGAAAGATGCCCAGAAAAGGTTGCCCAAGTCAAATTGCATTAAGAGTTAGTTCAAAACAACTTTAAAAGATGAATATCTGATTGTGTTTACTTTGGAAATGTACCTATTTAAGTAAAAACTCATAATGTTTAATTTAACTTTTCCTTCATAGATTTGTGTTGACTTATAATGATATATTATAGATCTATTTCATTTAACTGCTGCCACCCCAGGTTCACAAAACACACCAATTTGGGTCTGTACCTCAGTTCTACCATGGAGGGTGAGGAAGTTCCCTAGAAACAATTCTTATGATATTAGGTGGATCTCTTACAACTCTATTCAGTTCTGACACTCTCTCTGCAAAGATATCAAATTTCACAGGTCAAGTGTTCAGGCCCACAGACTGTCAACCATCTCCCCCAACCTTCAAATTCCAATTACAACTCATGTTGTTACTTGTGCTTCTGACCCACAGGCTATTGGACTGGGGGTTCCTGTGACCTCTTCCTTAGACTTCAGACATCAGTCACAAATCCTGGCTATTACCTGTGTTTCTGACTGATTGGCTATGTCAAAGGTTTCCATGATTCCCCTTCTTTGAAATTGATCAATTTGCTAGAGTGGCTCACAGAATCCAAATATCTTATTGACAGACTCATTGGCTTATTACTGAAGCATTAACTATGAAAAGTCAAGTGGAAGAGACATATTGGGCAAGGTATGAGAAAGTGTGTGGTGCTTCCTTGCCTTGTTGGAACATACCATTCCCTGCAAATCTCCACATGTTTATGAACCTGGAAGCTCTCAGAATCCTGTTCTTTGGGTTTTTGTTAAGGTTTCAATTCATGGGCATGATTCATTAAATTATTAGTAATTGGTAATTGATTTAACTTCCTCTGTCCCCAGTCTTCTAATTCTGTGGTTGATCTGCATGGCAGCTACCTGGGATTCTTAGGTGGTGTCAAGAAGTCACCTCATTATAACAAAAGATATCTTTGTGGGTCTCATCACTTAGAAAATTCTAAGGGTTTTAGGAGCTTTGTTCTAGAAACAGGTTCAGAGATCAAAGATATATTATTTTAAATCACATTAACACCCACATATACAAACACATACCACATACCTAGTCATTGTTGAATTCTTCTGGGTCACAAAAATAATTTTTTTTATTATGCATTTGTGATTAGTATTTATTATCAGTGCCTAACTTGGGGCTTCACATAAAAGTTGCTTATTATATATTTAGTGAAAGAACCTAAATGAATGAATAAAAACCTGGTAATTCTAAATTGTATTGAGTTGACTAATTATTGAGGCCTTTTATTTATTTACTATTTCTTAAATTACTTAATTCTGACAAGAATAAATGCAATGCAACAAACATTGTAGAGGAAATAGTTACAGTAAAGCTGTGATAAACTAGATCTAATGTTCAATGCTATGGACTTTTTTTTAATAATATAATAGTTTATTTTTACATCATTTTGTACATTTTTATTTCCCAATCTCAATTGTAATCCCCATGGGTTTCCCATCACCAAGTCACCCATGTGCCATCACCATAGTCCTGTGCACTTCCGCTACGGACTTTTAACATGAACAATTGTTAAGGCCAAAATGGTCTGCAATGAGTTGGATAAGGTCAACTCTGTGAACTAAAAGATATTTTAAGTCATTACTGCTTATGAGATGTTATGGTTTTTATGAAAGAAAATAAGATTCTGGGACCTTCCCTGGTGGTGCAACGGGTTAAGACTTAGCACTGCAAGCTGCCTGCAGAAGCTTCAGTGTAAGTTCAATTCCTGGCCCTGGAAGTGACTCACATAGAAGAGCAGACCTCTCCTGACCTGCCCGCTGCCCCCCTCAGCAGTGTATTTCAGTCTGTCTGCCTGTTCTACTCCCCTCTCTGGTAAATCATCATCTCAC
>NW_004567106.1:36765089-36768721 GCF_000260355.1 Condylura cristata | reverse complement strand
GCTGAGGGGAGCAGCGGGCAGGTCAGGAGAGGTCTGCTACGCCCTGTGGTCACCTCCAGGGCAGGGATCAACTCATGTTGAAGTGGCTTTAGCTTCTCAGTGCTGTGCTTTAACCTGCTGTGCCATCAGGGAGGGCCCATTTTAAATATTATAGTGTAAGCAGTCAACAGTGGAGACTGGATCAGAATCCAGGACCACAGAAGTGTTGGCTTGAATTCTTAAGGGCTAGATCAAGCTCTCTCTTACATGCTCTTGATTAAAAGTGTATATATGTTGAAAGCCAGCAAATTCTGGAAAAGAAACTTCTCCTTAGTAATTATTTACTTTGGTCTAAAAATGAATACCATAGCTGAGTTCTTTCTACATCCTTTTTTTTTTTTTTCTTATTTTCACTGCTGAATTTGAAAATAAAGACATTGGATTATTAAAGTGCTATAGAAGTTTAAATTCTACATATTTTTCTATGAAAGATCAAAGGGCTTTAGTTCTCTTTGCTTGCTTCCACATTTATCACCCATTTTGGGAACTCTTCTACCTGTGATAGGATCACATTTTACTTCTGGAGAAAAGACATCCTTAGGTCTCACTCCATCCATGACCAGATTTATTCTCCCATGTCTCCTGCCACTGGAGCAATGGAAACATAATTCATTTTGCAGTCCAAATTAGAATTCCGTAAAATCGAGCAGAGCACTGCTTGGCACGTTGAAGGAACCTGAGGCAAATTTAAGTTTTGACTATTAGGCTCTATCATCTGAACTTGCCAGCCTATTGCTGAAAGCAAATTTTTTCTTTTCTTGACCAAAACACATGTTTTCTGTCCGTCCAGACATTGCTTCTCCTTAAGAAGCTTAGAAAGACAGCCTGGCTAAATCTGTATTAAAAATCCTTGGCTGACAGATGACTTGCAATCTAAAGGCCTATGAACCAAAATTGTTATTGTCAGTTATACACATCACAAGTTTTATAATTTGAGGTTTTTAGCACATCACAAGTTTTACAGATTGAGGTTTTTTTTTTTTTAATTTTATTCAAGAACATACTTTTATTATAAGGCAACAATGAAAACATTGTGCAACTTTTCTATTTTTCTTAAGTCTTTATTATGTTGCCTCATATTGAAGGAAGTCAAATAAAAAAAGTTTTTTAAAGTAGAAATTTAGTGACAGAATGGGCCTTTAGTACATAAAACACTTAAGTTTCACCTTTGGAATTCTATTTCAAAGTTTAGCAACAACCACCACCAACATCAAATTGTAGGAACATTTTTAAACTTCACTTTCTTTTTTTTTTTTTTTTAAAGATTTTATTTATTTACTCATACAGAACTGGCATACAAGCCAGAGATGGGGTGGGTGAGAGTATTCACCAGATAGAGCGGGGAGCAGAACAGGCAGATCAAGGAAGTACACTGCTGAGGGGAGCAGTGGGCGGGTGAGGAGAGGTCTGCCGCGCCATGTGGTCACCTCCAGGGCAGGCGGGAATCAAACTCATGCGGAAGTGGCTTAAGCTTCTTAGCGCTGTGCTTTAACCAGCTGCTCCACAATGGAGGGCCCTAAACTTCAGTTTCTGAAGCTAACTTTTCATAGCTTTAATAACTCTTTTTATGGAAGAAACAAACATTAATAGAAATATTTAAATACATCACCAATTTGATAGTAAATGAAACATTGAGCATATTAACCAAATTTTTTTTTATTTAAAATCCCACACCAAAGATAGCTATAGTTCACCTAAATTATGTCAGATGATGCTTTGTTATTTTGTAGCAGGAAATAGTCTGTCACAGTAGTTAGGGACCCAACTCCATTACTTTGATCCAGTTATAACTGCTCAGTACATTGAAGGTGGATCAATAATCATCTTATATAACAGAAGGGCCGTCAGAGTGTGACTTTGGACTAATGTTTATGGGTAGATCAGAATTTCCTAACCACAATAAGTTTTTCTTTTTCTTTGTCCTCAGTGTATTTTTGGTGTTTCCAATATTGAAAATCAGTAAATTATAGACTGATTCATAAATGTGTGCTAATATCATGACTAAAAGTGCTATTAATTATACTTAAAAAATGAGATTTTCGTTTAAATACTGTACTTTATGTATAAGGATACTTTTTTTTTTGTCCAGTTAAAAGAAAGAATAAAACTTATGATTTGAAATAGAAAACTTTATTAATCATAAATATCTTAAACAACTGGTAGCTTAGGTAGCCACTTCTCATTTCCAGTCTAAAGAGCCAAGTTGTGTTTCAGGATTCCTGCCACCTTTAATGCCTTCTGAAAAAGTAGACAGTAAACTGTTCCAGCCATCCACTTAATATGCTCCAGTGCTGGAAAGTGTTGTATAATGTATACAATTATTCACTTAGCCTAATTCAATTATACTCCTGCAGCTGAACATTTTGAATTCTTCTGTGTAGGTAAATGTTTGCCACTGATATGGTCTCTTTGTTTTCTTAAGTACTTACTGATACCAGATACTTTCCATTATAAAGTGCTTAGGTTTTAATTAAATTTCCCAGTTGTTATTAAATAATAATGTGTGACAGGTTTTGTAAAATAAACTTAAGAGATTTTTCTGAAAGGTACATAGATATGAAGGAATAAGACTAATGGGTCATTTGATTGTTATCTGTCAACATACCACTCTCTCTGTCTCAATAGCTCTTAATATGCATGTGTAAATATGTGTGTGTGTGTGTGTGTGTATGTAACTAGTAGAATAATTGAATATTGGCTTCTATCTATTTAGTTTGGGACTTAGTTATGTATTTGTAACTAGCAGTGTGTGTAAGGTCATGTGTACAAAAGGTGTTCCAAGCCTTTTTTCAACATCAGGATGAAATTTGTCAGTTATTTCAGTCAACTGTAGACGTGAGGAACATTATTTTGTGAGAATTTCTTTCTTTGAAGCTATTTGATAATGGAAGCATTCTAGTTCATGCATTTGCATATTAATTGTGCATTTATGTATGAATTGTGAATCATTATAATGTCATCATTAAGAGAAGAAATCGGGATCAAGAAAGTTTAGGACCTGAAACATTTACAACATGAAAAACTAGAAGTTTACACAACAAAAATGTATACAATGACTCTGAAGTAAGATGGTATTAGGTTTGTAACCTTGAATTCTTTGAAATGGAAAACAGGAAGGCATGAAGTATAGGAAGTGAAAATCTTTACTTTTGAATCAGAAGGTCATGATGCCATCGAACTTCTTAGAAATTGCTCATAAAATGAAATTTGTGTCATCTAGGAAAAAAATTCAAAACTATATATAACTTAATACAATCATAGGGACAAGAACAACAGAATCTTGTTTTGAGTAAAAGATAAGGAAATAAATACCAATTCAGTGTATTAAGATGAGTAATAATTTTGACTAATTTGGTATGCTCTTGCTTTTATTTTTGCCTTAAATAACAACTTTTGTAGTGAGTGTGTGATGCCTGGACTTAACAATAGACTCCTTAATCTTCTGAGGAGTGATTTTTCATTCTTTTGAGATGTGTAGGAACTCTGCAACTTAGGATATTTATTCTTTCTCCTGAACTCTAGTGATTTAAATTTCAAAGTATGTGAAACATTGACACATATCATTGCATTTTCTAATTTTTTTTTTTTTTTTT
>NW_004567106.1:36760370-36764989 GCF_000260355.1 Condylura cristata | reverse complement strand
GTATGAGAGGCCAGACTTTAATATGGCTTATGAATACACAGTTCCACTAGATAGAGCTACCAACTTAAAAATTCCCTTACACCAACAAATTCCAAGTGTGGAAAATGTGACACTCATTCTGATATTATAGATATATTTTATGTGAAAGCCAATCTATACCATATATAAATAGCATACTCTAATATTATATATGTGATCCCCCCCCAAAATAAATAAACTTCTCAGAAATTCCAGGGAGCTTATTCAGGACTTCCAGTGAGACAGATTTTTAGAGTTATTTTCCTCTGTCTTCCAGCAGTTAGAGGGCCGCCCCAAATAGAAACAGAATAGCCTGGGTGTGAGTCCTTATCCATGCACTTAAAAACTTAGGATGAGGCTAGAAAACACTCAGAGAAAGTTAATAAAAGGTTTATTTACAAGGTAAATAAGAAGAGGAAGGATATACAGAGAGATTAAGTGGCCAGTATCTCCCACTGTTAATGCTGTCTGAACATTCAGACCCAGGCACACAGAAGGCAGGCAAACCAAAAGAAGGCAAGCCCGTAAGTGTTTGGTGTTGTGCCAAGTATGCTGGCACTCTACCTGTAGTTCCAGCAACTGCCCCTTCAAGAAGTCAGGTCATGGAAGACTTATGGCATGATGGGAGCTGGAGTTGTAATCTTCAGCTCCTGGGATCTCCCTGGTATAGAGTTGGGGTGGGTCTATAAAACATCAATGAGTGGAGTTCTTTCAGTACATACCGTTCTACCAATACATATAAGTGTCAGAATCATTATACTAAAGAGTAAGAAGAAACCTAAGAAATAGGTAACTCAGTTTACTTGTACTGCATATTTAGACACTAAAGGAATATTATGGCTTGTAATATATTTAAGGTAGCTTTTAATATTCCCATGAAAATATCAGTGCCTCTCTTGTATGAGTTCTGTGGATATAAGTTTACACTTGAGTTATCAGAGTCACAATTTTAATATAGATTCTGTGGATAACTCAGTAAGACATGCCACCCATCTATGGAGCACTTACTTTGTTTTTCTAAATTTCCAAACTACGTTAGAACAACACTGTTGTAAAAAACAAATAAAAAGTAATTTCTAGATAAATGATTAAGTGTAAAAATTTATTATAAGCTTACCTTTCCAAAGATAATAAAAAAATTGATGAACCACATCCTATAGTTAACTAAGAACATGGAATGTCAAGGGATGTCTTGGAAATTAATTTTTCTGGCTGCTCCTGAAATTTATTTAACACATGAGAAATTTTGACATGTTTGTTAGTACTCTAACTGCACAGGCCTAATGTTGTTGCCAGTAAAGGTTCATACAGTTTATCAGATATTTAGTACTATTATTCCATTCTAAGCCTCAGTTTGCCATTATTAAGTGACTACAATAATTTTACTGGTCTCCTAAATATATTACAAAGATTGACTAAGGCAGCCATGCAAATAGTTTATTGTAATAGTGAACTGTCACTATTGTTATTGTTGCATATATAACTTTTGCATTCCCCCTTCAGTTAGCTATGGTTTGTTTCTCAGCATTTCTGAGACTATCTAATAGTAAGCATTACTTTTTACATAAATTTATTTGAAAAGTAACATTTGAACCACATTGTGGTTAGTCTTAGCTTCCATAGAGAATCCTGAATTCTCCATTTACCACTAATCTTCGTGTACCACACACAATTACTAAAGGATCTTGACTTCTTTGATCTCAAGATGTTTGAGTGAATCTGTGTGACTATCAGATTTAACAGCATTCCCTCCAGGTTACCAAGATGTGCTGTTCTATAACAAAATTATCAGAAAACCTTTGGAATGATGAGAATTGGCCCTAAATGATTCTCAGTTAAGAAAATCATTTAGACAGGACTATGTGTGTCTGTGGAGCTGTGCTCTTCTACCGTGAAGTATTTAAATCAATATGTAAGGGTATTCTTTAGAAGAGCTAAAACCTTGATTGCTACTTAAAAGGGTGAGCAGACATGTTACCATAGATATCCCATAAAAGATTATCTCAGGTCAGTCCAGATGAAGGTTAGCAAGTTATGGGAGACTCTTCAGTGAGTGTCAAAGTAGTTGCCGTAGGCTGCTGTTAATATGAAGACTGACCTCTTGAAGGCCACAGGTGACCATCCCACTGATAGAACTACCATCACTCACAAGGGGTGGGTCCTTTCAGAAAGCTGCAAGTGCTAAATGAGGCTGGCAAGTGGTACTGTGAAAGAATTCTCCTCCCCTGTGCTCTCATATTACAACTTCTGTCAACTCTGACTCTGTAACCTCTGACCCCTACAAAACTGAGATCTAGGGCTTTTCTGTAACCTCTGATCCCTACAAAAGTCAGATCTGGGACTTTATTTTCCTCATTTAAATATCACCAGCACTTAAAGACTAAAACATAGCAAAAGATAAATAAACATTTAATAAAGGAAAGAAAGGAGGGAAGCAATTGAAAGAAATAGGTATCAGTGAGATTGGAAAGATTGCTAGATTTGAGGTAATATAAAATGGCAGAATGTTTTTCTGAGTTACTTTTTGGATTATTGTGTAGAGAGTGGGTCATGATACATGTTGAAGATGTTTGGTTGGGACTGAAAAAAATAGTCATGTTATTTTTCAATTAAGTGTATCAATGTGAAGAAAAAAGTAATTTGTAGTAAATCTCATAGTGTTAGAACTTAAGAAATTCTTGGATATGTGAAGTAAATTTAAACTAGTTTTTTTTTTTTTCTTGGGAAGTTAATAAGGTTTTCTGAAACCTTATTTAGGAAAAGAAAAATAAGATCAGATACCTGAAATGAGTTACATTTTGTTCGTGCAGAAAAGAAATATACTAGCACTAAGTTGTCAAAGTTATTTTATAGGGGAAAAAATGAGACTCATAATCTTAAAAATTTCGGTATAGCTACAAAGTATGGGAAGATCAAAGAAAATTCATGCTTGTAAGAGAAACCAACAAAAATAAAAGGATGCAATAAAAGAGTGATAAATGTAGAATTTATTTCAAAGTTCAGCCAAGGTGCATGTCATTCTTAGAGCCTAAAGGAATTAAAATCTTCAGCAATATTACTGAGATACTTTAAAGCATTACAAAAGATGGACTTCACTAAAACAAACAGACCTTGAATATATGTTGTGTTGTGATAATACACAAAATCACTTTAGAGCATTCAGGAGTGAAACAACTTTTAGGCCACTGATCGACCTCAGGCAGAGTCATTGCAAATGTCATAAAATCATATTCTTTAGATCCTTGTCTCACCTCCTAGTTGATTTGATGCCTGATTGTGACCTGAAGCAATTTATCAGGAGAAAACAAGACAGATAACGAACAATGCATGTATGAAAAGGATATAGCTTGTGAATTGTTACTTTTACAGGTTAGTAAAGTTTGTGAGTATATAATGTGTTGGCTGAGAAAATATGCTAATTTTTATTTTTGCCCTTTAAGAGAGTAACTTGAGAAAGGCTATGATATATACCTTTCCCAGCTTATAAGAGAACTGGTTACTCATTGATATATATATAACCAAAAGAGATATATACCATGTTTCAGTTCTTTTGAATTAATGGAAATTGGGTTGATGTAAAAAACTAACCATGTTTTCCTTAAAATTCTTGCCAAAAATATGTACTGACCCCAGAGGGAGAACATGTTCATGAAGCTGGGCTGTAGGGAGGCTATCACTATTCAAAAACAGTGCCCAGTAGAGAACAGGTACTCTCTGTGACTTTTTGATCTGTGCTTGCAATTGCAAGATGACCCAGGCTCAGGGAACAATAATGAAGTTTATTTAACAAATAGGGAAAACAAGGAAGTTACTTAGATCACAAGTGGCTAGCTCTCACCCTAGATAGTCTCCACAGTGTTCAGAAGTCCTCAACAAAAGGCTGCTCCTCTAAGATGGTGCCCTCCCACCAAGGACCTGGCAGTTGGCAGTGCTCACAGATGGGACCTCTGAGACGCCGCTGCAGCACCTACAAGAGTCAGAATCCAGCTGCACAGCACCAGACCCTGAAACAGATAACAGCTAAGGCACCAGGACATGACTCTGAATCATCCAATCAATAGCTCTTTGTAAACCATTTGCTCTCATCAACAACCCCAGTGTAACATTAAGCCCCTGGTGCCTTTGTTGCTCTTCCCAGGAAATTGTAGCGACAAGACCAGAGACAGGCCCAGCCTCCTGATCCCTGCAAACCTCTTTGGCTTCTTCTCTTCAGAGGTTAGCTACTAAGGCTTGTTCCTTCTTTCTTCTTTCTGATGTCAGGTACAGTGTGACAAGTGTAAGGTAAGGGTTGGCATCTCAGAATCCAGGGGTCCACCTGTGCTTCCTTATATTCACTTCTATGGTCTCCAGTCTAGATGCCTCCTGGTTGGACCATTCAGCCTGCTGGCACCTAAGAGAGAGGCTACAGGCTCCAACCTTTGGTATAGGCGGGTAAACCCACCATGTTTTTCTAACCACTCCACTGCTTAAGTGGTTATGAGAAAAATGCCAGTTTTGCCCTCAAGTTCACATTGCAAAGCCCCAGTAACATTAGTAGAACAGCTGTGTAAATTTATTATGATACAGGCTTTTATAATTTTTACTATTAAATTTTACACATG
>NW_004567106.1:36736066-36759875 GCF_000260355.1 Condylura cristata | reverse complement strand
AAAAAAAAAAACAAACAAAAAAACATATTCTCTTGGCTCTCAGTTAATGCATCTTACAGAACCCTTGACCCCTGTGTCTTAGATAACCTAGTAGAGCAAGCATTCACATTTACCCAGTTCTGTTTTCCAGTTTCATAGTTATAGAAGACATTTATGTTTTGTCTTCAATAGATTTGACAAAGGTAAATGTATCCTACTTACTTTACCACTCCACACTTAACTGTCATAGTTTGTACACTGAAATTTTAAATACATTTTGCCTAATTTTAGTGGAACTTTTCTTATAAATTTCTATCAGCTATGTTCTCTGTATTTCCCTTTTGGAGACTTCCATGACTATATGTGGAAATTGTACTGATTAAAAAAAAATTATTAGGTATAAAAATCGTAATCCAATCCTCTCTCTTTAAATTCCACTTTTCAGTGATTTTTACTTTTCTTCATTGACTCCTGTTCTCTGGGGTCATGTATTTCATGTTCTCTGATATCACACTGCATGTACTGACCCATTAGATATTATTACTCAGTAGAGAAAAAGAAATAAATTACTAGTATCAAAGGAACTAGTAGTATCAAATCATTATAAACCAGCCTCTTGCTTTGCTTTTGTCAGCTTCCCCCACTAGATAGATACACTGATATGCACATCAATCAGCTGGAACTTAATCATGCTCCAGCTCCCAGACAATCCTGCTTTAAGTCAGGATTTATTTTCGATTGTCAGTGCCCAAGCATTTGAAAGCTTAGCATTTATTGAATGCCATCAAAACATTCTCACTAAGGCTTAAAAGGTTGGTTTTACTGTTCGTATGCACAAATGGAGATATGAGACTTAGCTTACTTAACTTTCCATAGTACAATAGTAATTGGTATAGATAAGATTTATATCTTTTGGCTTAGAATAATCTATCACAAAACATGGACTCTGGTAGTGTAGTTCTAATAGACATGGAACTAAGGAACAAACTACCCATGCTATTCCAAATTATATCTCTCCTTTATGTGGCATCTGAGCAACTTGTTTGTCCAAGTCATGCAATTGAGTTTCTGCATTAAGGCCCACAGAGTTTATAATTAAACTTCTGGATACTCTGCTTTCTTTTAGCAAAAGAGAGCTGAAGCTAAAACTCAGTAGCTGGAGAGGTTATTTCTTAGCATTTGTCTTGCCAGTTTTCTCTAAAAATATCCCATTTCTCAAGCTTTAACTTGTAAAACAGAGTAGAAACTGAGGCCCTGCTGCCTCTGGGTAGATAATAATTAGACATACAAAAACTTGAGTATTAATGATGGTTGTGCTCCTTCTCTTTTTTTTTTTTTTTTTTTAAGATGTATTTATTTATGCTTACAGAACTGTGGTATAGGCCAGAGGTGCAGGGGAGGCGAGAGGATTCATCAAAGACAGAGTGGGGAGCAGAACAGTCAGATCGACAAAGTACACTGAGGGAAGCAGCGGACAGGTCAGAAAAGGTCTGCCAGGCCAAGTGGGTCAGCTCAGTGGCTGGCCTGGAATGGAACTGCTGCAGAGGCTTTGGAGAGCTTCATAGTGCAGTGCTTTAACCCCTTGTGCCACCAGGGAGAGCCCTTTTTTTTTTTTTCTTTTTTTAAGATTTATTTATTCGTACAGAACTGGGGTACAGGCCAGAGGCACGGGGCGGTGAGAGGACTCACCAGAGACAGTGTGGGGAGCAGAACAGGCTGACTGAGGAAGTACACTGCCTAGGGGGGAATGGGCAGGTGGGGAGAGGTCTGCTGCACCATGTGGATCACCTCCAGGGCTAGGGATTGAATTCCTCAAATGGCCGTGGTTCCTTGCAGTGCTGAGCTTTAACCCAACTGCACCACCAGGGAGGGTCTGTGCTCCTCTTCTAATACTAGGCATTCATTAACATCACCTTCTTTTTACATAACCCTTTGTCCACTGTTCAGAGGATTCCACTTTCACCAGAGGAGTCAACTCCCTTAGTTTCTTTTGACAAGAATCCTTGACACTCTACTTCTCAGCTTAGCTATAGTTTTAATGGCTGGCTGAACATGTTAAGGCATTTTACAATGACCTTAACTGATCTCAAAGGAGTAAAATTCTCTGGCAAGACTTTTCAGAAACAATGGTGGGTGCGTTAGTTTGGATAGGTAAATTAAACTATTAGTTACTTAGTTACATTTTGCCTGATATTTTGGGAGATGCTATTCTGTGCCACCTTTACTTTCACTAGTCTCCTTTCCATTATACTTTGGTACAGTTGTTCTTTTCCAGTATGATCCTCCATGAACATTTTTACTAACCAAGTTGTTTTCCTTTGAAGTTTGACACATATTACAAATGCTCTCATGTGAGGCATTCACAGGAACTTAACCTACAAGTGTCACTCTGGTTTACTTAACTGGATTTTTAGCCTATTGTTTTTAGAGCCCCACTGGCTCCCGTGTTCGATGCTTATAAATTAAGATGTTGTTCTGAGAAAAATTCATATTTCAATTATGTGTTTTTTTTAAAAGAAAAAAAAAACCTGCTTTACTCCCCATACTTAAAAATATGTATGGCCTATGCAATATGACAGTTAAGGGTTATGAGATAGCATTTCAGATTCAATGCCTTTTTCCAGAGCAAATTCATGGAATGCTTCCCAGGACATTTTGTACCCTTTGAGATTCAAATGAAAGATGATTTCCCTGCCCCCACCACCTTATTTTGTTTGCTGCAGTTATTTGTGTGTGATAAAAGTACTGGTTCATGAAGTGTATTCATTTTTAAAAGTATATAAACAAATATCAACTTACTCTAAAATGTGCCTTTAGCAAAATCAAGTGAGATTTTTTCCAAGGATGATTAAATCCAAAATTAAATATAAATCTTGGAAAGGAAAACTTTAAAAATGTATTTCAAATCCTCATATATTTCAAATATATAATAATTGTACATAGTGGGGAATTGACTGTATATCCTTTTGTTTTTACTCATCACGAAAATATATTTTTAAAAAGTAGAAATGTGGTTAGTGAATGGTAAAAACTTTTTAAATGCTGAATATTAAAATTTTATTTTATCTAATATCTTTCACACAGGAATTTTAAAAAATGCTTTTTTTTCCCCCAAGGAAATTAAGTATCTATGCTAGTACTATATTATAGGATCATATCTCAAGGAAGGGTTGTATTTTAAAGTTTTCAGTGGTCAACTCCCCTGACACAGATCATACGTACTCTTTACATGACATATACTTCTTATGACAAATACTTATTGTTTGTGAGTAAACTGTGCTTCTTGGGATATAATAAGGAGTTTTATATAAAGTATAACATGTCTCAATGGAGATAAGTTATTTGAAGAAGTTCTTTTGATAAAAGTTGTGATAGTTAAGACATAAAAAGATCAGAGGATGTAGACCTGCAGTTCCATGATACCATAGAAGGCATCTTTAAGGAGTCAGTGTCCAGGAGAAACAAACAAACAAAAAAAACCTCTCTGGAACAATTTTTACTCTTCACCCCTTCTTACTAGCAATTAATTTCTAACTGCATGCCATCTTTAAATCCCATGAATTATTTTTATACTGTTTGGGAAGGTTAATCAGAAGAACTTCACTATTGTCTTAATTTAATTTGCTCTTTAATCTTAAATTTCCCAGACAGTTTGACAGAGATTGTGCTGAATGTAATCAGTTTCAAATGTACTATGCCTAACACCACTGTCACTGTTCACCTTGATTTTGACTTAGTAAAATGGTAATTAAGAAGCACAAATTAACAAAACTTGAAGGGAACTGAGGTGTCATGTGCCATTTGTGAAAGGACAGCCATAATGAAATTGAGGTTCCAGAGTAGGATAATTACATCTAGACTTACCCAAGCACTCACTCATTTTCTCAATTATTTCGTGTTGAGTATATATAGAGATAAAGAAAATACAAGTACACATATTTTGTATTTAGCAAGACATAGACAGGCAGCTAGTAAATATTCATGATTTATTGAAAGATACCTGGGACATTTGGAGTTCAGTTTTAGGTTCTGTTGAGGTAAGGCTGGTAGATACAGTAGAAGGTATTGTGACCCATAGATATTGAGTAGCTTGGAGAAATAGTATATCATTTGGATAGTCATTCACATATGTATATAGCAATTTCACATTATGGAAATATATAAAATCACTTAGTAATTTATGAAGTGAAAAAAGTGAGACTCCGTGCCAGATCTTAAAAATAGCCTCAAAAGGCTATTAAACAACTTAGATATCTTTGTCTATTCATTCTTTAATCCAATGTGGTTATTCTTAGATTTTTGTTCTACTCAAGTTTTCTTTCCTAATGATAACGTAAGTGTAGAATTTTTGCAGAACAGCAATATATTTGCTTCTATATTATACTTTTATTTAATCTTTTCAAAATTGCTAGGACTGAGGAAATCCAGAACCTGGAGACTATATCAGAAGTTACTGTTATAATGAAATGTACTTACGCTAAAATTCACTCAAGACACTTAATTTATTATTACTTCCAGTTTCTTTAATCCTCTCAGTTAAAAATCTTTTTTTTTTAAAGATTTATTTATTTATGCATACAAAACTGGGGTACAGGCCAGAGGTGCAGGGGCGGTGAGAGGATTCACCAGAGACAGAGTGGGGAGCAGCTCAGGCCAACTGATGAAGTACATTGTTGAGGGGAGCAGAGGGTAGGTCAGGAGAGGTCTGCCATGCCCTGTGGTCACCTCCGGGGCAGGCAGAGATCCAACTCATGCTGAAGTGGCTTTAGCTTCTTAGTGCTGTGCTTTAACCCACTCTGCCACCAGGGAGGATCTTCAGTTGAATATCTTAAATCAGTAGTCATGTGATTTTTTTATGCAAAAAATACATATTTTAATGGCTAACAATTTTTTCATACAATTCTTATCAACATAATTTCCTTTAGCTAATTACAATTAAGAAGAAAATGCAATAGTTTCTACTTGTCTTACTAATAGTTATTCTCTGTCTTCTCCTTTGCCCCTAACAATTCATCTCTGTCTACTTTTATTCTACATGAGGATACCTACTGACTTAAGCTATGAGTAATGTTATGCTAACTTTTTTTATATATTCATAGAAAATCAGTTATACATTCTAATGAAAATCAGAGGAGTTATCTTTTTGGCTGTTAATCAGTGTTATTCCAGGTGTTTTCCTTACTTGACTGCATATTTGCTACCAAATAATTTCCCCAATATGATTTATTACACTTGGATTAAATAGTATATCCTATAGAGACTTCACAAAAAAGGTGATACTATGATTTTCTACCTGATGGTGAGCTGATTGATTGCCTTATGATGATGGAGACTAAAGGAACCACTATGAATTATTTTATGGTATTTTCCTACAGAATAACTTTCATAAAGAGTATGTATTCATGGGGTCTTTATTTCATAAATTGAAAATTGAAGCAAGTTTGTGAACTTTACAAAATGAACAAAAAAGATTTGTCTCTTTAAATAGATTTTTCTCTTTGATTGGATCAGACTGAAAAGCAATCATTAAATTACAATATATAAAGTGAGAACTATATACAGAATGACATGAAGTGATAGGGTTAACATAGGCAGATTGCATCACTTAGTCACTTATGGTAGTTTGAGTTTGTATAAGGCCACGTGACAAAAACATTTTCTATTTCTTTAAAAGAATCATTGACACAGCAGCCATGATCTCATGTATAGTGATTAAACTTGCTAGATTTTACACATAATTTTTATATGAAATGCTTTTGTTTAGATAACATGTGGTTGATTCAAATGCCTATAGCCCATACATATTTTTTCCATAAATTATAAACTCAGAAATGCTGGAAATGGGTCAGAGAGATAAATACTGTGATAGAAGATACAGAGCAATTTTGGCACACATAAGAAGATATAGAACTTTATTATTTTGATTGGATAGTTTATTTTACATTCTTCTCACTTAAGTGTACACTCAGGCATCAATGAATATTATCTCAAAAAATTCAGAGATTTGTTTTCCATAATGAAATTAATTTGCCATATCAACTCTATCCAACTTCCCATGGCTGTTCTGGAATCCACTATCACTGATATCGAACATGCTCAGCATATTTATTTTTCAGAAGTTGATGACTTTTCCAAAATACCATCCTATTGATGATGATAACATCAAATTCAGGGAAAATTAATACTAACTCTGTATTTATAAAATGAGAAAACCCTGTGACGATAGTAGTGGTTTTCTATCCAATTAAAGCTGAAATAATCCTTTTTCTCACTGCTTATGTCTGAGAGTTAATTATATATGTAAAAATATCATACTTGAAAATTTTAGCTCTATTTCTTATTTCTAAGTTCCAATTCCAATCCCTCACACTTATAAATCTACCTTGTGTAAAGAAAGAATAATTAACTTTAGATATTACCTGTCATTTTACTTCTTTTGCTGAGACAGACTTCCACATTCATTATGGAGTTTGGACTATTGAGCTCCATTCCTGGCATTCTCATTTTGTTTAGAAAAGTCAGGCCTAAACCTTTTGCTGACCCTGTTCATACTATGGTTCTCTGGATTCTTTCCTTAGAATATGACAGATTACACATCAGAAACTCAAAGAAGTTACACAGCTGTTTCTTTTTTCTGCTATACCATCAAAAGTTCATCTGTGTAATCCTGAAGTTTTATTATATTCAGAAATGTTCTGTTTTAATTGTTTTCCAGCTGTGATAAGTGGATAATCCAAGATGAATAACAAACTATATAAAGAATACTGAAATGAAATGTAAATTTGAAGTATACAGGACAAAGTAATTTTAATACATGTGCTTAGTTTTATTATCAGAGGCAATGTCAAGCACAAATATATTGTAAGTATACAAAATGAGAAATTACTTTATTCATCTAATATGTTTCCTGTTAGGAAATAGTATAGAGAGTGGTTCTGGAATGAGGGAATTGCCTGATTTTCTTCCCTATTGAATTGGCTACTGCTTCACAAGTTCCCTCCACACCAAATATAATTTTATTATTTTATCCCACATTTTACAGGATCATGTTACAAATTCTTACCTGACACTGCTTGTGTCAGTGAACCATTTGGCAAGTATAAATGATGATAGGGGAAGTTTCATATAGGTCCTATACTATCAAAGGTGTGTCTGAGAAAACAAACTATACTTTTCTATATTACAAAAATTGTAACTTCTCTTTGCCTTCTCATTGTGGATGATCTTCCTTTTTGTAAGGATGATTTTTACTACATGGTGATAGATAGGTCAGTGGGGAGAGAAAAACAAGAAAGAAAGCCATTTAAGGAATGATCAAATGCTTATATAAAGATACTTTCCTTAATGAATTTTTGATGTCTTGGTGGTAGGTGTGGTGTAGTAAAATACACCTGATGTGTGTAACCCTATACCTCTCAATCATAGCACTGTTTCAAACCAGTGTTATCTCAGTTAAAAAATAATGAAGGATGACTATTGAAAGGAGTATAGTATGAGCCTGAATTACTAGGTATACTGCAAATGAAGCCTTCACTGGTTTGTTTTGTTTTCTGCAACATTTCTCCCTGAATATCCTCTCCACCATAGATTTTACTTTGCCTCAGAATGTTGATTATTTTCTTCTAATCCAAGTTCCAAATTCCCAACTCCATTGAGTAGACATGTAGGCACCCCAAACTCAGTATATCAGAAACTAGATTAATCTTTCCAAGTCATAGATTGTCCCTTTTTTCTTTACAGCAAACTGACTATAGAATTTATCATTCAGACTGGAACACCTGTGAGAATCAAAGGGCGTCATATTAATCATTACGAAATCAGCAGGTATATAGAAGGACTATTCTAGGCAAACGATCAGTATGATCATCCACTATATCCTGCTTTCTGTTTAATAAACCATCCAGACTAAACTCTTTGGAAATAGTAATCACCATTTTTTGGTACCTCATTCCTCATTAGTTCTTAGCATTATTATAACTCTTCCTTACAGGGTGCTTTCATGTCTAGCCACAGAGTTGCTCCTTAGTTAAGATACTCATCATTTTTCTCCTGCACTTGTAAGGAAGGTAACTTTCCCCTGGGATTTAAATATCACATCTTCCAATGTGCATGTATTTGTAGAACTTTTTAATTACGCTCATGTCACTTAGTGCTTCTTATGATACAGAGCCAGTGTTAAATTTTTGCTTTGATTTCTTGAGCTCTACTACCTGAACCCTGTGGCTATAGCAACATACAAGTACCCCTTTGGGTGAGTTTCCGTAAACTTGTCATACTTTAGGCATAAGAATGTCAAAGTTGAACTCTGTTTGTAAAAAGCCCTTCATCTGTCTTATGAATAAGATATACTTGCAATTACAGTTCCTCATTTACCTTTTAATATTAAATTTTGGAACATAATAAAGCAAAGAATATTTTTTTCTTTTATCTCTCTTTGAGTTCACTGGAAAGAATGGCTGTGTCGTAAGTGTCATGTGCCTGTATCCAAGAGACAGTCAGTCACATGAACCTCTTAATTTTAAAAGACACACGGTAGACAGGGCAAAAAAAAAAAAAAAAAAAAAAAAGTCAGGGATCGGAAGAGCACACGTCTGAACTCCAGTCACTGCTCGACATCTCGTATGCCGTCTTCTGCTTGAAAAAAAAAAAAAAAAAAAGCAAAGTCAGGGACAAAATTTCATACTAACCTTATGTTAAACAGTAAGTTTTTTTTTCTATTACTGATTTTATCTTATCTTTAAATCCCTAATCTACAATGAGTGAGTATAAATGACATTAGTTTTATGATTATTTGCTTAAATGACTTTCTCTTCTTTAGTTCCTTTACTTTTGTTTTCCACTGAATTTATGCAGTGTTGGTCACATCACAGTGCTTAATTATGTTTGAGTGAATTAAGACACATTTTAATGTTATTCCCTTCTTTCTTCCTCCTTTCACAACTAATGTTGACTTTTTTCTTTTCCTTTCCCTTGCATTAAGCAATGAGCACGAATGGCAACATGGTTGCATGTACTTAAAGGAACCTACATTCTCATGGATCTCCATTTAGTAGGATGAGTGAAACAGATTGGTTGGTAGGCTGATAGGTTTTTGTATGGGTGGTCTCTACTCCTTGTCCATGTCTTGCACTACTTCTTATCTCCCATGTACAGACTGTTGATGGGCAATGGGACTAGAGAACAAATATTTTTACAAACTTAGTTTTTCCCCACTAGCCAACCTTCCTTTTTCTTGTTTTTGAATAAAAGCAAAACTCATTCTTTTTTGCTAACTAGGGAGTGTGTTTTGGCAAGCTAAGAATACACAAACAATGAAGGACCATCTGAATCATCCAAGTTCAAATTTTGGTAATTTCAAGTTTTTGGGTTGAGCGTGTTTTAGCACATTGCACTTTGAAAATCAGTAATTCATGGATGACATATGCATCCTTGAATTACCCACAATTTCCAATTAAGCAAACCATGGCATTCTCCAGACATTATAAATAAACATAGGTTATTGTGTTTTTAAATTATACCACTTTCGAACATTTTTCTCCCTTCGTCCTTGTACATCAAATCTCTTTTCATTTTCAATTTACTTCTTTCAAACTGGTGCCCCATAGGATGTGCTATCCAAAAGTGGAAAGTCTTTATTTATGCCAAATCTAATTTAGACACCACTAAAGCTTTCAGCAGGCACATGTGGGAGAAGAATATGGGAGGAATTGTTAAAGCAAAATGGCTTATGACTGCAGCAGTTTGATGAAAGGGTGAAAGCCATTGAGAAATGAATTTTTGTTAAACCAAAAATAAAAAATAAAGTAGTACAAGTATGTAATTATCCTGAATGTAAATGAGTT
This sequence comes from Condylura cristata, assembly GCF_000260355.1. Classification (NCBI taxonomy): domain Eukaryota; kingdom Metazoa; phylum Chordata; class Mammalia; order Eulipotyphla; family Talpidae; genus Condylura; species Condylura cristata. The sequence goes on along the minus strand of NW_004567106.1, from coordinate 36,750,054 downwards.
TTGGACAATTATCTAAAATCTGTGGTTAATTGAAAAGCTGTGTTTCTTTTTGAGTATGATATGGCCTTGAGTTAATGAACCACAACATACATGATATGGCATTTTGTACTGTAGGGTATATTTTAAATGAAGCTTAAAATAATAAGGACTCCCCATACTGCCCTAAGCAAAACTAAATTGTTATTAGGTTTTGCACAGCAGGAGGTAAACATTCTTGAAATAATTGGACATGATAGGATATTCTTCTTCTTCTTTTTTTTTTTTTTTGTCTTACACAAAACATACCTCATTTCTTCTAAGTTAGTTCTGTAAATTTGAAAGGGACAATGGTCTCTGCTCAAACTTGTGTATGGAACAGAGTCACATCTTTATTAAGAATATTAATTATTAGAAAATACTATAGGAGCTGAAGAAATTACATGGGTTTCTAATTTGAAAATGGTATAGCTTTACTCTCCTGAATTAACCCTGAATTTCAGTAGATATACTATGCATGTATAAGTTAAGAAAGTGTTTTAAATTAGAAACAGAATATAACTGCTAAACCAAAACATACTTTTAATGATTTTTTTTATTTATATTTATATAAACTGGTGTAGGAAGGATTGCAGGTGGGGCCAGGGCCAGGGGAGTAATATAATGTTTGATTAAATACATGAGTGAATTATTTTTATACATCGTGTTCTAAACCCATTGTGGTCTTGCAAAACCTATCCTGTCTGATCTCTTATTTTACAAATACAAATCTGAAATCTTGATAGTCAGAGAGTAGACTATTTTAAACACCATTAGGTAAACATTCTTTGAAGTTTAGAACCCAGTATTTATGAACAGAGTCAATTTTACTTTGAGAGAGATTCATATAGAAACAATGCAACAAAAACTAATCAGTATTTCAAGAGATTGCTTATAAAAACAACTTTGAATCATAGCTAATACAAGATAGGATTTTGCCTTGATCTGTCAACACTGATACTAGATCAGTATTTCTCCAGAACAAATTTCTTCTCATTATAAAACAAAAACCACAGATATAAGAATAGGTTGCATATATTAATATATCTTATTTTTGTAATATTGTTTCAAGTAATGAACAACTTACCAAGCTCAGAAACATTTTAGCCTTTGAAGTCCACCTCTGTATTTCACAATGGTAGCTATAGGCATCTATCTATATCAGGATTAGAGGTTCACCATAAATACTGAGGACTTGTCTTCTGACTGCTAGGGGGATAGGCGAGGTATGAAAGGAAGCAAAGTCAAGGAAATGGAAGTGACAGAAAACTAGCAAGAATGTAGAGCCCTGTTAGGAAAAATGATAGATTCAGGAAAGGTGTGACAGTAGATAAGAAATCCAAAGAAGACCATGGAGAATTCAACTGAGTTTTAGGCAAAGTTGTCAACTGTGAAAGAACCAAACATCTTGACTTGGAAATATATACAAATGTCTCCGAAGGCTCAGATGGTGAAAAATGAATCAGGGCTATCACATAGAAACTGTCAAAATAAAAGAAGTAAGCAAACAAAAACAGTGCTGGAAGGAAGGTTTTTAAGGTTCAACCCTTGGTAAGTAGAAACAATAGGAATAAAACAAGGGGTGGTAGTAGTTATTATGGGGAAATGAAATCACATATTCCATTAGTATAAAAGCTGCAGCTAAAAGTTGACCTAGTAAGAGGCCTAGCCTTTTCCAGAATTTTTCGTAGCCTGGGTCCTTCCATATGTAAGGTTTCTAATCCTCTGGGACATAGAGACCTGTATGTACTTTTGAAACTCTTTCAGAGTGACAGCTACTATTTGTCATAGCAGAGATGGGAGAGGAGAGAAAATATTTAGAATTAGCACTAGTAGTTATTTCTCAACTCCTAGTCTGACTCTGTGTCCAAATTATTATTATTTTTTGTCACCTGAATGTTACTTCCATTTCCAATTTAGTATCTTAAATACTTCTATTCCCAAACTAATCTCTATTCTTATAATATCTTCCATTTTGTTCTGCTCCTTCTGATACTATCAGCACCTTCCTGAGGTGCTGATCTGGCTGAAATTTTTACATGTTCAGGCTTGTTTAGTGATTTATCTGCTATACAGAAAATAAACGTAAGTCCTTAATATGGAAACCTCAGTGTCCCATAGGAGTGTTTCTGTTTACATTTTGCCATCTACCTCTCAAACATTATGCCATGTTCTTGGACTATACTTTTCCTTCATTATCCATGCATTTTTTCTGTAAAAAATTATCCATACTATTGAGTCATATTACACTCTTGTCATTTCCAAATAGCAATTTTAGGTCATCTGTCTTCACTGTTCTCTCTTTTCCTTCCATTCCATGTGTTTAGATAGTATCATACTATGTATTCCAATATCCTACCATATATTTCTTATCTGTCTTCCTTTCTAGATGAAGAAGTACTGGAAAAAGGGAAGTATCAGGTCATGGGAGAGAAAGAGAGAGGGAGAGAGAGGGAGGGAGGGAGGGAGGAACACATAAAACTAAGAAGGCTTTTTTTCTTAGCAAGAAAAATTTTCTGGAGTTAATTATAGCATGTATGATGAAAATAAACCTTGCCTCTGTGTTAGTTTTATGATCTAGCTGACTTATCTTTGTGGTGACTTTTTTTTTGGGGGGGGGGTCATTTGTATTGTATGTCTAGAAGTTACATAATTACTATTCAAAATATAGATTTCCCAATTCTCTGTAGTATATTAAGATAAGCTCTTGGCTTATACAATATTCCTACACACATTAAATTTTATAGAAGAGTAAATATGTAAAATGTTTATATTGATTTTTTAAAAAAAGCTAAAAATTTCTGTTCTAGAAATTAAAGAGACTGAATCTTTTGAAGAAACAACCAAGAAAAATATAAATAAGATTATATTTCATATTATATAACTGTCATTCTTGTATTTTTGAGATACAAATTCCTCTAAATGGAAAAGTAAAATAAGTGTGAAATATTCAAGATTAGAAATGATGGTAGTTTTAATTTCCTGCATTTATTTTTCAGGAAAGTTTACTTACTTGTCTCTGTATAGTTTTTTCTCTTTTGTAGTTAATTGTGTACAGCTTTTCACTATTTTGGTAGAATACTTTTACAAACCTTACATAGTTTCAACTCTTGGGTTTGGCTTTACTGCCTCTACTATACTGTGTGGTGTTTTATGAGAAAGGAAATAATAACTAATGAAGCTGATAAAGCAAAGTATTCAATTAAAGTGAAGTTCTGGTACCAAAGTAATATATATTTTGTACATGCCATACTTAGTTATGTTCAATACTGCCAGCATATATTACTTTTTGGAGAGTATAAAAATGAGAACTGTTAGGAGTTTTTACACCTCTTACAATATTTCCACATGAGGCCAAGCTTTCTACCTTATAACGCTAATATATATATTGAAGGGAAAGCAATAGGTTTTATTCTCAAAATTTATCCCTTATGTTTGGATAAAATTTAACCTTCTACTAAACTTGATTTGTGCTCTACAATTTAAAAAGAGGGAGTTCAGAGGCATCCCTGGTGTACTAGCGGTTAAGTTTCAGTGCTATCACTGCTGTGGACTGAGTTCAATCCCTAACCAGGTGCAGCAGACCTCTCCTGCCTAGCCTGCTTCTCCCTCAGCAGTGTGTTTCAGTAAATCTGCCTGTTCTGCTCCCCACTGTCTCTGGTGAATACTCTCAGACTCCCCTGTATCCACCCTGCCCCACACCTTTTGTCTATACTTTAGTTCTTCAATGCAAAAAAATTAAAAAGTAAATAAAATATGAAAACCAAAAATAATACAGAGAGGAAATTCAGATAAATAATCTGTATTTAAACCATTTCTTCAAAATGTAAGTAACAAACAAAAAGCAAATATAATTGCAACAATGAATTTCATTTTTAACATGAAGAACTAATGGGTGATTAATTTTTCTAACTGTATAATGAACACAAAATACAGTTAGAAAATACTGCGTTGAGGAAATATACAGTGAACTATCTGCATTTAGTCAGTCACATGAGGCAACAGCGTGGGTGCAGTTTTGCATTGCCATTGAAAGCATGAGTAAAACAAACTTTAAGAATGGAAGCAGGCCTCTCGAGATACCACAGTGGGTTAGGACACAGCACTGCAAGCCAGCCGTAGGCATGTCAGTGTGAGTTCCATCTCCCACCGGCAGGTGATCCACATGGCGCAGCAGACCTCTCCTGTCTTGCCTGCTGTGCCCCGCAGCAGTGCACTTCCTCAATCTGCCTGTTCTGCTCCCTACTGGCTCTGGTGAAGTCTCTTGCCACCCCTGCACTTCTGGCCAGTACCCCAGTTCCGTATGTATAAGTAAATAAATCTTAAAAAAGAGAGCATGGAAGTTAAGAGATTGAGCAAGAGGACATTTCCCACCCGTTATAAAAATCAACCAATATAGAAATATACTTAATAATAAATTTATGTGATCCCATCCTCACCTCTACTTAACGTCTCCAACAACTGAAAGAGTTCTATCTCAGACATTAATTTTATGTCCTTATTACTTCTGAATTTTATAACATTCTTCCTTACCTCAGTGAAACTTGTTGGATACAACTTCTACTCACTGATTATAGTTGGTTCCACTTATTAAGCAAGCACTTGCATACCCAATTTATATTAAACAGCATAATACATGAGGTCCAAATGAAGGCAGGAGGACTTGTTGCAGCATCATTGTCAAAGGAGAGGCGTAGAGACAGGATAAGGAGTTCTGTGGTTCTCCATTGCCTGTGATAGCTGCAGACAGCCAGAGCTGCTAGTGGGGGTTGGGTCAGGTTGCAGGAATTAGAAGCTGATCAGTCTTTGTTCTGTCCTGGCTGTGTCAAAGACTGGACATAATAACAGTTAATTGTGCTCTGCCTTTTCAGAGGGAACATCAAGCTCCACACTTGCTTTTGGGGTGATGGCAGTTGAACAGCATGCTCAATGTTAGTACAGGATCAGAGGGTGGCAAGTACTAGGGATGATTATGTTAATTGTCTGGAACATAACCATTACCACAAAGCTTTGCAGACTTGCTTCTTCTTCATCTTCTTTCTTCTCTCTCTCCTTTTTTTTTTTTTTTCTTTTTTTGAAGAACAGCTTAAATGGAATCAAGTTGGGAAAATCCTTCCCTACCAAAATTACCTTCAAATCTTTGAAGGCAACTTGTGTTTTCTAAGATTTCATTTATGCTAAATATTCAGGTCATTAGCTCTATGCTTTGATGTCTTTGAGTGCAAAGTATGAGTTTTTCATGCCCTTAATAAAGTATGTGTCTGTTTATAATGTGCACTAAAACCTTTGTTGAATAAGTGGGTGAGGAAACCCTATTCCATGTTGCTGTTTCAGTACTTTTTTAATAACATGGAGACTACTCTTAAAGTTGATACCTGGACCCATGGACTAAGATCGGTGTGGTTAAATTTCTTTGTAATATCCTATATAAATTAGTAAAGTTCAAAATTCAGTTTTCTTTTTTAGTAACAGAGTAACACTTGGCTCATATTGAGTTTGTGGTCATACAAAATCTTGGACCTTTACATGAACTCGTGTCATTCCAGAAGACCAACCAGTACATTATATTCAAAAGAAAAGAGGTCTCATCTTTGAGTAGCTGCATCCTGTACTTACAAAAGTGTCCTTTGTACTTAAAATCAGGGCCTCATGTTTGTTCTGTTAAACTTTATTTTGCTGTCTTTAGTTCCTTTCATTTTATAAAGATTGTTTTGCCCTCTAAATAAATGTATCATCCCACATATCAGCAACCTCACATTACTTATGCAGATTAGCTGAGTATATCTCTTACTGTGTGTGAGTGTGTATATGTGTCTTAAATCTGGCCCTGTGGGACAGGGTGAGACCCTATGGCATGAGATAGTCATTGACTTTGACATGGATGGACTTACTACAATCATCTTGACCTTTTTTTTTTTTTCTTTTTAAGCAACTAGGGATCAGGGCAATTCATGTAAAAACAAGAATAATATGAAAACTGGGGCAGTTACTGTGATCCCTGGATTATGCAGTCTAGCACATTATCAAATGTAGTTTGGAATGAAGGTCTAAGAATGGATTTGCAATTTAGATGCACAGTTGCACTCCATTTTGTGACTGTGTGTGTTCAGCATCAGCTGCTCTGAGTTTTGGTTTTCCTTATCTGCCAAAAAGATGCAGGTACGTGGCACTTAGTGAGATGGTATATTTATCAGGCCACAGATAAACTGAGATTTTCTGTGGAATAAATCAAATGTTAATTCCTCCTCGGTAAAGAAATGGCTTTGCAACATTTGAAACTGTGGACATCATGGAACCTTTTGCTACTTGTTGATCACTTCAACTTTTAATTTTGATTGCACCACATTTGAAGTTTATTCTTTAGATATTCTATTTAGTTTTTAAATATTGGACTATTTGCAGTTTTGGGTATTTGTGTATTTCTAGTCACTGTGGTTTGTGCTTGTCTGGGACTCCTGAAAAACAGATTCCAAAATAGGACTAAATGTGCATGGATATTATTGAATAACTGCCTGTGTGGGAGAAACTGGAGAGGAAGTGAAGAATGCCTGCTTATCTGTGAGGCAGGACCTCTTAGAAAGGCTGAGGGTCTTTATTAACATAGGAATAACATCTAGATTATTATTGACTGTACTCTAGTAAGAATTTTTCTTTTGACTTTAGAAACAGCATTTTTCTTGTTATATGAACTTATTTTAAAAGAGCATCTTCAAACACAAGGGAGTACCATTACTAATCTCACATGATAACTGTAGGCATATCTTTTTTATTGTTCTGCTTTTTATTGCATTTCTTAGGTATTGCATTTTTTAGAAACTGAGGGCATTAAACAAATCCATCAACACTATTTTTCTAACACTTCATATGTCTGTATCACATTTTGATAATTCTCATAATATTTCACATGTATCAATTACTGTCATTTCTATGACTGTGGCCTGTGATCAGTGATCTCTAATGTTACTATTAAAATTGTTTTGGGCTCCCAAAAGCTGCACCCATATGACTGCAAACTTAATGGACATATGTTTTGTGATTTCTGACTGTCCACCAACAAGTTGTTTACCATATCTCTCTATTCCCAATATTAACAGTATTAAAATTAGTCAATTAAAAACCCTGTAGTGGACTTCAATGTGACTCTAAGTGAAAAAAAGATTCCAATATTTCACTTTAAGTAAAAAACTAGAAACGATTAAGGTTTTTGAGGAACACATGTTGAAAGTGAAGATGAGCCAAAATCTAAGCTTCTTGTGCCAAATAGTTAGCCAAGTTGTGAATTCAGAGGAAACATTCTTGAAGGAAATTAAAAGTGCTACTACAGCAAACATGTAAATGAGAAGAATGTGAAACAGCCTCCTTACTGGTGATGATTTAGTGACCTGGATAGATGTAACCAGCCACAACATTCCATAAGGCAAAGCCTAATGCAAGGCCTGACTCTTCAGTTCTGTGCAGGATAAGAGAAATTATTGCAGATTAAATACTTGAAACTAGCAGAAGGTGCTTTATGAAGGCTAAGGAAAGAAGCCATCTCTATAACATGAAAGTGCAAGGAAAAGCAGCAGGTGTTGATGGAGAAACTGTGGCAAGTTATCTAGAGGATCTGACTAAGGTAATTGTTGAAGGTGATTATGATAAACACTACAAACCATATTTTCAGTGTAGATTAAATACCTTTACATTGGAATGAGATAGTACTAAGATTTTCATAGCTGGAGAGATCAATGCCTGACTTCAAAGGAAAGGTAATTGTCTTTTTAATGGTTAATGTAACTAAGGACATTCAGTTGAAAGTAATGTTCATTTACCATTCCAGATACTTCCAGGCCTGTAAGAATTATACTAACTCTATTTCACCTATGTTCATAAATGGGCCAATAAAGCCTGAATGATAACACAGCCGTTTAAAGTAAGGCTTCCTGAATACTTTAAGTCTCCTGCTGAGAATTACTCAAAAAAACAAATTCTTTCATTACTGTTCATTCACAATGCATATGGTCATCCAAGAATTTTGAAGGAAAAGTATGTGGAGATTTCTGTTTTTATGCATATAAATATAACATTTATTCTGTAGCCCATGAGATCAAGGAGCATTTTGACTTTCAAGTTATTCTTTAACAAATCAGTTTTGTAAGCCTATAACTGCCATAGTGAGTCCTCTGATTGATCAGGACAGTCAATTTGAAAGTGACTCACCATTCTAAATGCCACTAAGAACATTTGTGAATCATGGGAGTAGGGGAAATAGTGACATTTACAGGATTCTAGAAGAAGTTAATTCCAAACTTCACGATAACTTTAGGGTTCAAGATCAGTGGAGGAAATACATGCAGATATGGTGGAAATAGAGGTAAAACTGAATTAGGACTAAATCTGAAGATAAAACTAAATTGCTGCAATTTCATATTAAAAGTTCAAGGGAGTTTTTCTTATGGGTGATAAAAGAAAATAGTTTCTTGAGATGGATTCTACTGGTAAATATTCTGTAACATTATTGAAGTGACAACAAAATATTTAGACCATTACATAAACTTCATGGCACAGTTTGAGAGAATTATCTCCAAATTTGAAGAAATTCTGTTAGTAAAATGCTATCAAACAGCATTTATGCTTTGTAAAGTATTTTGTGAAGAGTTTCTTGATGCAGTAAATTTCGTTGCTATTTTTAAGACATTGCCACAGTCACCCAACCTTCAGCAACCATCACAGCAATCAGTCAACATTGATGATCACTGAGATAAGGTTCTCTACCAAACAAAAGATTGACTTGTTTATAGCTTGTATGATACTTAGCATTTTTTAACAATAAAGTATTGTTTATTTAAGGCATACATATTTCCTTGTTATACATAATGTATTTTGCATGTTTAATAGGTTACAGTGTAGTATAAACAAAACTTTTATATACACTGGGTAATCAAAAAATTCATGCAACTGGCATTATTCCAATATTGGCTTATTGTGGTGGTCTGGAACCAAGCCTACAATATCTTTGCAGTCTGCCTGTAGACATAAATGTTATTTAAAGAAATAAGAATATCAGAATGGAAAAAGGGAGGAGGAGGAGAAAGAAGAGGAGAATAATACTTCAGCAGTCAACAGTGATATAAATAACCGTCATGACACGAGGAAACCCATCACACTTTATCATTCAAAGCAATCCTATAAATTACCCAGTACAAAACACTCATCTTAAAAGTTAGAAGTCAGTGTCAGACATTTAATTTACTTAAGAATGCATAGGGCCTTGACTCTGTTCTTTCCATTTTATCATTTTAATAGCATAATTACAAAATGAAAAATTATAGAAGGGTCTAAAACATAATAGGCAAAATGACTTGGCAGTGCAAAAATTTAACCCTGCCACATGGACACACAAGCACATTTGTTTAATGTCATATGTAATCACATTCTTGAAAAACTGACAGTGTTGTTGTTATCTCACAGCTGAAACATAATCTCAAATATACATCAGCCATGATTGACAAACTGTCCTGGGACATAGAGGGCATATAGCATGGAAAACAGAACTCTCTAGTTGCCAAAGGACTTCACTGTTAAAGCAAAGACATACAATGAGAATGCACATATAATTTTATAAACAGGCCAGATAAATGGAAGACCTACACAGTTGCATGGCACTAGGGGAGAACTATTACCTTTTCTGGTAAAAAGAAGAAAGGACTATTTATGTCTCCTTTAGAAAGAGCAGGTTATTGTACACACCAGAGTACCATCTAAAGATTTTTGAAAGGCAGAAGACTTTCCAGTGGTTCACTTTCAAACTCTTTAGCTAAATGTGCTTCCACAGAAAGAATTACTGCTTCCACAGAAAGAATTACTCATTACTCTTAATAATCTTAATACTTAGCCATGGAAAAAGCAAACTAAGAAAAATAATACTAGTAATTTTTTAAAAAGATTTATTTATTTCTGCATACACAACTGGTATACAGGCCAGAGGTGCAGGGGCAATGAGAGGACTCACCAGAGACAGAGTGGGGAGCAGAACAGGCAAATCGCTGAAGTACACTGCTGAGGGGAACAGCAGGTGGGTCAGGAGAGGTCTCCCTTGCCATGTGGGTCACCTTCTGGGCCGGGGATCAAACTTGCACTGAAGCAGCTGCGTCCAGCTTGCAGCGCTGCATTCTAACCGGTTGTGCTGCCAGGGAGGGCCCAATACTAGTAATTTTTTTACTTTGGAAATGTATCAGATATGGCCACCTTTAATTTCTTTTTCAATGACTAGAGAAAATCATTTAGATACTTCAAGTTTAGAGTTTTCCTTGACAAGGAGCTATATGGTTTTATATATTCAGATTTCTCATGTCTCTAAGACTTTATTCAGTTTTTAAGAATGAGAAGAGATAACTTATGCTGATTATAAAAAAGAATCAATGTAAAGATGTTATTCTGCAAAAATGTAAGTGGAAAGCTTAAAGTAATGCCAAAAAAAAAAAAAAAAGGTCAGCTTACAAATGGTTGTTGAGAAAATGTTGTAGTTGAGTGCTGTGGTGTGATCAGAACACGCTAACGCTGTACTTCCACTTCCACCTCCATCTCTCCCCACTCCCCCATTCCAGCCCCAGTTTTCAGAGGTTAATACTACAAAGCTTGTAACAAGTAGAGAGAAATCTTAATTTTATTAATTCCTCCAGAATTGTTTTTTTTACCTAAACTTTAATATAAAAGCTAAGTCCAAAAATAATTTTACTAAATATAGTAAGAAAATTATTTTAATGAAGCTGTTAGTGGTGGTTTTAATTATATATATAAAATAAATAAGAACACAATAGTCTCCATAAACTAATCTTAAACTACTTTGATGTTATAAAACCAGAGACTTTTAAGTGTTTTGGTATAAACTGGAGGGAAGGGAGTTACATAGTTTCTGTGTTCAATGAAATTTTTATCTTTAGTGTAAACATTTCATTAACAATTTTAGGCATTGAATTCTATGTTTACTTGTTACTAACAAGCAAAGAATAATAAAATGCTGAGAAGTGTCTTACCTGAATATAAAGGAATTGAAGTTTTATCAACAAACCCAGCTTTAAGGAATATAAGGTATTAAGAACAAGTGTTTTCATATGTCACTAAGTTTTGAACACCTTCAATTATTAATTTCATCGCTGTGTTACAGAAATTTAGCAATTTGCCTAAAGTCGTGTTGCTAATCTATGTAAATATACAAACCTGAAAATTCTTTTTTTCACTTTGTGAATGATAGGCAACCCAATCTCTTGAAATTTTCTAAAAATTAGGAGAAACAAAATGTCAGAAAGCAGTAATGATAAACAAACAAACAAATAAATAAATAGATAAATAAAATTTGTATGGGTTACAGGGTTCCATATCCAAGTCTGTCACTAACTTTTATGTGACTTTGTGATGTCTTTACATTTAGAATCTGAAAACTAAAACTGAGCATGGAAGTCACTTTGTTCTCTAGTTCCAGAAGCTGGCTGGTACTTAAGTCTGATTGGTCTGTACTTTGGGTAACCGCCAGAGAAGGAGATTCTTAACCTCTCTGTTGGAAATTCAGACTTGTCTTGTGTACAGGGAGGTCATATCTATAACCTATATTGTTCTTAAATCCTCTGAATTAGAGAAGAATTGGACATGATCCAACTCTTTTCAGAATGACATTAGTATTTGCCAAGTACTCTCCATCTTTGATCTTTTGTATTCTTAAGAGTAACCTGACAGTGATTCTTCAATACTGATTTTCCCAGTTCTCAGTCCAGTTTTTACTTGAAATTTTAAGTTGATGTCTTTCATTGTACATTGTTTTTTCCTAATTTTTCCTTAGCATCATGACATGGATGAAAAAAAGATTTAAAAATGACAGATCTGCGTCATTTGGGTATTGATATTCCTACCTGCCTAGTACCAGGTATCTGTAATGTCTGCTTGTCACTACTTAGAAATCAGAATCTGTGATTAACTTGTTATCAGAGTGATGACTATAAGATAAAAAAATAGACTCAAGGACAGATAAACAGTTCTGTTTTCTACTTTAAGAAAATCAGCATCAGCTTCAAATGTGTAAAAATGCCAAGAGAGTTTTATTCATTTCCTTATCTAGCAAACTAAAACTTTAGCTCTTAACAAAAATTTGCCCTAGGACAGAAAGCCTGGCTTACTTTCTTATAATTTCTTTCAGTGGGAGGAAGCCAGAAAATGTGTTAGTTTGGTTCAGGTTGTTGGATTTGTTACAGGAAAAATCAGACCACACTACAAAGATTTATCAGATAATTATGTTTTATTTAACCACAAACTAACAACTGAGGACTTATAAAGGATTTAAGACATTGGAAAGAAAAAAAAAAACTGAAATGTTGAATGTATTCCTTTTCTTTAAAATCATATTTACATTTAACTAAATAATTATCCTCTTCATTCTTCAATCTGCAAGGATCAATGGAATGTGCAGTGGGCCAAGGAAGAAGCATTTCTTCAAGGAAAGGGTTATAATTACAGTTCTGTTACAGATTTACTCAGACAAATCATGTATATTTGACTGCTTCAGTTTATTTAGATATAAACTGTGATTGGCTGGTCTCCTTGCCTAACACCTAAACATGACTTTTCTATAGTGAAAAATGACTTATAAAATAAAAAGAATGAAGACAAATATTTTCATCAACACACAAGTTATTTTTTCTGAAAATGTGTTCTGCCAAAAGAACATTACTGAGCAAAATAGACATAACTCTAGTATAACTATCTATTACAGTTTAAATTTATATATCTAGTCTCATATTATAAAAGTATTTTTGTTGTAAGTTCTTAATTAATTAGGGCTTGGCTCATTGAGATCATACACAAATATGTGGATAGACATTCAGGTATGTATGTATGTATCATTTCCTTGAACAATGATTTCTTTAGATATGGGGAACTATTCTTGAAGATATTTGGGGTGTGGGCATGTAAGTCTGTGAGCTCAGAACAAAAAAAATTAGTAGAGATGATGATATACAACTCTAATACACAATGATAATTTTTACCAATTAAGTATGATGATTCATCTTTACATATGACCTATACTTGATATTGTAAAATATTCTTTATATGGCTTATATTATAAAAAGAAAGTTCAGTCTTGAGGAACATTTAAAAATATTAATAGATTAATATTTCCATGTCTAGTAGTAAATAGATGCTGCTTATTATTTTTTGTTTGTTGATTTTGTGATTAGACGTGAACATATCAGTACATTAAGACAATGGTTACAGATACTGTTTTGTTCATGCTTCAACATTGGTGCATGCATTGTTGTTAGCAAACTTTAGGATCATTCATTTTGTAAATGATGCTGGTTATTTAGTGTACTGATTCTGAAATTAAAAAAAAATAATTTTAGAGTAAGATTTGAATTGTAGACCACTATACTTTATTTGGAATCTTTCCAAATAGGAATGTTTTTGCAACGTACATCGCAAAATTAAAAGATGCCCTTCCTTGAGGAAAATATAGCATTTTGTATTTATTCTCCATATCTACCTCTGAATTAAATAGCTCTTTGTTGTGATATATGACATAAAGAAGAAAAACATCTGGAACCTGATAACAGACTCCAAACATCATTAAAGTCTTTTGGTTAAAAGGCAGAGGTCTTCATATGTCTCAAAAACATTACAGCAAGGCTGATTGTCCTTGGGCTATACTCTTGACTTACTGGTCACTGGCTCATGATCATGTCTGTTTCTCTGATTTTCTGATGGACATTCTGCTCTACCTTACTACATAAACCACCAGTCTGCACTCTCAATCGTATTAGGAAATGTTTCCTGAGATGTGGTTTTTGTAAACTCCCCTACCTCCTGGGAGGCTGTTCAATTTCTAATATAGCTTGACTCTTAAAAAAAAAAAAAAATTGATGTTGGAATAGATTTCTTGGATTCAACTCTGCCTCTACTCCCTTGTTTGTACAAATTTAAATATAATTGACCTTTTTTTTTTT
>NW_004567106.1:36695254-36735961 GCF_000260355.1 Condylura cristata | reverse complement strand
CATGTGGTCACCTCCCGGGCAGGCAGGAATCGAACTCATGCGGAAGTGGCTTTAGCTTCTCAGTGCTGTGCTTTAACCCGCTGCGCCACAGGGAGGGCCATAATTGACCTTTAAAAGGAGTACTAAACATATCTTTACGTTTCCAAAAATCACTTAATTTTGCTTAATTATAATATCAATTAAAGGTTATGTATGCCATTTTGATTAGTTTTTCATTGTTGTTATTATTATAAGTTATTTTTTGCCCTTAGAAAATATGAGATTAGAACTGCTTTCCATTGCTTTATATATTTATTTTATACAGAAATGCCAATTAACTTTAAAAATGAGACCTTTTAATTTGTTTTATTGTGTCCACCTAAGTATTTTACACAAGCTTGCCATGTTTTGCAAAGAAAAAAAAATATAAAATGAATCTAGTTGTCAGTCAAAGTACAGGAAAATTATTAGTATATTCTCTTATTAATGCTATGAATATTTCTTGAGTGCTTACTATTTGCTAGGTATTGTTTGAGGCACTTGCATTAAATTAGTGAAATAAGGAAGTTTAAATGGTGACTTGAGGAAGTTGATATTCTACTCAGATTGGGGTGGCTAATACTAGTATGAAATAATACACAGAATAGTAAAATTATATAGTATATTTGAAAGCAGTAAGTATACAGAAAATATAAGAAAACAACCTTGGGGGATGCTAATTCACAATTTATATTAATTTGTCTTATATATCATAACGATTAAAATAATGGGAGAATTTGATGGAATTTTATTTAGGGTTTGGTTTTCAAAAATTTCTATTTTAGACACAAGATTTTCTTTTAAGGAGCCCTAGAATTGTTCCATTTCCTTATTCAGATCTTTAAATGGAAATAAATGTAAAGGCCTAACTAAGTTTATATTTTTTTCCTTCAAATTCTTTAGTACACTAGTATGCAATCAAAGACCACAGTGATTCTATTCTCATTTTCTCTAAATATTTGATAGCAGCAGCCTCATGGTTACCCAAAGTCTTGATTCTATAGGTACTGTTACAGCTATTTATAGATAATAATTTAAGAAGTTGTTTGTCATAACCTATTTGGATCTTATCATTGTTCCTCTATTACTATCAAAAGGCTAACTTATGCCTTCAGTTTGGATGAGATAGATAACTAATTCCATACTTTTATCTTTAAGGATTCTATTGATTGATAAGCAGGTAAGCCATGAAAAGAATATTATTTCCAACTATATTTTGATAGAGGATTTGGGATATGGACAGAGTGACTTTTCAAATGATTCACCTATTTATGGTTTCAGATTTCTCTTGAGGTTAAGTAAATAAACTATTTTACAGATATGTAAATTTATATTCACATTTCAGTTTTTTTAACCTGGAAATGTTGACATAATTCAATTTTGTTTTATTATCATAGGTCATCACTATTTGAACTTTTGACTAAGATCTAGTGGAGTGTTGTCATAGGCCAAATGAAGCTATATATTGAAATAATATTAATTCATTGTTATTCATAAACATTAAAAAGTATTGTGTAATGTACAGTACTATAATATAGAAAGAAGAAAATAAAATGCTCTAGTGATCTACCTACCTAGTTGCCATTTTGTTATATAATTTCATTCAATAATTTTATATGCATATTTCTTTATATTACTCAAGTAATGCTTTTATATTTTTTGTCCTTTTATTTTGTTTTCCCTGTCATGAGCATTACTCCATTTCACTGACAGGATTTCAACACTCTTTACCCCCACCCACCTAACATAGTTTTTTTTTTTTTTAAAGATATGGCTCCTTAATGTTCTATCAGAATAAATACACTATAAACTAACCATTCCCCTACTGCTAGTTAATTCTACAACACAAAAATCAGAAATATTTTGATTGTAACTTTCAGAAAGCAATTCTAATAGTTTAAGTAAAGGGGGGGATAATAATGTTTGCAAGTATAACTAAATAAGAAAGTAATGACACATTTCATTATTTACAGCGTATGTAAAATACAGTAGGGTAAAATGGATAAGGCTGTAACTCAAACTCCCATTTGATTAAGAGAAGCAGAGAAACAGCACTCAACAAGCATCACTGGTCCAAATCACAGGACAGCACAGTACATCAGTGGGTTTTCTTCCATATCCAGCCTTCTTTTTAGGCAGATATCCTGCTGCTGACAGCACCTAGTCACATCTGAAGGGACCAAAGGAGAGCAAAACCTGTTCTCTTGAAAATGAACATCCCTTCCCTCCTGTCTTGTGGGTGTAGATTTGGGAGACCAGAGGTGAGGAGTAGATGGAGCTGTGCTAGATCTGATAGCCTCATCAGGCTTGTTCAGGAAAATTACCTCCCTCAAGAGATTAGCAAATGTCAGTTTTGTGCCCGTGGTCAAATTCCAAAGGCAAAGATTAGTGAGGAATCCCAGATCATTCATCAAGACTTTGGCCTGCAAATTCTTACCTTTTACAGAAAACTCTTTAGTGGCTGAGTATTTCCATTACCCTCAGCTAATAGCATAGGCCTTTTTTTCTCAGTAACTTCTGAGTTAGTTGCCAAGGGTGAAGATGGAAAATAATCAGCCCTTGTCCAAGGACTATGGTTCCAGGAGATAGTGCATAACAGTGGAACAATTACTACCTCTGTCTGGTTGCACCAGACTGACAGGCAGGTGCTTGGAGGAGGGACCTGAGGGCACCTCCAGCTTTGCGTTCATTCTCCATGATATTGCTAAATAAACTCAAAGCAGAAAATGCAGCTTTTCTAAGCCTGTGCCACTCCAGATTATTAAACTCTCTACTCTGCTCTCAGGAAGAAAGAGTTTTTCTTAACAGAGTGGAATTTCCTTTATGTTGCTAGATAGACCTGTTTCAACTGCAGTGGAAATAAGACTTTAATGAAGGTCACTGGAATAAGCTTATTAAAAAAACCTCTAATTTTTCTCTTTTCCAGACTTTGTAATTCATACTTTGAGTTTCAAAGTACAATAGGATATATTTTAAACAGCAGCTTTGCATTTATAGAAAAAGACAGTTATTTTCTTACCTATCTAAGAAGGATCTCTCATTTTCTTCCAGCTACTGTCTTCTTATAGTTTAAACTTTAATATCCCTTCCTTTTACATTGCTTTCTCTGGACTCAGCCCACTTTTTGCTCCAGCTGTTGTTTCAGTGAACACTTTTTGCAGGTGATGCTGTCATACAAGATTATGTTGTCTTGTATGTAACAGCCTCATGTCTAAATTTTAGGATGGATTGCTCTATGAAAAATCATTTTGTAGTTCCTGCTTTGAAATTTGGAAATATGAGGGAGTGAACCCCTCCTGCAGACATCTCTTAACCAATAGGATGAGAGTTGGTGTATAAATGTGTCCCTCTCGTGTCTCTTAGGTGGACAATTCTGGCGATGTATGTCTCTGAGCTTAGAAAGGGTTATACCCCATTTTTGTACCTTAATGGCCACCTGAAATAAACACCTTTGTGTTATTTCCTCCTTTTCTTTTCTTCTTCTTCTTCTTCTTCTTTTTTTTTGGATAATTCTTAGTTCCCCCTCTAATTCTAGATATCACTTCTTAAAATAAGCTAACTGCTATGAAAGACTATCACAGTCTACTCTTTCTGGAGGTGAACTCAGCCTAGTTCACCTCTATTTTCATATGTAATTGTTGTATTTGAAATTTTATTAGCAGTTGACAAAATCTAAGGTACTTCAGGCATAGTCCAATCACAATCTTAATTCTGTAATTATCTTTTCTGTTTTCATCTAAATTATTCATGTAGGCAATAACCAAATAAACAACAAGATCACTGACCTTATCCTGGCTTATATCTTCTATTTGGAGGGAAGATCATTAGCAAGACAATGCCAAGAGTATCATGATATGTCTCTGTGTGTCCAGTTGGCTTATGTCATACCACAGACTCAGTCACTGCTCATGGTATGGGTAACTTTGATCTCTACAGGCGAGGGATAGGGAAGAAGAGGGGGTGATTCCACAAGAAAGAATATTTTACCATTCAAAAAATAGTGGCAGATATGTAGTATTCATTGTTTCCCCTTGTTTTTTCTTCATCTCTCTCTGATGTTTAGTAATATGTATTTTTGTAAGTGATTTTATTACTAAATTGCAAACTGGCATCTTTGATTATTGTACTTTTATAAAAGACAAATAATTTTTAAAAGTAATAAAGTGGGCTAAGTAGGGAAGACACCTAAGGACAATATGGACAAATTGTGATGATTGGAGTTAGAATAATAAACTAAATTTATACTGAGAGCACTTTAAGGTTTCTGGTGGTTACTATTATTGAGGAAATGCAAAATATGCTTTCTACAAAACCAAAAGAAAAAAATCTATTCAGAAAATGGAAGATATTCTTCTTATTAATACCAGGATTTCTTCTAATGGACCTTATCAATAAAACCCTGTGCCACTGGCAACATACACATTCAGCCATTTCTTTATAGTAAATATAATGGAGTACATCATAAACCACATTCTTCTAAAGTCTGTCAGTATAAACTCAGGACATTATATTAAAATGAAATGTAGAATAAACTGTTCTATGGATGCTAATCTACTGGAATCTGGTACTGTGGTTTCTATAATAGCCTGACTTAAATTCAGGAATAAAATATCAAATATAGAGGGTGTTATTCCCTAACTGTGTTACAATGGACATTAATCCCTAATGACCTTCATTGAAATAGGACCAGATAAAATGATCTATGGCCACATGAATGAGGGAAACAGTACATGTCTTTTAAGTATAGTAAATGCTATAAGAAAATTTATGATCACTAAGCATTTTTATTTTTCATTTTATTCACACATTATTCAACATATAATAACTACTGTATTTCAGAGTATGTGCTAAGGTTTAGATATATGATGGTGAGCAAATCCAAATGAAGTATATATTTTCATAAAGCCAATATCTGGTGCAGGAAGTAGATGTCAAGTTAAGGAGATACTACTACATAGTGATGTAAGTGCCCATAAGAGAATAACCTGTCACTCACATCTACCAGAACTTTTTGAAGGTTTTTATGTATATCCATTATTATTTTCAATAATCCTGTGATTTAAGTACTGCTGTAATTCCCAATTTACAGAGAAGTAAATTAAGCCATAGAGAACAAGTTACACAGCCACTAAATGGTAGGGTTGGAAATCAAACTGAGCAAGTCCAGCTCCAGGATCCACTGTGTTGCTTGTTTAAAAAGATTCTTTTCATGGCTCATCAAAAAAAAAAAAAAAAAAAAAAAAAAAAGAGAAAGAGAGAGAGCAATGAGGGAGATGAGGGGGTTAGATCATGAATAGATCCGATTATATTTATTTATATGTGATATAAGAGAAACAAACAAAGAATGTTGAATGTATCTCCTGGGAGAAGGTTATTTGGTCAAAGTGTTAACATCTGCCAGGTCCTGGTCAGCAACACTTACTTCTGCTACATGCTTTAAGTAAATTCTCATGCCAGCTGCCAACCCTGCTCTCTCATTCCCCTCACCAAGAGTCAAAAGCCAGTCTACTCAAAACATAACATTATATAGGTATTTAGTATTAGGTTTTTTTCTTCCTACCCTGAAATCAGAAATTCCTCTTGGTGGTGGTTTCCCTGCCTGCAGGTAGTTTATACCTCACTGACTAATAGTAATAATAGTATCAGTATTGGCTCAGTGTTGTGTTTTCACATCTTTCTACCATAAAGGAATTAGGCTACATGGTTACATATATTAACCTATTGCCTACTAGCTCTAATAAAAGAAATCCGAAATAATTCATATAATACCAACTTAAAATATAGTGAATTATGACCCATTCTATCAAAAACCAAAATGCAAGTTAATTGACATAGACAATAGTAATAATAATCCCATTCATACTAGTAAAATACCCCCCGCCCCCAAATACCAGCTAACATATAGACTGGGAAGTTACCTGTAAGCAATTTAGATGGCTGATATAACTTAGATTATAGCACAAAATATATTTAAATGTAGAGAAACAGCATATTCCTGACTGAGATAACATTGAAAGGGTATTGATTTTCAGATTTATCTACAATTTCACAGATAAACAAGATTTTAATGAAACATGAGTAAACTATTCCAAAATTTGTATAAAATGATAAAAGTGTATGATACTAAACTATCTTTAAAATAGAAAAATGGGGGCGGGGGACTGATGCTACTAGATATTAAATCATGTCACGGAGTCATCACCACAGAGTGCTGTAGTACTGATATGACAGCAGGGCCCTATATACCTAAGCACCAGGGTATAGGGGAAAAACTGCAGGGAAAAAAGATGAAGTATTTTGCAAATGGCATTGAAAAGTTTTGACCAATTTTTTGTGGCAAAAATTAAGTTTGTATTAGTACCTGTATGGCAACATTCCAAGTAAATGGAATAGCATGTATAGTAAGCATAAGAGAATTGTGGTCTTGACATATGTTAGGAAGTAGAGAGAGGGCAGTATGATTGGGGTACAGATAGAGGAAGAAAGATGGAGGGGAAGGAAAAGAGGAAGAGAGAGAAGCCAGATAACTTAGGTAACATGAATAATAACATAATCTACTTTAAAAATCACAAGATGGATACTTTGATAAGACTGCTCTTTCAGTATTGTAGTAAATTAACAGAAGGAAAATTAGAGTATATGAATTAGATTAATACAATTTAAGATTACATGTAAGATTAGAATATATTGATAAAATCTGAAGGTGAGAGAGAGGTTGCTTGTATTAAGTAAGAAATTGTAACCTGGTCAGTTTGAAACAAAATGAAAAGCACTTATATGGTGTTTTAAGAATTACAATCTCAGAAATACTTTCAAGGGACACTTGAAGTGTGTCTTAGTGGTCTGAGGGAAAGGAATAGAATCATAAAAGCAAAAGATGTAAGGGACTTACCAGTTATATGTTTTCAGAATTATGGTTGGCTTAGGCAAGTGAAATCTATTATCTTTTTGTCATCTGTATATCTTTAGTTTGGTTGCTGAAGTAGTCTCTAAGAAGAAAAGTCTGTTGTCAACCGCTGGCATGTATTCTTCCAGGTTGCTAATGGTTTTTCTCAGTAAGCATATTTTGAAATTTTTGTTTTTTCTCTCTTGAGATGGAGACATCCAAAAATTGCAATTGCATAATGGCTCCTCAGCTCCGTTTTAAATCATCTTTTCATTTATGACTTTATTTTGGAAATTTTCCTTCCACATTTGGAATAAGATGGAAATAGTGGAAGTGGAAAGAATGTGTTTTTATTTGAGACAGAATTATCAATAGAAATACTTGAGTTGGATATAAAAGAGGAGGAAGTAACATTTTCAAGGATAATGCCTAAACTGGTAATCTGTGGAAACCCAAGTTTTTCAAAGAAAATGGATATGGTTATTGGTAGTTTGTTAATTCAGGTTTGATAGTGGACTTTGAATTTCTTGGGTTTAGAGTAGAGGTTTCAGCAGAAAAAAAAAGTTGGGAGATGTTTGCATGAGTGGAGCTTGCTATGAGTCGAAAAAATTTACATATAGAAGGGCCCTCCCTGGTGGAGCAGCAGGTTAAAGCACAGCACTAAGATGCTAAAGCCACTTCAGCAGGAGTTTGATTCCCACCTTGTGGATCCAAATGTCACAGCAGACCTCTCCTGACTCCCTGGCTGCTCCCCTCAGCAGTGTACTTCCCCCATCTGCCTGATCTGCGCCCCACTCTGTCTCTGGTGAATCCTCT
The DNA here is from genome assembly GCF_000260355.1 of Condylura cristata. Taxonomy (NCBI): domain Eukaryota; kingdom Metazoa; phylum Chordata; class Mammalia; order Eulipotyphla; family Talpidae; genus Condylura; species Condylura cristata. Next base: position 36,728,241 of record NW_004567106.1, on the reverse strand, counting down.
CACTGCCCCTGCACCTCTGGCCTGTACCCTAGTTCTGTATGCACAAATAAATAAATCTTTTAAAAAAGTTATATGGAATGATTAAAATGAACAAAACCATAAAACATGGTTGAATATTATTTGTCAAGAAATTCATAATAGATTTTTTAATCTCTGTTTTAAATGGTGTGGAAAGGCAATGGATCTGAGATTCAAAAACACAACAAATACTTGGAATACAAATAATCTACTTAAACTGCTAAATTAGGGGTTGCATTTAAACAGATATATGAAGATGGAGGTTGAGAGGAAAGAGTGACATCATCTTGAGAAAATTGAGCTACCTGATACTTACAGCTGGAAATTATTTAAATTTTTTAATGTGCTTAGCACTTTACATTGTATAACTCAGATATTCTTAACAATCTTAGGAGTAAATTAAGAGTGATTTTTATTTCAAGGATTGTGAAGTAGATATAGAGAATATATATTTCTTACAAAAGACTATATAGAAATGAAAAAGCTAGAATATGAATTTAGGTGATTCCTTTCCCTATCAAACATCTTTTCTCTTTTTATTGAGATATAAATGGCATATGTTTGAGATGTAAACAGTGTACTGTATATTTTGCAATGACATCATCATAATTCAATATTTGTGTATATTATGATTACCACAACAAATTTATTTAGTACCCATCACCATACATAGTTTACAACAAAAGTATTTTTGAGATGAAAACTTTAAAGATTTGATCACTATGCTGTAAATTACAAATTTATGACTTATTTTATAACTGGAAGTTTGTAAATTTTGAGTTCCCTCTCCCATTTTGTGCACCCCCTCAATAATCTATTCTTTATACATGTAGACATTTTTTTATTTTCATTTTTATTAGGTTCCACCAATAAGTGATACTTTATAGTATTCATCTTTCTCCTATATGACTTATTTAGCATAGGGACTTGTTCCATGCTTAATGTCATAAATGGCAATATTTTTGAATTATTATATATACTCAGGTATATACACATTATATGTACATATATACATTTATATGTTCATGCATACACAGACATTCACACTCACACCCACTCAACAAATTCTTTATCCATTCACACATCATCTGTTGATGGTAACTTAGGTTGTTTCCAGGTCTTGGCTGTTGTAAATGTTTCAATGAACATGAGATGCATATATCTTTTTTTTTTTTAATTTTTGCATAGTTTTTTACTTAGTGTTTTTGTTTTCTTTGAAAAGAAATGTTCAAAAAGTAGAATTGCTGGATTATAAAATAGTTCTATTTTAAATTTATGAAGGATTCTCTGTGTTTTCTATAATGGCTCCACCAATTTATATTTCTACCAACAGTGTACAAGGATTCTTTTATTTCTGCATTCTTATCAACACTTGTTTCTTCTCTTTTTGAGAGTAATCATTCTAATAAGTGTTCAGTGATATCTTATTCCCATTTTGATGTACATTTTCCTGGTTATTAGTTATGTTGAGTATCTTTTCATGGGCCTGTTGACTATCTGTATCTTCTTTTGGAAAAAAAAAAGTAACAACATCTTAATGAAAGCAAGACATGAAAGTACTTATGAAATAAGCTATCAAGAATTTTGTTGCTTTTCCAAAAACATGAGATGTGTATAATAAAACTTGAAAAATTAAAGTTGCTGTCTAGTCTGTAAGTTAGACTTCTGAAAGTAATCAACTACAGAATTTTCAGATGATTTTTCTCTATCTCATCTGGAATGAAGTGTGGAGGGCTGGAAAATTATGAATTATTTGACTATGACACTATAAGTAATATCTGTGTAAAAAATATTTAAACATAAAACTTGGAATGTGTTTCTTAAATCAATTTTTGGCAGAATTGGAGCTTCTTATCTGTCTTCTTGCCAGGAGTTTTAAGATTAGATAAAGCATGATTACATATTAAAATGCTTTATTTTTAGTATATTTCTTAGAAGGGATTTTTGGAAGACTTTGTATCTTAGCAGGTTGGAGCACAAAACTTTAATGAACTATTTGGAAGTAAATTTTCACTATTTTTATGGATGCTGTTTGAGGAGAATGCAATTACATTCTGTGTAAAAATTTAATTTTTTTTAATAATTTTAAAATGTTACTTTATTGCAGATAGATTTTTTTTTTAAGATTTACTTATTTATGCATACAGAACTGGGGTACAGGCCAGAGATGCGGAGGGTGAGAGGCTTCACCAGAGACAGAGTGGGGAGCAGAACAGGCAGATCGATGAAGTACACTGCTGAGGGGAGCAGCGGGTGGGTCAGGAGAGGTCTGCCACGCCATGTGGTCACCTCCGGGGGAAGGCGGGAATCGAACTCATGCGGAAGCCGTCTTAGATTCTCAGTGCTGTGCTTTAACCCGCTGCGCCACCAGGGAGGGCCGCAGATAGATTTTTAATCAAAGTGCTAGATGGTTGATATTGTCCACATATGTCCATACATACATGAGTATTTTTTTTTAAAGATTTATTTATTTGTGCATACAGAAGTGGGGTACAGGCCAGAGGCTCAGGGGCGGTGAGAGGCTTCACCAGAGACAGAGTGGGGAGCAGAACAGGCCGAATGTCGAAGAACACTGCTGAGGGGAGCAGTGGGCGGGTCAGGAGAGGTCTGCCACACCATGTGGTCACCTCCGGGGCAGGCGGGAATCGAACTCATACAGAAGCGGCTTTAGATTCTCAGTGCTGTGCTTTAACCTGCTGCGCCACCAGGGAGGGCCACATGAGTATTTTTTAATTTCAAAACAGAAACCACATTTAAATACTTTGATTAACTCATATAATTGAGAAAAAGATGAACTTTAATTCCCTGATAGCTTGAAAATGATCTCTGGTTAAAATAGGCCTATGAGTACTTTTGTCTTAGTTCCTCTAGCACTTTCTTCTTTGACTTCTAAGCTATTAATCACATTCTTTAGCCTGATAGAAATTCAAGCAATCAAGCACTCTTTCTATAAGAGAAAGCAGCTATGAAAACTGATGCACCTAATTTCTGATATGGATATATACTTTTTCCAAAAATTGAGTCTCTGGTAAGATTAGTGGTAGAAGAAGAATTGGATTTTAATATACTTCTTTCAGTTTTCTTCTATATGGCATGTATTATGCATTCATTCCTCTAGTAAAGTTTATGTGTGAAAATAAAGCCTGTCCTTCTCTTGTCCCCCTCTTTAAAATAATCATTCACACTTCCTCTTGAATGATCAAGGACTAACAGAGTAGAACAAACAAAAAGAAAAATGTTGGGGGGAGGGTGACTAAAGTAGGAACTTTCTCCTTCTTTCTGCTATATGTGCTATCTTACTTTCTTCCTATTTCTCAATAGAATGTGTATGTTCCAGAAAAAAATGGACTATATTGTTGTCCTAGGGAATCCATACGCAGAACAGTCATTGTAGCTGTCTATCAGCTTCATCAAGAACTTCAAATAACATCCTCAGTGATACTTGATATGGCTCTGTCATCCAGAGAGAAGAGCAAGCAGAATTTAGAATCACTTCTGGATAGCAATGAATAGTACTTATCAACAACAAAAAACTCAAATAAAAACTTTTGTTTTAATTCTTTTAGATAGTAAGAAAAATTAAAACAATGGGTAGTATAACATATTGGCTTATAAATCTAAGTCACACTCTATGGATACATTTCCCTCCCAGACAATATTAAAACTTTGGTGCATCTGGTTTTGAAATTGACAGTTCTATAAAAATGATAACCATAGTGTTTTATTTGATTCCTAGGTGCCATAGTCCTTAGCTTCTACCATGAAGTTCAGCTCTGAACTTATCAATTTTAATTTTTCTGCTATTATGGGTATGATAAAAAAGAATAAACTCTTGCTTCAGTAGTGGAGTCATTTGCAAATAACCTTGCTTTGTCCATCTGCGTAATTATCTGGGTTCTACCTTGTTATTGTTTCAAAGCCCTGCCTTAAACTTTCTTTCCTTGACTTTTAACTGGTCATTGTGTCATTTCTGTCCTTGATAGTCTACTTTATTTTTTGGTACATTGATTCCTTGATATAATGAATCAGACTCTCCATGGTATAATGAAATCATAATTCTGTTTTCAATGTTTGTTCCTGATACTTTAAAGCAATTTGATGGAATCAAATTACTGAACTCCATTGAATTTTATTTTGTTCTTCAAGTTGAGCATAGAGTTAACCATTTATGATTTGATTTATAATTAACATAGAGATAGTTGGTTATAGTGACATAGAAATTATATAAGCAAGAATGCTACATAAATAGAGCACTGAATCTATGGCTAGGCCCAATACTGAACTCTTTAAAGAGATGATAATATTTTGGGGATTGCCATCATTTTCTTTGAAGCAACTTTCTAATGTCTCAAAGTTTATGTTGACTTTAAATGTAATTACTACTATTATCTATCTTACTGCTCTTTTAAGGAATAGAGATAAAACACTTGTAATAGCCTCTGGTGTCAAAGTGTCAACTCCACATTTACTTGTTGCCGAGTTTAAGACAGAAATCATTATTGCTGTCAAGAATTGTTATATATATGAGCATTTATCCTGTTGAAAGCTACCAAGATAGCTAGTCAGTTTTATAGATGCTGCCAAAAGGCACAGACTCCTGGGTCAGAGACCTAGAAAACATCATGGAATTCATGTATGCGATGCTTCCCCTTGCTGCCTACATCCTATAGGGGTGACTCAGCTGAGTGCAGTTGTATACTTCACATGTGATATGTTTGTATCACATCTTAAGAAGTCCAAGATTAGGGAGCCTAAATCTTTTATAATGGAGTATAAACCTGCCTGACTGGCCCTGTAGGGGGCGTTATTTTTATTTATTTTAAAGATTTATTTATTCATACAGAACTGGGCTACAGGCCAGATATGCGGAGGGTGAGAGGATTCACCAGAGTGGGGAGCAGAAAAGGCAGATCATCGATGAAGTACACTGCTGAGGGGAGCAGCGGGCGGGTCAGGAGAGGTCTGCCATGCCATGTGGATCTCCTCTGGGGCAGGCGTGGATCGAACTCATACGGAAGTGGCTTAAGCTTAGTTGTGCTATGCTTTAACCTGCTGTGCCAACAGGGAGGGCGGGGGGGAGGGGCGTTATTTTTAATATGATTAATAACACCTCCCAACCCCCAAAATGAAACAACCTGTTCGCTGTTTGAATGAAGGACATTCTCTCTTTTAAGATCCTTCATGGTATGAAGATCCTTGAAAAGCTATTCTAGAACACACACTACCAGTGCTTTTTATAGCAGTAAGTACAGAATACAAGAAACCAGTATAGAATTTTCTTCCAGTGCTTTATCAGCTGGAGTTGATCAATTGGTTTAATTTGAAGCTATATTGTGATTAAAATCCAAGTGTTCTAGTTGACAAGAACTAAAGTGAAAAAGAAAAAAAAAAATTCCTCTTGGTTTGGGGGATAACCCATGGCAAGTCCTTGTTTTGAATTGTTCTGAATAAACAATTCCAGGAAATTACTTGTAATTTGATACTGGGAGGGTGCATTTCCCCATTTCATTTACAAAATACTGGTGGCAGCATCCTTAGTACTAATTTGTTGTGCATTCAGGCTGCATATCTAGTATGTATTTAAGGTATGTCCTTATATGTACAATGTATTTAAGGTATGTACATATATATAATCATTGTATTTATGTCAGAAATAGTGTGGTGAAAGAAACAAAACAGTAAGTTGGAGTCTGAGAAATGTAAAGTTCAGTGATGTTAAAACTAATTACTATCTTTAGCATAAAAGGAAATTATAATAATGCTATTTCCTGACATATCCATTCATACCTCTCCTTTTTCTGCTTTACTTTTTCTCCATAAACATTGTGTACATGTTTACATATAAAATTTACTTATTTTTTAATCAAACTTTACTAATAGACTATAGATGTGCAAAATGTATGAGGGCAACTATGTCTGTCCTATTCAACACTATAAACACAGGTTATAAAAAAGTTCTAACACATAATAAGGATTCAACAAATATTTGTGAAATGCTTAAAAAGACGAATGAAACAAATTCACAAGGAGTAAAGGCCACCAGAGGAGGTCTTCCCAAAGGTCACTAGAATAAAGAAAGAAGAAAAGATAGGGGCCAGTTGATTTCAGATGTGACATACCAAATATTTTCAGAAAAATAAATCATATGTGCAACTTTGGGAGCTGTAATTCCTCTAAAGCTAACTATAGAAAAAATAAGAAAGTATAGTTTATTACTTTAGTGGAGCCATGTTTATATCCTCCTGAGTGGTATGGCCTGTGGAAAAAGGTTTCATATATAAAAGTGTTCATGGGATTTCTTTTGGATAGAAAACAGATCTTAAATTCAAGCAGCCATACAGAAACAAGACATTTTCTTTAAATATGTCTTGATGTACATAGACTACTGCAATTCCTCCATATTTAGTTTTAAATCTCGGTGGAAGGTGCTGACTTAAAGGTGTATGAGAGGATATCTGTAAACAAGTTTAAGGCTTTCCTATGCCAAGAATAATTATTATGCCAATTTGCAATGATAAAATATGTGTTCAGTTTTTCCTTTACATGTGCCAGTTAGCATGGAGTAAAAGAATTTGAGCTAAAATAGACTGTACCTTGGTATCAAAAAACTTTTGAACTGGGATTTTAAGATTGAGAAATGGCACTTTAGAGAATTAATAAATAGGACAAACTAGGCACTTTTTAAAAAGCAACCATTAAAGAATTTTTTGACATCACTGTAACTGAGGTAGATTTAGTGTAATAGAAAGTTTTTAGGGAGCTGGATGTTTCAAAAATGAAAATAAGAAATAAGCTAAAGGAAGATGTTTATCATAAACAGTAATGAGTGTTTACATCATGGCTAAGAGTTTCCCAATTTTAGGGAAGAAATAACCAAGTCATTTCAAAGTATGATTGGATATAGACTTAGAAAAAATAGCATCTAGTATGGAAGTATTAAAAAAGCAAAAAGAAATAATACCTGTGTTAATATCTAAAATTTAAAGTATTTTTCTTTAGTTTGGCTTGCCACTCATTTACATGAGTGTATAATTTTTGGAGTACAACCTAAATATATGCACTCTTCTCACTCCCTCTCTACCAAACCTCCAGTACCACAACCTCACCACCTCCCTCCCTTGCTCTCCTCCCCCCATCACCTCTGGTAATCAGTATGTGTCTCAGACTCTAAGAATTAATCTTGTTTTTTCTTTTCCCTTTAACTATTTATATCCCTCAAGTGAGTGAAATCATCCAGATACTATCTGTTAATATTACTTACAATATTAAATATTTATAAACCTGATGACAGACTGGTAAACAATTACCAGAGCTAGTAGTGAGCCTGTATATGTACCTGTGCGTCTTCAGTGATTGCTTAGAGTCAGTTCCCATTCTCAGAGTCAGGACCGCATCAGGCCAGTAATTAAACTTTTGAATAATACAGCTCTATGAATAATAATCCTTTACTCCATTCCATAATGATTTGAAAGATAATAGTTTGAACATTTGAATAAGAAAATTTGAATGGAAAGCCAAATATGTCTGAAGGATGGGGAGGGAATCACTGAAAGTTCTCAGTAAGGTCATATAGAGGTGCCTGTAAGGACCAGTGGCAAATAGTTCATTACAAGATATTCATTACAACTGTTCATTACAGCAATATTTCTTATCCCACAGGTCCATTCAATTCCTTTCCATTTCCCCATTAGAAAATTAAGACTATGTCTCCTGCCCTTAAACACAGGTGGCCTTTCCTTGACTAAAAGAACATGGTACCAATTATACAATATTAACACCCAGTGTTAGGCCATAAAAGATAATGCGGCTTCTTGCTGACTCTATCTTGAGACACTTCTTTTTAGAACCATGTACCATGCAGTGAAGATGCCTGTACATGTGGAGAGGGCCGGGTAGAAAGGAACTCAGGCCCCAGCTGAGCTCCAGCCCATTATCTGGTTTTAATTTTGCAGCTCCATGAATAAGACCCCTTAGGCCCTCAGGTGATGCCACATGAAGTAATGCCACATGAACATGAGATGGGACTATTCCATGAGCCTTGCTTTAATCAGATTCATGAGCAAAAATAACTGAATGATTTTATTTTAAGCCACTAAGCAATAGTGATCCATTACACAGCAAAAGATAACTAGCATGGGAGCTTACAAGCTATATGATCAGTTTAAAAAAAATATATATTGCTGCATGCTGCAAACACAAAAATGCAGCCAGTCAAACGTGGTTAAAATAAGTGTAAAGTCATTTAAAGTGTGATTCTTTGAAAGCAGAAAAATCTTAATTGGTTTATAGGATAAAGTTGACACAAATCCGACATCTCTATAATTATCACCATTTTTTTTTTCATACTTTGAATTTAAATACGGATCCATTTATCTAACAATTCATAATTTTCTCAATTCCTCAATATATCTTCTTTGGGAACTTTTTTTTTTTTTAAATCAAATACTTGGTAGGCCAATTCATAGTCTGGAGAAGTGTTTCTAGCAGGGGTCCAGGAATCTTAGCAAAATGTAAGTTAAATTCACAGGAATTTTAGAAGCTAGAAAATCTGAGCTCCTATCTACTTGTCACAGCATAGTCAGCATTATGTACGTCTGCATTCCTCTGACTCAAGATTGGGTTCCTGTGCCTTCATCTTCCTCTCACTGTAACTGCTTGGCATACAGAGGCACTGTGCTCTTTACTGAGAGGCAGTGGGAGCATAATAAGGGTATAGATTCCTAGGTCAGACTAAATGGATTTGAACTCCACCATAGACAAGCCATGTGACCGTAGGAACTTCATTTAACCTCTCCATACTGTAATGCCTGCATTTATAAAGGATAGTAGCATCTAGGATATCAGTAAATTCTTGGGTTGTTGAGGGGATACAATAAATTAATGTAATAAAAGCTCTTTAAATAGTACTTGGAATTGAATATACTATTTAGGTCACTGAAGACACTCTCAACCCCTTTTGTACTTGCTACTTTACTCAGAGCTTGGAAATCTGACAATTCATCGTCAGCTTTAGAGGTGTCCACTGAGAGCCACAGGGCTTGAGGAAATAAGTTGCTTTCCTGGTTAAAGGAACAGTTGAAATTAACCCTGCCTTTTCTGCTCCTCTTATTTCAACCTATTTAGGGGACATATTGGCTGGAGCTTCAGCAGGGCAAGGTCAAGGCAGTAACTTAGTCCTTAGCCCTAACATCATTGAGCTGTTAAGCCAAAAGCAGCAAATTCTTACTTGTGAAATAAGAAAACCAAGTACCAAGTTTTCAGAGACATGGCCTCTCCATACTGACATATATACTGGTACAAATGCCCCAAATACTACTTTCTAAAACCCTTAGCTTGAACTTATTGATACCAGTCCTTTAGACATTTTATAAATTATGTATTTGATTCTCTTAAAACCTGTTGGGGGTGTATGGGATAGTGGCATTTCACAGATGCCAGGAAACTGAATTTTTTGGAAATTACATACATTTATCAATTAGTAATTTGTACCAGTGTGCCTGACTTTGCCAGGATTTTAGTGATTAAGCTGTTACACTGTCCTCTAGGTAAAAGAAACAACCTAAATGCAGAGGAGGAGGACATTTGAAATCACTTTCTTCAGTTTTAATAGAGAGACGTTTAGCAACAAAGTTTAAAAAAAGGTCATTGTCCTTAAATCATTTATGTAGTTATTGAAACTGAAATTGGCAAATATTTCTTGCATTGTAAAATTCTTTTTGCTCATAGTAAAAAGTAAAAATGCTGCTTAACTTACAAGTGTTTCATTTATCCAGTGATGAGAGAAGTCAGTGGTTGCGCTAGAAGCCATTTTCTGTAGCGTTTGTGAATGGGTTGGGTTAGTGGTTAAAATCCATTTCCTAATTGTCATGTGTCTACCCACAACTATTGTTATAAACTTCATGGTAGTTCCAAGGTCTGGTACGATAGGACAAGGCACTGTTTGTTCAGGTTTGGTATGTATACTTTCAGTAAAAATAGGATAGATAGATAAATCCTGCTGCAATAGAAGCTATTTTCATCATTTCTAATGTCAAACTTGCTACAGTATTTTGTGAATAGGCCCATGGGACGATAAATTCTTACCTTTTGAGGATATATCCTTTCCAAGTAGTCTGAAACTTGAAGATATCTGTAAACATTTATGTAGGAATCATAACTACAACCCAAAACAAACAAACATAGGAAACCATTGGGGTGGCTGGTGAGTTTAAAACAATAATAAGTAGGCTCACATCGCTACTAGAAGATAAAATAATAACTAAACCAGCTACATGATTAAATATAATCTTTCTCCACTTGGATATTTTTCCTTCAGAAGTAAATTTAACTCTTTAATCATTGCAATAGTTACATATTTTTTAAAAAAGATTTACTTATGCATACAGAACTGGGGTACAGGCCAGAGGTGCAGGGGTGGTGAGAGGATCCAACAGAGACAGAGTGGGGAGCAGAACAGATTAATTGATGAAGTACACTGCTGAGGGGAGCAGTGGGCGGGTCAGGAGAGGTCTACCATGCCATGTGGGTCACCTCCAAGGCAGGGATCAAATTCATGCTGAAGTGGCTTTTGCTTCTTAGTGCTGTACTTTAACCCACTGCGCCACCAGGGAGGACCCAAATAGTTACATATTTTAAGTGAAAAAAAAAAAGACAAAAATGAAAAAGATAATGTGTGCAGATGTTATGTATACATTGTGATCTTGGAAAATATAGATCCGTAGGGATGATTTAAATGAATTTAGCTTTGTTTTTCTTAAAACTTTAAGCATTGATGTATTCTTTACACATAAAACAAAATCAAATGTAAAATAAACTCAAATTTCTCTTTTGTGCTATGAAAATTCTCTTTCTCCTTTTATTTACTCACTAATATTTGCTCTTATATGGAGTAAGTAAACCCACAATTAAAATTAATCCTTTACATGTAAAGGTTTACAATATATGATGAAAAACATGATATGGTGTTAAATGTGATAAAAGTGAAATGAATAATAGCTGTAGGCTTTCTGGAATAGAGGTTTATTGAGAATAAGGGTAGAGCATAAAGTTGTTTATGTAGAAAAGGTAGAATTTGAGATGAGCTTTCAGTCTAACTAGCTTTCAGTCAGAAAAGTTGGAACACTTCCAGTTTTGGGAAATCAACTTCTCTCTGATGCTTTGGATCCATCCCTACCTCAGCAGCTCTCACTGCACAGAAAAGATTTATCATAGCATGTCTGTAGGGCACTTACCTATAGAAGGTCTGCTTGCAGCCTTTTTCTCAGGGATGAAATGTGATTGAGTTTACACTTAGCTTTCTTGTATTTTATTACCCCCCCACCCCTCATTTATTATTGCTTTGATCCAAAAATAGCCATCAAATGGCATAGAACCTACTGGCCTTGGTCTGGCATCTGGAGACTCAGCCTTTGAAAATGTTTGATATATTGATACAGTTATTTTGCCTGCCTATGGCAGGAAACACCTGTTTTACTTCTGGGAGTTTGGAATTTCATTATTTCTGGTTTGTTTGTGCCTGTATGACCATCCTCTAGTAAAGACCTTGAACTCTGAGTCTCACACAGGTTTCTCTGGGCAGACATACTATTCACATATATTTGCTTCTACTTCTGAAGGTAGTGGTAGGCCCCTGTAGTGGCCTCTCCCAGGAGGTCTGTGCAAGAAACCCTCTTCCTTTATCCTTTCTCTTATCCTTAGAGTTGGCTTGCTCTGTCATGAGCTCTGTGATGGCTTTTAGTGAGTCAATGAGTATTGGATTAGTCCTTTTATCATTAAAATGTGAGTCTATCAGCTCTCTTCCTTTTATACACTTTGTCCTGTCTAAAATGAACATTGTATTTTTTCATTTAGTACAACTTACTCATCACTGTAAAATGAAAAAATAAAAAATTATTAGCTATGTCACTTCCCTACTTAAAGTCTCTCTGAGTTCCCATGACACCCGCTACCCTATAACTCTACTGATAGTTATCAAATGTCATATGTATCTCTCTTTTTATCGCCATGCTGCAGCCATAATCACCTCTTACAAATGTCTCAGAAATACCAGACTTAAAACTATATTATTTGGGATATTTTCTCATACAGTTAAGCCACCTGAAAGATTCTCTACCATCTCCCCAATTACTCATCATACATTCTTTAGAGAGCTAGGTTATTTCAATCTGAAAGTCTTAGTTGAAGTATCATCATCTCAGACAATTTTTTTTTACATTCTGTCTTAAATAGCACCTTCTCTTCTCTTTTATTTGCTTTCTCAGAAATCTGTTTTTTTCTCTTGCCATTTATTATAGTTTCTAAGTATATACACATACTTTTTTTTATATCTTGTTTTCATTATTGGCCTATACATTTCATAAAGTCAGGGACCAATGGATCACTGTAAGTAGATATCCTCCATAATTTGTTCTTAGTCTAGCTCAGAAAAGGTGCTTAATACTTAGATTAAATACATTTTTCAGTGAAATATAGGAGCCAGGTGTCACCAATATCCTCAAAGCAGAAAGACCACAGTGAGAAGAATAAATTAGAGAAACCTTTAGATAAAAGTCAGATAACATGTTAAATTCTAGTTGTTCTGACACTAGAGATTTTATCAATTTTCTTATAAGTACAGTAGGTTCTATGCCATCTGCTGACTATTCTTGGGTCATATCAGTAATAAATAAGGTGTGTGTGTGTGTGTGTGTGTGTGTGTGTGTATGAGAGAGAGTTGTTAATAAAATACAAGAAAGCTAAGTGTAAACTCAGTCACATTTCATCCCTGGAAAAATGTCTGTGAAAACATGTAGGGGACTTGAAGGGACCGTTTTCCTCAGCTATGTCTCCTAGTATAGGGATTTCATCCAAATGCACCTTTCCACTAAAGAGGTGTCCAAATAGTTAAAGTCAAGAATTGATGAAAAAATTTCATTACAAAAAAGTGTTTGGTAATCAATTGATCATATTTATTAAGTAAGCTTTTATAAAAATCTCCCCTATGCCCTGTGCCAGTTTTAATCATTGATCCCAAACTGACTTGGATAACTTTTCCTTGCAAACTATTCCCCTCAAAGACAGGTTTCAGAAAAGCCTTGTGTCAGTGAAAAAACTGATTCTGGAATATATTTTAAATCAAAAGATGTAATATTTATACTTCAAATTATAAAGATTTTTTGTTTCCCATTAATAACAACTACTATAAAATATTTTCAAAATACATATACATAATCTATTTATGTATATTTTAATAAAATGTATTCTAAGAACACTATATTTAGCTCCAAATTTTAGACATAAATATGCTCAAATCTAGCAACCTTTACTCACTTTACAGATTTTTAGCCAAGGTAGGATAAGAAACTAGATTAAGTCAATATTAAAGAAACTGTTTAAATATTTTGTTAAAATAGTTAGTTTTGCAAGGCATACCAAGTCTATCAGAGAATCCGAATTTAAAAAAAAATAGTCATAGAAAGTTGGAAGCAAGTTTCTGCCCTTGCTAAGATGTGCTTTGAAAAGAATAATATTTACATAGTATGTACTGTACATATATTATATGATTCAGTCAACACAAAGTGAGCACTCAAATACTTGCTGATTATTTAATTTATCTAATATAACCAAAATTATATTTTGGAAAGATATAGGATAATTTTTTAAAGGAGGAATGGCACGTTGCCTTTCTGACATTACAGAATATCAATTCAGAACTCAGGTATATTATATTTATGCTCAAAAATAGTACTGTTATGTTCATTAGAATGCCTTTGATGAATTCTATGCAAGATTTTTAAATGAAGATATTCTTACTCCTGTAAACTAATTGCATATTCAAGAATAATTAAATGAAGAAAATTGTTTCTTCCTTATTTCAATAAAAAGGAAAAGGGGAAAGCAGATAAGAAAGGATTACAAATTAGTTCTTCAGGTAGTACCAGGAAAGGAAGAAGAAACAAGCAAAATATTGGTTGGTTGGCATGAAGAAACTGGCAGAGACAATTACGGAATGGGGAGAGAAAGGATATTGGACAAACCTCTGGCATTTCAAGTTCAATTTCACCAGTTTCTCAGTTCTTTAAAACCTTTCTAACCCTCTGATACAACTTTCTTCCTTCATAAAGCAGGAAAATTATACATGTACTATAAATTTTCCCCGAAGATTCAGTGAAGTAAAATATTACATGGTGTATCAGAACTTCATGATTAAATAGCAGCGAACCCCTTTCTTTCCATTCCAAATAAAAATTCACAGAGCTAGGGAGTTTTATACATACTCATCAGTCCTTATTCTGAAATAAGTGATATCAATTAAAATTAAACTTCTCATATTTCCCTTCCTATCATAATTGTATGAAAAGGTTGAAATGGCAGTTCATATTTAATTTTATTATTTTAACAGTGATTTGTACATTTATTCACTTAAAAATTGGACTCCTTCCTAATTCCAATTAAATATGAAACTGTTTGCTCTTTCAATAATTCACATGAATGTCTAAAGAACAGTTGTATGTTAGTATGTTCCTACGAAAACTGCAAACTTGGACTTTTCAGATCTCATTTCAATAAAAGTCATAAAAATCTACATATTTGCTGAAGCCAGAATCTAAGTTATCCTTATCTCTATCTCTTCTCAACTTCAAACTCCAAGCAATTATCATCAAATTGAACTAAAAATATGTTCCAAGTCAATTTTCTTGATTTTACCTCTATTATAATCTCCACAGCCGTCATCATTATTTCCTAGGTTCATTCTCATAATTTTTATTATTTTATTATCATTTTTTCCTAATTTAGTAGGGAAATCTCCTAATAGGTTTCCTTCCTGACTGCATTCTCCTAGGGAAACTTGAGTGATATTTTTGAAATATAAATCATGGCACTCACCTACTCAAGTATCTCCAGTGGCTTTGCCTAGTGGTTAAAATACAATCCAGATACTTTATGCATATTAATGCCGGCCACATCTATTCCTTCTTACCTCTTTAACCTCGATTGACATCACAAGAATACTGGCCTAATTTGTCAGAGACATTGAGCACTTTTGAAAATTTAGGTTTTGAAAGAGATTTTGCTCTTCATCAAATGTTTTCTTGATCTTCAGAAAGTTATTTTCTTTTTTTACATCCAGTTTGAATTTAAGTTATACCTTTTCTGCTCAACCAGTCAATCTGAAGAGTCCACCTTGAAACTATATCTCACATCACCCAGTTTGAATTATCTGTCTAGCATTAATAATATGTAGTTAATTGCCATTCGTTGTTTTGTTCTTTACAGACTCCTCCTCAGCTTTCAGACTGTAAGTTACCTGGACCAAAGAAATCATGAAGAATCAACAAATATAGAATGGATGAATAGACGAATAAATTACTATGCTGCCTTATTCCTATCATTTTAAGGCCTTTGAAGCTTAGATTGTGTGGAGTTTCCTAAAGCACTCAGCAGAATAATTTGCACATACTTTCTTTCAATCAAAGAATATTTCGCTTACATGCTCTACATCTTTCATTTCCAGGAAGGAACTTCAGTATAGCATTTTTTCTTCTATCATGTATCAGCAATGTTGTTTTCAATTTTAGCAGGTGTACTGCTGGATTGAAGATAATTTTAGAAATAGAAGAAAATTTATAGATCATTCAGGTTCATTATTTCCTCTATTGATAAACTGAGGTTGAGAAAAGTTACTGATGACTTGACCTAATTTTTCAAATATTCTTAGTAACTTCTGCAAATCTGTATAGTTATACTTCGAAAAATGCTGTGCAATTTATCTTATTACCTAGTCACCAAATTTATGGCTAGGAAAATAATTAACTGATTAAGAGAACTGAATAAAATTAATAAGAATGCACAAGTTGTAGTAGTTTTCAATTTAAATTAATCAGATTAGTGCTGCACAAAAGCCACTACAATAGTTACTCCTTTTCAGACTTTAGTAGTTAAAAGACAGAACTCTATTTTAATCCTCTGAGATGATTGTAACACTTTTTTTTTTTACAGCTAAAAGTTGCAGAGGTTTTTGAAGTTTACAGCCAAACCCTGATTGGTTTGAAATAGACTTTTTTATACATGCATTTATTTTCCACTTTGCTAATGTTTTGTTTCTTTACCCTGATTGGGACAAATTGCATGTGTTTCCCTTTAGTCTTTACAAAACAGTGATACACTGATATGTTTAAGTGTATCGTCCTTTTTGTACCTCAACTTCTGTCCTATAAAGGAGTAGCCTCTTCTTTTGAAAACTTGAAAAATGATTATTGAGATTTCTTAGAAGGGGAACTGGAGAAAGTCATTGAAAAAAGACAATACATTTTAACATTGTGATGAATAAGTATAAAATCAAGGGCTATAAAAAGTACATGGAGAAATGGGTTTAGCACTTGGTCCAGCTCTGTTTTCAATTTGTGCCATGATAGCCTAGTTTACCAAAGTGTTTATAAAGGGCAGTTGATTCTCAGCTCAGAGATTACTCTCTCAATTTTGTGTTCTCTCTCTCCCGTTTCCCCACCTCCAACATATTTATTTTTCTTCTTTTTCTCCTCCTCCTCCTCCTACTCCTCCTCCTCCTTTTACCCCTAACATTATGCCTCCCCACATAACCAGATTTCCCCTAGCCCCAACACTAGCTCCGTGAACCATGTATCCCAACCGTAATCCTAGCTCCCCGAACCCTAACTCCCCTAACATTAACCCTAGCTCTTTGAACCCTAACTCCCCTAACCCTAACCCTAGCTCCCCAAACCCTAACTCCCCTAGTCCTAATCCTAGCTCCCAGAACCCTGTATCCACAACCTTAACCCTAGCTCCACGAAGCCTAACTCCCTTAACCCTAACCCTAGCTCCCCAGAGCCAAACTCCCCTAACCTTAACCCTTACTCCTGTATCTCCTAACCTTAACCCAGGTTCCCTGAAGCCTAACTCCCCTAACCTTAACCCTAACCCTAACCCTAACCCTAGCTCCCAGAAACCTGTATCCTTTAACCCTAACCTAGCTCCTGAAGCCAAATTCCCCTAACCCTAACCCTAGCTCCCCAAAGCCTAACTCCCCTAACTTTAACCCCAGCTCCCTGAACCCTAACTCCTGGAACCCTAACCCTAGCTCCTCCTCTGCCTCTTCCTCCTCCCCTCCCTCTCCTCCTTCCCCTTCCTTTCAACCTCTCCCTCCTCCTTATCCTCCTCTCTACATCCCCTGTTATTTGACTCCAAATACAGCTTTCATGGAATCAGAGTTGAAACTATATGAATATTTGGGTAAATGTTTACCAAATGAAATGTGTACTGAATAAGTCAGGTAGCTTACAGAGAGAAGGAAAAAAAAAAAAAAACCAAACAGAAAATTATTGAGATAATTAGATAATTATTAAGAAGCATAATGGAAATGTAGCATTAAGCTAGGAAAGTGATATCATACTCTAATCTCAGCTTCTATTCAGGGTGAATCAGTCTTAAATTATTCTAGATATCTCTTGACACTAGCCCTGCTAAATGAAAGGCTTTCAGTCTTTCAACTGCTTCAACTAGAAAACAACAGACAACAGTCACGATGCACGCCTAAAAGTATAAGAGGCCTAATTTTTTCTATGTCTGTAAAAATCAGAGTTGATTTATATGTATTGGTGAAGTATAGAAAATTGAGCTATGTTAAAGCTGGGTCTTCTCTCCATTTTAATAAAAGTCATTAATTATAGCAACTGGTTCAGAATTTCTACCTGGGCCTTAAGTTTATTAAAACAAATTATGAGTTGTTCTGTCATTGCTTGAATCGAAGATATTCAGGACCCTATTTGTTTATCTAGAATAATCTTGTTATTCTTATTGCACCATTTACCCTACACAGTTGGGTGATTTTTGATTTTCATTAAAGTAGAAAAAAATCCTGTTTTTCGAGAGCAGAAAAAAATTCCTATTCTTTTTATTTTGCACTGACAAAACTTTCAAACTACTTATTTTTGTTCTTTTTTTCAAAGATGTATTTATTCATACATACATAATTGGGATACAGGCCAGAGGTGCTGGGGTGAGAGGATTCACCAGAGACAGAATGGGGAGCAGAGCAGGCAGATGTACTGAAATGTACTGCTGAGAGGAGCAGTGAGCAGGTCAGGAGAGGTCTGCTATGTTGGTCACCTTTCTGGCCAGGGATTGAATTCCTGCAGCAGTGGCTGTGAATAGCTTCATAGTGCTGTGCTTTAACCCAGTGTGCCACCGGGTAGGTCCTGCTTATTTTTGTTCTTTAAAGATAATAATATTGCACTTGTTTGGGGAAACTAGATATTTTCCCCTCCATAATCTATCATAAATATTTCCCAGATTGAGAATGAAAAGAATTTGAAGTATCACTGGTATATCTCATATATCTGCACATAATGCAAGGTAACAATGCAGTGTAACATTATGCAAGTTTCAGGTGTTCATCATGAGAGTCAACATGTAGCTAGAAGTTCTAGTCTGTCCTTCACTGTTACCTTACCAATTGTGCTTACCATTGTCTCCTTTTTCCAGATTTATCCACACCTTTCTCCCCTTCCTTTCTGGTAGTCACTAATTTGGTGTGATAGTACAAATATTTACTTTCATTTACAGTTTTGCAGTGAGTTTGCTGGCTGTTCTGACCTCCAAGTGTACATCTTTTACAGCACACTTTCCTGCCTCTGCTGATATATTTGGGAATAAATGGCATAAATAATCAGTGAATAAGCTGAATAATACACATCATTGTGGCATTTTGAGGCAGTAGTGTTGAGAATAAATAATAATAGTTTCATTATATATATATTTCATTATTTGATAGACAATAAAGCCATAAACTCAAAATAGCTCCCTCATTAGTTTGGATAAATGTCCTTGTAGACTTTTAGTATATGTAATATAGCTAAATGCCACAAAAAGTTTGAAACCTCTTGGTCAATAATTGATAATATTTGCATTCAAAATTTTATTTTAAGTGTATGGACTAGTTCCTCAACTACTAAATAGCAAAATTAAACTTAAGTCCACATTTGGAGATCACTAACAATAGCAAAAAGCTTCAGGGGAAGAAATAAATTAGAATATTTTACCAGTTAACCAAAAGAAGTCAGTAATGCCCCTTGAAATTATGTGTCAGTGCAAGAACAGGATAGAATTTAAACAGGTGTTTAAGGTACACTTCCATTAACAATGTGTTTTATCTCATGACAGTACTGTTTTTGTTTTGTTTTGTGTGTGTGTGTGAACCATGAATTGTGCTTACAGACATGGCATGTTCCAACTATATCTTAGAAAAAGAAATATTTTTATCTGTGAGAAGAAAAAGAATGCCAAGAGCAGGAAACTATTATAAAATTGTAAGTTAGAACTATAATAAAGAAAAGTGTCTTCCTAGATGGTTAGTACACTTGATTATGGGAAGTTAAGGGAGAGATGTTGAAATCTAAAAGCAGTTTGCTTACAAAATGATTTCTTTCGGGAGGAAGTTACACTTATTCTCCTAAGATACTTAATTTATTGGATGAGGCCCATTCACTTTATGGGGGTATTTTACTCAAAGTTAAGCAGTGTAAATGTTAACTTAACAAAAAATGGCTTCACAGAAACATTTTACCAAGTATCTAGGCACTGGGCACCATGTCCCTTCCAAGTTGGACCATGCATTTACCCATTGCAAATGTTAAGTTAAAATATGTATAGTGGACAATATTATGGTGAAGCTAAAAGTCAAAAGAAATTTATGGTAATGTTGTCCAGTGTCTGGAAAATGTTAGACCTTTCTCATCTTAAGTGTTTCCATATAATTAATTATTTGTGAGAAATAATTAAAGAAGGTATCATTAATCAGAAACACACAAAACACAACATGAATTAATAGTTAATGAAAATACTGTGACCAAATGTTGTAAGGAGCCAAATCCTTTATTTCCTTTAAGGTTAGTGCCTCAGTACTGGCAGCAATGTTATAGAATGTAACCTTTAAGTACAAGAATAAGCTATGTGTACATATGGGATGCAGATCTGTCTTACTAAACCATACCCCTATACTGAGTCCAAGACAACACAATCTAATACTTAACTAGCTGTGGTGTCTAAAAGAAAGATTAAACCCCCAATGCCGAAAACTGAATGATTTTGCCTCCACTCCTATTTTATTCTCTTACTTCTAAAATTCTCTCTCCCTTCTGTTTTCTCTAACTCAGTGAAAAGACTCATCATCAATCAGCCAAACAAAGCAAAACCCAGGATATGCTCCTTTAGTCTTTCTTTTCCTTTATGCTACCACCATAACTAATTGATCAATACAATCTGGTGAGGTTTATTTGTTTGAATGTTTACACTTTAATAGCTCTCAATTCCGCTAACTCCCTATCTCTGTGGAAGATACTGATAGCTTAAAACACACATGATTTGTAGACCGACGGAACTGACCTTAATAATCAGAAAGAAAATATTTTTATTATTTTTAAATTTTGTAACAGTTTATTTTTACATCATTTTGTACATTTTTTTTCCATCTCAATTGTAATCCCCGTGGGTTTCCCATCACCAAGTCACCGTGCACTTCCCTCCCCCCCCCGACCCCCCGTTTTTGATCCCATTCCCCACTCCACCCCCGCAAAATGTCTCTGGTATATGGTGGTTCATTATTTTTGTTATTTTCTCGCCTGGTCCATTATACTCCTGCTGTGAGTGAAACCATAGAAAGAAAATACTTTTAACTCTGCAACTTACAAGATGAGGAATACTGGGTATATTAATTTATTTAATCTGCAGTGCTCTCATTGCCAAATCATGGTTAATAAAAGTACCTATAGCCTAATATAAATTTGGGTCATATGTTTGAATAAATATAAATTTGTTGACAGATTTACCATAGAAATAGTACAAATGTAGCTGATACTTGTAATTTCTCAAACAAAATGTTATTCTTATTTTTCTATACCTGAGTGGCTACATTAAGTACACAAATCATAAAAACATAGTCACTGATACCTGTTTATGATCTACTTGTTGAAATTCCATTTAAATGTGATATTTAAGATTAACTTAGGTTATGTACTTGCTTTTGCGTAAGCTATTGTATTTTCAATGGTATCTTCCCATTCGAGAAAATTGAAATAAATAGTTGCTATGAAAATATGTGTGTCTTTATTTCATTTCTGCAGCATTGTACCACATGAAATACTCCAATTCATTTCTAGAAAAGACAATTATCAACTGGTTAGGCTTCTTCCTCTACTGAAATATACATTCTCCACAATATTGAAACCATTCCATTTGTTTCTTATTTTCATCAACACACTGTAACTATCCTGGAAAACTGTGTCTTTAATTATTGTGCTTTGTACCCAGGACAGACTGTAAGGAAGTAGGCACCGGGAGAAAGCAAACTGGGAAGAATGTCTTTGAATTCAAATTTCAATCACATTGTTGTTTTAATCATGAGATTAAAGATGTGGACAAATAAGAGCTAATTTGGGGCCTGGAGACAGTGAGATTGGGGTGTTTTACAGATGTTTAATAGTTACCGAGAATAACAAAAGTTGCTGAGAATTACTGGGATCTACCAAGAAACTATGCCTATTATCTCTATGTGAATGCCTCTAAAGCAGCATTACCCAGACATATGGAACAGGTTTTTCTCTCCCCAGAAAGAAATTAAAATTTACAGAGAGGAAGTAAAATGAGCAGACAGAGAATTCATTTATTATGTGGCTCCTGCGGACCATATTACTCAGGGAAGGACTGAGCAAGCCCCCACGCAAAAGTGGCTTTTATAACTAACCAACTCAACCATATGTTTAAAGCATTTTAAATTTCCCCAGAGTTGAACTCTCTAAAATACAACTGAGATCTCTTTCCTTAGTCCAAATAGGCTTATTGTTATTTTAAACAAACTTCTTACAGTTAAACATGTTTAAGGGACCCAATTATACACTAAAAAGTTCAGATTACACTTCAAGTCCCAAATCAGCAGAAATTATTATTAATGCTTTAAATTTTTTTTATGCCACCTAGAACTCTTGAGGATAATTGTGGCTTTTTATTTTTTTTTTTTTTTTAGGTTAGAAGGTGAGGATTAAGAAACCTTTTTAATGGAGCATCTTTTTTTTTTTTTTCCCCCCACACAGAGGGGAGGACTGTTAATTCATGTGATGCTCAGTAGTAATACAATGTCTCTAGAAAATATCCACTCCTTTGGGAAAAAAAAGAATGAGTGAAAAACAAGAAAGAAATATAGTTTAAGAACTACTTTACAACATAAGAAAAAAGATACTTAATAGTCATTTATGTTCTCCAACAGACTTAACCAAACCTGTATTTTAATTTTTCTATTTTTTACCCTCCATATCGTCACACTTGATTATTGCCTTCAAAATAGTCCTTCTTCCCATACTTCATTTTCAGCAGCAGCAGGAGATAAAGTAGGCATTTTAAATAGTCCCAAAACAGAGAAGATGAAATATCTTTGAATTCAATTTTTGCATTGTTTTAATGAAGAGATTAAAGATGCACACTGGAGACAATGAGAATAGGTTGTTTGCAGTTGTTCAAAATTTTCTGAGACTAGCAAGTGTATATACAAAGGAACTGTAATCATATATTTAATGGAACAAGGAGAAATAGAAAACTAACCTGTTGATAACTGTCTTTGTTCTAAGTGCAAGGAATTGTAGTATGATTTTTACAAACACAGAATAAAGACAATTTTAACTTTTCACATTAACTATTGTCCTGATTTTCAGTCTCTCAAAAGAGTAGAAATGAGAATATTATTCAAAATAAGACTGTCTGGAGTAGTTTCTGCTTTCAAAAGTACAGAGTAGCTTATATTAGTGAAAACTGACATCTGTATCCTTTCCTGTACTCACAGAAACTTGTAGGACAGGAAGAAAAGATTGAAGTTTTAAAGCCTTTACTGTTTATTTTGTGCCAGAAGAATAAAGAGGTCATCAAAGGCTCTACCTTTAGATGGAAGGAAAGAAAATCTGTTGTGGTGGATCTTTTATTTTAGTGAGGGATTTGATAAATCTTTAAATATGCAACGGTTGAAACTGAGAAGGAGTGGGCATATAGCATGTCTTTGAATAACATCATTTTGTTCCAAGGTGTTCTAACATTGATGAGGAAAAAAAAAAAATGATTCCCATCTGGGGGCCTTGTGTGGTGTTTCTCCATTCTCCCCATATCTGTGCCAGGTTTCTCTGGGTACTCTGGTTTCTTCCCACATCCCAAAGATAGTCAGATTAGGTTAACTGAGGTGTTTGTCTAAATTGTTCCAAACTGAGTGCGTGTGGGTGTGACTGTGATGGAAGGGTGTCTTTTCCAAGACTGGCTCCTGGGTAGCCACCATGAGTGACTCTGACTGGAATAAGCAAGTTGGAAAATGAATATGTAAATACAAATTAAACATTGTTTAAGACCCCATTGTTTGGGGTCTTAATTATTAAGAAGTTTGTTGAACAGAAGCATACTTTTGGATAGTAACTTCTTTTTATGTCAATTATGTTACGATAACATTGGCTTCATTATGTGTTACTTCATTTAAAGTTCCAGTTTCCAAGAACCCACTAATGATAAGTGAGGACTTACTTATAAGTAGCCATATATGAAAATGTGATGGGAATGTGTTTTCTGGGGCATCTGAGGGTAAAGCCACAAAATGGAAAATGAGAAAAAGGTAATTGTTTTAAATGTGTCTGAAACACAAAGAGGGAGACTAAGGTCAGCCAATGATAGTGGAATGAGAGATTCCAAGTGCAACTGACTTAGGAGAAACTTCACTCTGATGTGACTTGAATTCAAGAAGCCATTAAATTTTAAATTTGCCTCAATGTGTATTACTCTGGGTCAAATTTCTGGCTCTTCATTTGATCTAATCAATTAACAGCAGATTTACTGCTAGAAATAATTCAACTTCCCAGCTTGGGGTCACAACTGGGAATCACCACTGAATACTATTATGTAATTTGGGGTGGAGCACAGAAATGCAAGCAGTATCATTTATAGAACACACCTTCCTCTTTTTTGCCTTTCTCTTGTTTGGAATGTAGACTATTAGTAACATATATAACATTCATGCAAAATGCAGTGCTTACTTTCAAGAGAAAATACAAGTCTGTAGAAAATATCTTAATTTTCTTGAATATTTTATAGACATCTAGCATACAGCCAAACCAATGGATTTATTGATAATTATCTATGAAAGAACCTCTGACACTTTTTTTAAAGCAAGGTATACTTTTTAAAGATTCATTTATTTATGCATACAGTACTGGGGCATAGGCCAGAGGTGCAGAGGTGTCTCCCCACCAGAAATAGAGTGGGGAGTAGAACAGACCAACTGATGAAGTATACTGCTTAAGGGAGTAGTGGGGTGGGTCAGGAGAGGTCTGCTGCACCATGTGGGTCACCTCTGGGGTGGGGATTGAACTCATGCTGAAGTAGTTTTAGCTTCTTAGTGCTGTGCTTTAACCTGCTGTGCTACGAGGGAGGGCCCAGAACACTGTTTATTTTAATGCTGGAAATAATACGGCACTGGAAGCAATTTTTAGTAATGAGAAGTCTGTTGACTTATTTGGAGTCAAGAAGAATAAATAGTACTCTGGCTCTGTATACTTGAGCAAATCATTAACATTTATTTTGCATGCCCACATTTGGGAGGCAGTAGTATTTAATTATTAGAAATTTTGTAACAAATAAGTGAGATATGTGATGATCAATTTGTATAAAATTGCATAAATTACACAAATGTTATCATTAGACTGTGAAGTATATAGAAGAGCTTCTGAGTACTTGCTACCTAATTGAAATTTATTCAGAATTTCCATAAATGATATGGAAAAAAGCTACTCTGAAATTTCTTTTTTCAGTTAGATATTGGCACAGTTTCTTTTGGGATATAAATAACTTGACCTCTAGAGTATTTACCAACTATGAGCAGAAAGAAGAAAATTGTTTATGTGAGCAATGGTCCTACATATGTAAAGGAAAAAACTATTGCTGAACATACAAATGAGAATTGCTAGATAGCCTGTATGATGTAGATCCAGGATTGGTAGATACTTTGTTTTTTTTTAAAGATTTGTTTTATTTATTCATAGAGCTGGTTTGGGAGGTGGGGGTATGTGGAGGATTCACCAGAGATAGAATGGAAAGAAGAATAGGCTGACCTACTGAAAAACACTGCTAAGGGGAGCAGCGAGTGAGACAGGAGAGATCTGCTGTGCAGTGTGAGTCAACTCCCTGGCTGGGATTGAATTCAGGACACAGAGGTGATAACATGACAATGCTGAGACTTTACCTGTAGGCCACCAGTGAGTTCCCTATTATTAGTAGATACTTTCACAAGAATCACAAGAGTAAATATTTCAAGTGTGGTGGATCAGATTGTTTATATTGTAACTGCTCAATTCTGCCCATTGTGGTACAAAGGTAACCTTTGAGAAGAGGTGGCCTGTGGGAGTTCTTCAAGAAAACTTTATAAACAAAGAGGCAACTGGTCACATTTGGCTCATGGGCTCTAGTTTACCACCCCTTGGGATATAGTAAAAATAATGATATAATTGAGAATTGTTACTTAGCAACTTCAAACCAATATAAATTAATGAGATCTAAAGGGCTATTATGGGTAAGTATAATCAGGAGTTATACTTGATATTAAATGTTTGCTTACGAATATGTATGTTTGTAACCAGCATGTATTGGATTACTGTTTAGTGGCAAGTACTCTTCTATTATACAAATGGAAAAGACTTCTAGTACAAAAACATAGCTTTTTGGGGAGTAAACACAGGTTGCATGATAACTGATTACATTTTGTTGTTACACTTCAACAAAGCTGTAATGGAGCAGAACAAAGTTTTTTTAAAGGCCCAGCAATGAATGATCAAAACATTAGAAAGGTTTTTTTTTATAAAGATATAGTTAAATAATTAGCATCCACAATCTGGAAAAAATAAGAATTGATGTGTCTGAATTTAATAGAACTACTTCATAAATGCTAACAAGTTACATGTGGTTTCACAAAGATAGCTTGGCAAGTCTCTTCTGTTGAATGTTTTATGCATACTACTTTTAGAAAAATACAATTATATAAAAGGAAAATAAGTAAAAATTCTAAAATTAGAAGATCTCTGTACTCTGCAGTTCTTTGTGTTACTTTTTATTTCTATACATATACTTTTTGCACTGCTCTTTTTCTAGTTGAGTTTTAATCATTTTTAAATTTAGTATTGTTTATATATTTTTATATTGTCAGTTATTATGATTATACTCTGTTTCAGTGTTGGCATTCTTTTATGCTTTTACTATTTATGATACAGTATATATTGACTTTTGACGTGTAATACATTTTTTCTTTTAGTTTTCAGTGGACTTCTTTCTCCTGAGTTCCAAATACTTATCTTAAACATAAATTATATATTTCCCTTGACTCATAAATATCTTAAACTCAGTGTGTCTTCAAAGTTAATTATCAGTAGCTCTGCTCAAAGTTTTTACATTTCCTTATTTCAATAGTTTTAATAATCAAACTCTCAAGGTGAGATTCTGAGTTACTAGATTCTTTCTTCTGATTCTCCTCTGACAACTATGTGTTAAACCATGTCCTTTTTACCTTGCTGGGATACTGTTGCTCACTATTGTAGTTATAAAGAAGAGCCTCGGTTGAATGTTTATCTTCAGTCCATCCTCCTCCCTACTACAGAATTGGTTATTCTTAGTGTGCATCTGGTTATATTATTCCAGTTAAAATCTCTCAGTGATTCTCAGAAATAACCCTAACTTTTTAAAACAGAAGTAGTAGAAATCTTACTTAAACTGACTGACAATAAATAAAACTAGCTGACTCGCCAATTTAGAACTATGCAGTAGAGCTAAGGTTTTTGGCTCCCATGATGTTTTTAGGTCTAATATCTCTTCCTGTTTTTGAGTTTCTATAGCTCATTTTTTACTCTCCCTTCCCCCATTCTCTCCCTTCCCCCAACCAATGACCTATCCCCTTCCCTTATTCTCACTTTCTCCCTTCTTTCAATTATTGATATGTTTTAAATAAGTCAAAAAGTACTATTTAAAAAAACTATATATATATCTAAGTATGTTGGGACAAAAGTATACACAAAAAAGAAAAAAAACACATTTAATGTTAAGAAAGGAGGCTAACTATCTGCATGTTGTTCAAGGTATTTCCACAGATGTGTCTGGACTAACCTAAATCCCATCTGAGGCTCAGGCGTGCTATCAGAAACTGAAATGATATTTTTTTTTATTTTGAATTATGATTTGTATCAATTAATGATTAACATTTACTTCACAAATTGACTTACTCTAATTTATTTTCATTGTTTTAGTTTTTTCATTGAGTGAGTTAGACAATATATGCTATGACTTTCCCTAATCATATCCTATTAAATAAGACTTATTGATAACAACAATAATAATATGGTTTGTGAATCTAAAATGTAGATACCACATTCACAGTCTGAAAGTTGCATATGCATATGTACACAGCAAATATTTTATTATTTCATTTATCCTAAACTGTATATTGGTGTTTAGACATACTATCCATTTATTCCTTTTTTAGATATAAGACAAAGGACATCTACATATAACTTTTGGGTGCCAATTATTATGGGAATTCAATACAGTGATAATGGGAAAATTGCTGCACATAATTCAAAATGGTAAATTCAAAATGATTGTGTTGTTAATTTTTATACACAATGATGTCAGTAGACCTCTTTTATACTGTATAATGACTAATTCATGTCCATATGGAAGCCAGTATAAAGAAGGGATTAGCTCCAGCACTGGGGCAGTCTCTGGGGTGGGACAAGAAATATTATTTTACATGTACAAATGATGTTTCAAGACCTTTGTTGAAGTTTCCACCTGCCAGCTATGTACATATTAGCAAATACAGAGAAAGAGGGTCTAATGGTATAAAGACATTACTACATTAATCATTGGTTATTTGATTATTTTTAGGGCCCCTTAACTGAAGATATTTAGTAAAGATATGGGATACATATTTCTTCAAATAGTTCAGTCATCATATTTCTCTGATTATGCATATTTTAATTTATAATGTTGGGGAGATCATTGTTGAATTATTATGTTAATATTGTCTAAGCTATGTATAATATAAATATGTTTAGATTAAATAATTTTGTTAGAATTTAAAAGAACTAAAAGGTGATGTGATCAGCAGATTACTTGAAAGGAACTTAAACTCAGCAATTCATATATTTTTAAAGTAAAAACATGATGAAAGATCATTGAAGATAGAATGTAGTTTTAAACTATTAACTCTGAATTATTCTAAATATTTAAAATTAGATTAAAATAAAAAAAAAGGATAGTTAAGTCAATTGGAATTTTAGAGAAGGCCAGTAAATAACTTTTACTAAATTTTCACCTATAACTTATTATTTTGTGTTAAAGTTTTTAGGTCAAATTAGTTCAGCAGTATGTGATATTTTCAAAGAGATCTTACACAAGATATTTTTTTAAAAGATTGATTTATTTATTCATACAGAACTGGGGTCCAGGCCAGAGGCTCAGGGGTGATGAGAGGATTCTCCGGGACAGAATGGAAAGCAGAACAAGCGACAAAGTACACTGCTGAGGGGAGCAGCGGGCGGGTCAGGAGAGGTCTGCCACGCCATGTGGATCTCCTCTGGGGCAGGCGTGGATCGAACTCATGCAGAATTGGCTTAAGCTTCTTAGAGCTGTGCTTTAACCTGCTGCACTACGAGGGAGGGCCACACAAAATATTTTAAAGCATTTCATTATGCTTTAAATAGAGGCAATTTCTGGATGATATGTAAGATACTGTTAACAGCCTTATTCTAAGTAAAAGGTCCTCAATTCTGTGTAGAAGAATCTTAATTTGCCTTTTTTGTTATATTCTATTGCATGCTGTTTTGCAACATGGTTACTGTCTTAAAGTTTTACCATGTGTCATCTGTAACTTTTTAAATTAATTGTACAGTAAATGTGGTAAATGTTGTAATTAAGTTTTTTTCTAAAGTCATTTGCAACTACTTCGTTGAGGGAATTCAAATATTCTTGATTCTACACAAAGAGTATAAAGTTAATTAGAACCTGAAACATAATTGTTCTTGTCAGTACACTTTTTTTGCAAATTATTTTTTATTACTTTGTCAGACATTTATTTATATGCATGTATAACTTTGGGGGTACTGTTTTATATTTCCATATGTGTACATGATCCAGTCACCCCAAGTTAGTCTTCTCCTAGAGGTGGAGACTTACTCCTTCTGGTAACTCTGTATTTTTCAGTCTAAGAATTAATTTTGTTACGTGCTTTGTTGGTATGTATTCATGCCTTATATTTAATTCAGCAAATTCTTACTTAATAGCTATAGATAAGACACAAATATTCAAAGGTAACTTAGATTTAACTCTTTTACTCTAGGAGATTTGGATAAGAAAGGGAGGTATACACCTTTAATAGAAGAATTAGTAGGATAATAAGGATTTAAAGAAAATCCTTATTTGTTTGGCTGGATCAATTCTTGCAAACTATGTCTTAATTTACTTTCATTTGTGAAAAGAGTAGAGGTAGGCTCAAATGTAGCCTATAATGTGGAGTTATGCAATCTATATTATACTTTCTAAGGGCTAGGTTTCTATTTTTTTCAATGTTTAATACTGTGAAAGTGGGGAAATATTTTGATGGTAAAGTAGCTTTTCATATTAGTCCCTTAATTTATACTAGTTTGACAAAAGACAAACATAATTATTGAAGATAGCAGTGGTTAAAAGATTAACAAACTATGTTTTCATTATAATGATAATTTCATCTCTGGATCACAGACTTTACAGTTCAGACACAATTCTTAACTCATTGATGTAACCCTCACTTGAAAGCAGGGAAATACAAAATATACATAATTTACAGAGAGAGAAATAATGTAGAGAAGTGAAGTCTCCCCGTCAGGAATAATATCATTAGGTTGTTTAGCTCAAGAATTCTCTACTTGTATGCCTCTTTAGTGTAGAAATACTGTGTGATGCTTCAAGAAAAATTGTTTAGGATTGAACATCTCATTTCTGAGCTTTTAGGTGACAAGTATGGCTGAAAGGTAGAGAACAAAGAACTGAGAACCACAGACTTCTAAGATTGCATGAATTATACTATTCATTTTGGAAATTTTATAAATGGAATATAAACTACTGCATCTAATATGCAAAATTTATTTCTTTGCATGAAGGTGCTTGCATGGTGTACAGTCTCCTCCCTGTGGTAATAAGTACTAAGAGTTGCATTCATGAATTTCTATCTTTTGAAGACCACATGTGCTTTATTGGCATTTTTTCAATGTGTACATATGGGGTGCATCACATTGAATGATAAATACATACCCTACTGGCAGAAACATGTTGCAAAATCGTTGTATTGAAAATTTGTTCTTACCATCACCTACCTATCAGAAATAGTTGGCATGATAACAGTATTAGAACAGCTGCAATACTTAAAGTGTTTTGATTCCTAAACAACTTCCCACTATTACTCCCTTTTTAGATGTGCTGTTTTTAGCCACTTGTGCAAATAATTTATTACTTGAACATGAAATAAAACAGCAAAAATTATGAAAGAAAAATACTAGCGTAGATAGATTTCCAAATCGAAGAGTCATGGACACAACCGATTTGCCAACTACATTCAGTTTATACATTAAAGAAAAGAAAAGAAAAAAGAACGAAAGAAAAAAAATAATAATCTGCTATCGGGAAGCTGGAGTTGAGAATGTCCAGATTAATTTGTGACAATTTTCTGCTGTTTCGGAGACAGGATTTAATGCTGAGTCAACAAAATATTTTTTTCTATGTCTTGTTGCTTGACAATATTAATTGAGTATTTTCCCTTAGAATTTGAACCATATCTGGAAGTCAAAATTGCAAAATGTTTCCGGAGGTCAAAAGTTAATTAGTTGTTGGTAGTTTTCTGTGCAGGTATGGTTGTTATGTGTACAAAAGACACTGTCACTTGGTTTAATACTCTTCTGGGTGAGAAGAAAAATGAATCCACTGAAGGGTGAATGCAGTGTCATGATAACTAAGGTCAAATTTGTTTACTCAATAATCTGCTTTGAATTTTAGTTACTCAGCTGTGTTTACTAATAAACTATGGAAGCATATAAACAAGTGGTTTTAGAGACACAATGGCTAGACTTTGTGTTTCCAAAATACTGGCCAAAATTACAAAGTCCATTCACCAGAAAAAAAAAAAAATCCTGTTGGTTAAGCAAAAGCTTGCTAAGTAATGGAGATAGTTTTTCTAAATCTTGTGATATGTTTGATTGTACATTCGAGCTATATTTTAGGTAGTACAACCAAAAATAAAAATATAGTGAGGCAAAGTTAATATTAATACATGCATGTAACTAATTCAAAACTTTTAAAAGAATAAAAGTAGTTGAAGACACAGTGTGACTTTTGCACTTTTAAAACAGGAAATGCTAAGTGACTGACCAAATAGCTCTATCTTTACAAACAGTTTGTATTCTGTTAATTTCTTGAAGTGAAAATTTTCCAAATAGTCTCTGAAATTTTTGTTTATAATCATTCATGGTAGATGAACAAGAACTGCCAAATTAATGCTTGATTTTAATCTGTTATTCTAGGTCTTGTACAATTTTTATTGGGAATTTAGCATGCTAAAATTAGAAAATTGACTCTAAGTTTTCATGTATCTTTAGTTCAAAGATCTGAATGCAGAACCATCAATTATGATTTATTTTCATCAAATGAAATAAATTAGATTAGAAAATTTTCTCAAAAATATTAAAACTTTTAAATCAAATATCAAGCAAGCAATAACTTAAAATATATTAGGCATTACTAAATTATTAAAATGATTTATTATTTCAACTATAGAATAACATTCAACTCATTTTAATGGGAAGGAATCTTAAATAAAAATCATTCACTAGAGAGCCTCCCTGGTGGTGCAAGGGGTTAATTCACAACACTATGAAGCTGTCTGCAGCCACTGCAGCATGAGTTCCATCCCTGGGCTGGGAGCTGACCCATATGGCACAGCACTCACCCACTGCTCCTCTCAGCAGTGTACTGCAGTCAGTCCTGTTTTGCTCCCCACTAAGATTATGGTGAATCCTCTCACCTGCTTCCACCCCATTCATACATGCATAATAAAGAAAAATAAATCTTTAAAAAAATAATCATTTTTTAGAGAAAAAATTATAATATGTTGAATGATGTCCTTTGGAAACATAGCCATACCCTAATCTTAGGAACTTATTAATGTGACCTCCTTTCTTTAAAAAAGGTGGACAAGGAAGGAATGCAGATGTAATTCTATATTCTGAACTGTTCAACCCAACTCAAAATCTAGTGACAGTTGATTTTTCCTTATAAGAGGCAGGTGAAGAACACAAATAAGGGTGTATATGAACAAGCAGTGCTAGGAGGGCAGAGCTAGGTGCAGTACACACTGTGTACTAGTTAGGCATCCCAGATTACACGCATGGTGAATCTGGAACTTGTGATCCAGGTAGTTAGGCTTCAAAGCCTAGATTTTACATTGGCCTGTTAGATGAACTAAATCAAAAGCAGGTACTAGCATTCAAAGTCTAACTATACAAGATGGTTCCATTTTCTTTTGAAGAATACTAACGGGAATTTGAGTCTCAGAAATGGCATGGGCCACAGAAGAATAAGCAAATAATACTAGTAATAAATAGTGCTGATTCTTAACATCAAAAAGTGTATGGCAGACGCTAAACCCTGGAGGTAAAGCTGGACGGCTCAGCTCAGTGAGTGGAGCCCAGGCTGCAGAAAGACTGCAAATCTGATCCTCAATACCTGGGTGAGAGAAAAACCGCTGAAACTTCAGGCTCAGCTCAGTGAATGGAGCCCAGGCTGCAGAAAGACTGCAAATCTGATCCTCAATACCTGGGTGAGAGAAAAACCGCTGAAACTTCAGACCCGATCCGGAGCACCTGGGCGCCACGCAAAGCCGCTGA
>NW_004567106.1:36682851-36688618 GCF_000260355.1 Condylura cristata | reverse complement strand
TACAGAACTGGGGTATAGGCCAGAGATGCGGAGGGTGAGAGGATTCACCAGAGACAGAGGGGAAGCAGAACAGGCAGATCCGACGAAGTACACTGCTGAGGGGAGCAGCGGGCGGGTCAGGAGAGGTCTGTCTTGCCATGTGGTCACCTCCAGGGCATGCGGGGTTCGAACTCATGCGGAAGTGGCTTTAGTTTCTCAGTGCAGTGCTTTAACCCGCTGCGCCACCTGGGAGGGCCAAAATTTTTATTTCTTATGAAGATTTTAGGCAAAATTGCTTTCGCATCTCATTGCAGGAGTAAAAAAAAAAGACTCAAATAATCTTTTTTCTCTGTCCACTCAACATTTAAATGTATAATGTTATCTACAATCAGTTAAAAAGCTGTATAGGGTCTCCTAGGAAGTGAAAATTTGTTGATATCAATTGAAGATATTTAACTGTTAACTTGAGTCAGCATTGTTCATATTTACAGTCTGTCATTTTAGTTCTTAAAATATCTGTGTTTTTCACAGTAGAAAAATATTTAGTAGAGAGAGGGTAAAAAACAAAACAAAACAAAACAATAAACCCTTCATTGGCTCCAAACTGAGCGCTTATAAAACAACATAATAAACATACAACTTATTTATTTTATATGACTTATTAGGCACACTTTATAAAATATAACTAAACACACACACACACACACACACACTTATATAAATCTAAGTTGTTCCTGCAGTTCATTTTTTTTTCAATTGTCGTGAAGTTTATTACTTTATTCCCATCCTGTTTTACAGATAGAGTTGGTGTTTGGTGTGCTGTGACTTTTGTTCTACTTTTTTTTTTTTCCTAGGGACACCAATCTTCCTGTCTATAAGGTGAGAGAGAATCGAAATAATAAACTGTTATCCACAGCTGATATAGCTTGTGGTTCTAAATCCTACCCATAATCTACACTCAAGACCAGTTGGCCTTCTTTGGTTCTTTGGTTCATGTTGTTAGGGAGTTTATGATGAATAAATGAACTTACTTCTCTGCATTCTTATGCCAAGTTTACTCAAGCAACTAGAAATATCCAGAAGGTGATTGACTTCTGTGAATTACATCTTATACTTATTTGTACTCACCATATAGAAATGAATACAAATACTTATATTTATTATCATCACAAAAGTTTATATATGCTATATGATAATGCATGAAAAATACAAAAGTGCCTATCCTTTAAGCTTCTTATAATTTTCTTGGGTGAAAGATTTTTTTCCCCTTGGGTGGAATATTTTACTGCACTTTTCAGTTTGAAGTCTGGTTTAAATCTGAGGAGTGTCAGTAATTATTTTTTGTTTACTTATCCCTGTGCATTCTGGTCTACCAATAAAATTACCTTTGAATCATGTTAAAGGGCTAGCAGATAAGTTGATTAAGATATAAAACTGCTAGCGTCATTGAAAGATATTATTTTTCAATATATGTCAAGAAGTCAGATACGCATTTTTGCACAGGCTTTAAAAACCCTAAACAAGTTTAACTAACTAGGTGGATAGATTATCACTGTGTCCATACCTGTGTTTGCTATTTACTGTGTGAATTTAGAAAGTTCCATTAGCTGTTCTGAGATTCAGTTTCTTCCTTTGTAAAATAGGGATGGTAGTTATCTTAATTTTTTGTTGTAAAGATCTGTGAAGATCTATATAAACTACTGAGCATTATTTGCAATAGATTCTCAATAAAGTGTTCAGCTAGTATTTCTATTAAGCCCTGAAAGGATTGATACAAGTATGTATCTTTAACTGCAACCTGCTTTGTTTTGCCAAATTGATTTGAGTACATGAATAGAAAAGTTGCATAAGTATAGAATCTGTCTGAGCATAAGTCACAGAGCCATAAAATATCAGTGCAGCAGTAAACACCAGGGATATCAGCCTTTGTTCATACATTCATCACTCAAGCACATGTCATATATACCTTGCACACAAGAGGAAATGGAGGTGCTGGTAGTTGTGTTTAAATACCTTTGATTATAGTTAGGAGTCCTGTTTGTTGTTCCTGACTATTTTCCTACAGAATTGCATTTCCTTATTCAGTCTCCTCAGATATTGAAAGATCAATGTGAAAAAACTTGGAGGAAAGTAACAAAAAACATCTGGAAAAGGAGCATCCAGGAGCTACTGCCATCATAACAACTGCATGATCAGTGACAGAGAGCAATAAACATTTTTTGTTGTTGTTACAAGTATATGGGTCAGTTTCTTATGCTGGCTCATTGGCTGTTTTTTTCTGATCTGGCTGGGTGCCCCTCTCTAGCTGTGATCTGCTTGGTTTCATTATTACACTGCTCTGTTTCAGGGTAGGACTGTTCACTAAGTAATCTCAGCTCTTCTCCACATAGTATTTCATCCTTTAATGAGGGAATTTGTGCTCAACAGCATGGAATAGCAAGAATCCAAAGAAGACAGACCCATACAAGTCTCATGAGACCAAGGCTTATTACTGCCTAGTGCCACTTTTGCCACATGATACTGTGAAAGCAAGTTACAGTGCCAAGCCAGAATGATACAGTGTGGAAACAGACCACACTTCATGATAGAAAAACCTGCAAAGTCCAAATGCTGATGAATAAATGCAGAAAGAATGAGGGCCAAATTTTTAATCAGTCACAGGAGTAATAAAATTAGCAACATTACCATCCTTTACTCTAGGATATTTCTCCCAATAATAAGCTACGATAGTATTGGTGTTTAGTTTCTGTCCAACAGATACTATAAGAAAGCTTCAACATTGAATGAAAACTAAGACTTCTTAAATATGATGAATTCAACTAAATTGCAAAAAAAATATTTGTTACCTTTCATACTACATATTAACATTGTATACCTTAATCAAAAGTGAGTATGGGCTAATTATTATAAGTTCAGGTCAGCATTTGCAAGCTAAAATAATTGTCAGTTTCTAAAGTCAGAAATAGACTGTTGAGCACTACCTTCATCCAACCTGTAAACATAACTTTTTAGGAACTCATTAGGAAGAATTATTATTATAACCCTATTACAGCACAATATGAATAGTTGTTAAAAATAATCGCTATGTTTTATATTTATATATATTTTATAAATTTGTGTTTATATTTCATATACGGGTGATAGTAACAACTAAAAGATTCATTAGTGTCTTCATTCGTTGTAATGACAAAATATATAGCTTATAGTTGACAATATTTATATAGTAAAAATCTTATGACTTTTATGTATGTTGTGAAATTTTAGTCCTCTTTCTAAAATTCTTATTCCATTTATTTATAAAATGTCTATCTAAGGGGCTATCTATAAAACTATTTATAGTTAGCTTTAAAAATCTTAGCATTTTCTTTAAAATAAAGAAAAACATGAAGGCTAAATTTCTTGTTACCTGTCATTAAAGAGAGCTTAGTAATTTAATTTACATAATTTTACATAGAAACTGAATTTGTCTAAAAATAATGTTATTAAAATGAGCCTGCATCCTTCAATTAAAAAGTAAGTTTTGCTTGACTAAATTACATACATAACAAGTTATAGTTTTTCTGCTGTAATGTAAATAAAGATAAATGTTAAAGTCTTTTTTTGTATATCTGAAGACAGCTCTACTTTAAAATAAAAAGGAACACTGAAAGAAATTAGACCAGAAGTAAGTGATCAGTAAGTTTTAATAAGAACAACATTTTGAGAATTTAATAATCTGTTTTTACATCAATTGACTTTAATAGAGATAGTATTAAAGTTGATGGTATGTTTTTTTGAAAACTCTTAAATTCTAAAGAACTATAATGACTGCAATTAAAAATTAATATTTCTGTATATCAAATTTACATTTACCTTATTTTTAGGAAAAAAACACTTGTAAGCAGAGATTTATCTTTTTCCATATTTATTTCTTCAGCCTTGAATTGCTTTTATTAGCATAAGATTAAGACAGTTCCAAAATATATATTTTTCTTGACCATATCGTCAAGACCGTATCTTGCAGTGGGATGTGCTATGTGAACTTCTAAACTTGGCTGATATCCTGAGCTAATGTACTATTTCTAAAAGTGCTGTAATGCAGTATTTTATCCTTTGTTGATTTACCTGGGTGGAGAGAAAAGGTAGCTAATCTAAAAGGTGACTTTTTTACTGTGGTTTTATTTTCAGGTAAAATATTCAGCATTACATTACAGTCTTCTTAAATGCAATTAGATAAATTCCAATAACAACACCAAAAAACTCTAAGGTATTCATGTGGAGGGTGCAATAATCTTTACTGTTTTTCCAATAATGCATTTGGCACTTAGTGCTTATAATAAACAGCTCTCTTCCTGTGCTTTGAGGGAATTTGATCTTTTGCTGAGGTGAGTATTGCCCCAAGGGTTTAAAAAGGATGGAAAGAATTTAGAAACCTCAAAGTTGGCTTGCTTGAACACCTGGTCAATTATTTGAGACAATAAACGGGAAGTATGGCAACTTATAAAATAACTTAATTCATTTCCAGACTACCATGTAATATAAATGTAGTTGTTTGTTTTCCAGCTTTACTACCTGCAGTGACTCTTTGGAAGATGATCCTACAGAATTTGGATTGATTACCTCATTTTATAGTAGAAAAAACAGGATTAGTTGCCAATCTTAGACTAGATCAGCTACCAGAAATTTATGACTGGAAATCAAATAACATGGATGTTTTGGGAGAGTTTGGAGAACTCTTTGAAATAAATCTTTTGGGTTTTTTTAAAAAAAGGTTTATTTGTAAATTTTCAGTGCTGTAGAATTATTTTTGGTATTGAGACTCAATCTGTTAGCTCTTATTATGGCAAGTTGTTCTCGTCTTTTGGCATTCATATTAAAGTTGACAACCACAGATAATAGCTAAAATAGCATGCTATTTTTATGACAAATACTCATCTTTCCAAAATGATGTCACCTCTGTTGTTATTTTACTGTCTATAAAGTTGAAGTTTAGAAAGGTCAAAAAATTAGTTGACAAGGTAACCTGATTTACTAGTAACAAAACTGAAGTTAAATGTCACTTGATGATTCCAGATTTTGAGTTTGTATTAGTTGCCATACTACATTCCAAGTCATTTAGCTGTATTAGAAGAACCAATCTCACAGTTATGTTTTTTATGCATTGTCAATAATCATTCCACTGAAAATTAATATAGATGTGACAGGAACTTCTTTTTCGATTATGTGATCTGTTTCCATTATGCTTGGTTGAACTTACCTAAATTCTAGGTTCATTTCATGATAATTTTGAGTTCTAAATATTGATGGAAATTTGCTTATGTTCTGTCATTATCAAATGAGAGATAAGTGATAAAATTGATTTCACATTTGAGATTTTTATTCTTTTTGTAAGTAGTTCAAAGTTTGTGTCAAATCCTTAAGAAGCAAAAAATGTATCTTACCATAGGCAAAATGATTAAGTTCCTATATATAATGTATTTTGGAGCAAGTGGGCATGAGAGCCTCCATAATCCTGTATTATTCATATCCTGCTCCCAACCAATACCATATACCTTATCTGCTTATAATTAAAATCTGAAATAACCAGGATGCACTAAACATGGCAATATCCCCAGGAACTTTGGAACTCTGTGGGTTTGGCACTTTAACTGATGCTCTCACTGAAGAAAAGTTAAAAGAGAGGAGAAAATAAAATTTCTACACTACTTTAAAATTCAAACTGTTGTCAGAATCTTGAAAATGGCATTCTCTCATTAATATCATTATAGAAACTGTTGAGTTAAATGCTACCTTAAAAATCTAATTTGGA
>NW_004567106.1:36653976-36676877 GCF_000260355.1 Condylura cristata | reverse complement strand
CGGGACTATGGTGGTGGCACAGGGGTGATTTGGTGATGGGAAACCCGTGGGGATTACAATTGAGATGAAAAAAAAGTGTGCAAAATGATGTAAAAATAAACTTTTTAATAAAAAAAATCTAATCTGACTCACATTTTCCAGAAAATATACCATTTTTGGAGTGATGTCTAGTTTTTGAATTAGATTTTCATTTGAATTCAAAAGAAAAGTCAGGTAAGATATAGTTTTAATACTGTTATCAAATATTATCTTTTTGTCTTCATTCCCAAAGTCATACCGATCTAATTTCTGTGATACATTATAAAAATGGCTGTTTTGATTTGCATTTCCCAGATGACTAGTGATATTGAGTGATATTAATACATCTGTTGCCCTGTATGTCTCTTTGTAAAATGTCTGTTTAAGTCCTTATCCATTTTTATTTATCAGGTGATTCTTATTGTTACTCATTATACATTTTATGTATTATTGCTCATTATGCGTTGGTCAGTATTTATTTTGGAGATTGAGAGCTTTAATCTATTTTTACCATTTCACAGGTTCTCTTTTCATGATTTCTTCTTCTATTTAGAAAATTTTCCGTTACATGGAGCTCAAATTTTCTATTTTTGGTATTGATGCCAGTGCTTTTGATGCATAGTCAAAAAAACCTTGCCAGAAGCAATGCCAGGAATCATTTATCCTGTACTTTTTTCTAGTAGTCTGTGGTGCCAGGTCTTAGATGGAAAAGCATGCACTCTGAAATTATAAAACACTGATAAAAGAATAAATGTAAATACACATTCTGTGTTCATGGCTTATAAAACAATGTCAATAAGTCCATGATTCCCAAAGTAATCTATAAATTCATTGTTATCTCCATTAAAACCTCAATGACATTTTTTATAGATATAGAACAATAATTACAAATAGCTTAGAAAGAATTCAACAACTTATGTGTTCTGTCAAATAATACGGATGTCAAGAGTATATATAAAAAGAAGAATAATCTCTTCAACAAATGATATTGAGAAAGCTGGATATCCACATGCAAAACAATAAAATTGGGCCCTTATACCATGCGTAGAAAACCAAATCCAATTAAACTTTACATCTCTTCTCATTTGCAGCTTTTCCTTCACAGATAGTGATTCTTAGTTTGAAAATGAGAAATTACTGTGTTGAAAATAGAGCCTTAAAATTTTTATGCATCGAAATGTGCTCTTGTTCTTTGGACCCTCATGCTAACAGGTTACAGAAGAAGCCTGCTTGAATTAGGAATGTTTGTGTCAGTCAACTTGGCATCTGTGAGACATGTGAATGAGACTTTTCATGCTTTGGGTAAGCCTGTTGTTAAGAAGAACTGAATAGGCAATCCAAAGAATTGTGAGAAATAATAAATACTTGCTTTAATTTTAAGTCAGTTGTTTTAGGGTACCTTGGTACACCATAAAATCTAGTTGATGCAGTTTCTAACATTTTATTACTGTTTTAGATATAAATCTTAAAGAAATTCTGGAGAGAACTTCCTGATATAAAGAAAATATCCAGGAGTATGAAAATATGCATGTTTACACTATTCAGTAATTCTAAGAGAAAATCTAGTGGCTATATTTAGAAATACAATGAATGCTACTGCTCAGTTCTCAGGACAAAACTAGTTAGTGCTTACTGAATGCCAATATATGTGTGTAAAATGAGAAGTGCAGTTATGTTTATATTGACACGTCTACATTGCAAGGTTAAGCATTTGGTTTGTTTATACTTTCCCCTGGTTCAACTGCTCTGTCTGGGTTTTAACAGACTTTGGTATTCCCTCATTCAGTGAGACAGTGTCTGAGTTAAGGATTAACATTTGTGTAGTGAAACGTAAATGTTCATGAGTTGTATATAATATTTTAGTAAAAGTTTGTTTAGTTTCACCATTTTAACAATTTTTTAGTTCAGAAAATTGCCTTTTGTCATTACTCCCTCATCCAGGAGTCCAATTTGATAGATAATAGGAATGCAATGAAAATGTAATTTTAAAAAAAATGTGTGCTGAGTAGATATAATAGGTAGCTAATCTGTCCTATGAATTAAAGAAAACAACTTTCAAATTGTGCTTTATCTTTTTCTATCTTCTCCCATTCCTACTGCTTGAATCTAGTCTTTTTTTTTTTTTAGTTGTGTAGCTGTAAGTGTATATTCTGATGAGATTCATTAGAAATAATGTTTGAAAAGTCTTCTTTTAAATAATGAAGTCATATGTGATTGGAACTCAATCTTGTTCTCTTGTGCATGTAAAGTTTGTTTTTTTAAATCATCTGATTCCCCCATTTTTGCCCTTTTCCCACTCTTCTGAAATAAGCTGTCCCTTTCCCTAAGATTGCAATGATTACATATCTTAGAGTTTAAAGAAAGCATAGTTCTCTTGGGGGAACCCATTTCACATTGGGTTGTCCTGCGCAACACTCTGGAGCCTATATATAAAGTATATTTTGCTCCTGTTCAAGGTAAGAAATATATCAGTAGACATACCTATGAAATTAAAGCAATTTACATGATTATTTGTTCCTAATAATGCACATGAATTCTTTCAGTTGTACTTTATTCCATTCCCAATCTCTTCTATTATAGTCTTTGTTTTTTGGTTGGTGTTTTATTTTGGATATAACTTAATAAAATGATTTTACATTTTACTGTTGTACTATTTGAACTTAACTGATTGATATTACACTAGGAGAAAGAAAATAATTTTTAGTTTACTGTGCAGTGATTGTTATATTTTACTTTTCTGCACTCCCCCTAGCA
Organism: Condylura cristata; assembly: GCF_000260355.1. Classification (NCBI taxonomy): domain Eukaryota; kingdom Metazoa; phylum Chordata; class Mammalia; order Eulipotyphla; family Talpidae; genus Condylura; species Condylura cristata. The sequence continues at coordinate 36,674,105 of NW_004567106.1, read as the reverse complement.
AAATAGGTATCTATATACTTTTTTCTTGTGTTATTATTTTTGAGGGAATGTGATTTTACTGTACTGGTGGACATTAGTCTAACCTCCTCTTAAGGGAGAGGAGATTTTGTGTCTGAGGACTTCAGGCCCATGACCAGCGCTATCCCATGAGTCTTCTATACTTGGACTGCCTTCCTCTTTGATTTTCTGTTTATCACACTACTCCGGGATTTTTTTACAATTCATTTCATCTTTTTCAAAGTACTAGGTCATGTCATTTTGTCCCCTTCACCCTCCAGTAAACATATACTCTACTTCCAGCTACTCCCAGATTTCCTTGTTTTATTTTTCTGTCATAGTTGAACCTTCCTGACTCACTTGACTTCCTTTATCATTGCTGTTTTATGGGTTTCCAAAACCATGCATGTGATCAGGTGGGGGGTGCAAAACTGACTTCCAAAGGGAAAAAGATGGCAAAATATTATACATATATATAATATATGTATATAATATACATACATATATAATATATATATATATATATATATATATATATATATATATATATATATAATGCAGAATGGGACCCTCTACTGATCTGGAGCAAATAATAAAGATTTTAACTAACTTCTGCCCTTGAGTACCTTTTCTTGCTTTTCTAGACACATTTTGGAGAGTTAAATTAAGTAAGTGACTAAAAGGTTGAAGATATTTTCTTGTTGAGAAACAAGTTGGTTATTGCTCATGTATAAAGTCTGGTCTCCCTTTCTTTCCCAGATCTTTTGTCCAGTGGAGAGGAACTTTTACTGTTTCTGCTGTTTTCTCAAACTATGACACTTTCATGATTATGCACTCATCCATTACCCATTCTCCTTTGAGTGCCCCATACCAGGCTTTCAGTTTCTCACTCCTTCCACTTATGTATTTCCACTTCAAAAAGGATTGTGTACTGCTACTTTTAACACAAAAACTCTCCATTCTTGCTAGGCATATCCAGTTAAAATGGGACAATTGCTTTCCACCATGTCTTACAGTACTATTACCTATAAATTGGAGATGGAATTGTACTTCCCAGTCTTGCTATGATATGTGACCTTTGTATGTCCATCTCTCACATACCAAAAACAATCTCTTCTACTTTTCCTTACCATCTGACATTCTAATTATTCATTATTTACCTCTGATGCAGATAAGAAGCGAAGTACAGAAACATTAGTCTCCATTGGAAAGCTTTTGGGGTTTAGGAGATTATTAAATTCATTATATTTTAATTGGTAGATTTCAATATGGAAGAAAGAAATGCAATTACTGTTGGTTGAGGAAATAATTGAGTGCAGTAATCTTCATATTTGTTCTCTTTTGTTTTGATGTTTTGTTAACATTTAGATTGCTTTTTTATTAGTTTTTGTAGTAAAACAAATCATATAATAATCTGTTATCAGTCACTGAATTATATCTTTATATCTGTAGAACTAGCTGAAAATATTTTATGTTGGAGGGAAAGCAAAGCTGACTTCATTCTTGAATAAATGTAGCATGAATTTGTAAATAAATATATAGTATGAATATCCTTTAGTTGGTAAGACCTCAACCAATGAAGCTAGAAAACTATAATAGTAGGAACCTCTCTTCAAACAGGAAAGTGTTCTAAGATAGTGTTTCCTAATACTATCCATTAAATTAAAAGGCAAGGTTCTATTTTCACAAATTAATATGAATTTCAATGTGGAAAAAGCAATTCATTAAATTAAGCTCAGATCCTCTGTAGGGACGGGGTCTGAACTTTGGGTTAGGTCATTGTCCCTAGAAACCAGCATTGTCCCTGTACCCTGTCCTGTAATTTTGGTTTAGATTTCCATTGATTGCCCACCTGCTTCCCTTACATTAACCACTGTCTCTTTGCTTCATAGAGTTTAATGTGAAGTACTATTAAAATTGATTGCTAACAGGTAGTGCTGTGAAAACAGTATACTTAGACATAGAATATTTTAATGTGAGTTTTCTATTTTGCACACTGAAGCAAGTAGTTCTAAGATTCAGGACTGAAATGAATAAGTTAAAACTGCAATAAATTTTAAAGCTCCTGAAAAAAGTAGTTTATGAATTTAGGTAAGGAAAAGAGTCCTTGCAGAAGGTGTGCAAAAGAAAAACAAACAGAAATTAAAAGATGGATACTAAATTAAATTTTTAGAATTACGTCAAGTTAAGGTGTTTAAAAATTACAAAGACAAGTTATAATTTGAGAAAGTTGTATGTCACACCTGCATATCACAAAGGATTATTTTTCTTTAAAAAAGGCAATGATAACTTTTAAAAAGTAAAATAGAAAGATGAATAAGCTTGAATGGCCACTGAACCTATGTGAAAGGTGTTCATTATCAGAACACTTAGGTTTTTGGCAACTTGTTGAAAATCTCCATCTTTCCACAAGTTCATCTGTGCCAGCAGCTTTGAACACAGCCACCACACTTCTGATTCATTAGAACTGGGGTGGGGCTTTGGCAGGGTGACTTTGAAAAAGCTCCCAGAGGGATTCTGATGTGTACTATGGTTGAGATATAATTTCCTGGATTTTTGCAAATCCTTGTCCAAAGCAATCAATCATCACATCCTAAAATTATATCTTCTAAATGACTTTTCAATCTATCATTTCCTCTTTATAGCCTTATTTTAGGCAAGTTTAGAAAGGGAATTTAGCATGTGCAAAGTTGGTTGGCCTTGAAAGCTATTCAGCAGAGTGTTCCAGTTGTACAGAGATGCAAAGACCATCAGCCAAAAACTCCATAACCACATGAGAAAGGAGGAACAGAGTGTTTATGAGTCTCCACCCATGCCTTCTCTCTTAGATGCCAATCATATACTCCACACCATTTCTCTGTAACTGTACTTCACTAGAGCAATAATTTAATGTTATAAAAAGAAAATGACTTTCACTGAATTAAGAGATAGCAATATAAATCTCTATAAGAACAGTATTTTACTTTGTTCCGTTATCTTCAAGCTGATAGGGAAAGGAGATATTCTTTTCTTTTGATAGGAGAGAGGGACAATGAAGCTCAAGAAAATCTCCATTCAGGAAATATATCTTACACTGTATCTGAAAATATATTAACCTCTTATTGGGGCAGGTTACAGCCATGTTCTGTTAACAAGATCTTTTTCTATTGTTTGACTCAGAAAAAGCCCAAACTTTGCCTGAATCTCACAAAGGTATACTTAAGTTAATTTCTGTAATATAATTCAAGAAACCCAATAAATTAAAACACAAACTTAAAAACATGGGCAAAATAAATGAACAGAACTCATACAGAAATAACAAATGTTGATAAAATTGTTTACTATTATATATATATATATTACAAATATTTTTCTTGAAAGAGCAGAGGTACCAATGTAAAGGAAAAGAAAGTAAAATGCTGTTAGTATTAATTTTTTTATTAGAAATATTAACTGGAATTCCTGATGAATACTAAGTCATTCTTGTGTATGTCCACTATAAAATCTAGAATCAGTGACAACTTAGTTGCAGTGAAACAAAATCAAAAATAGAGAAAAAGTATAGATTGCTTTTTTCACAAAGATGTCAATAAAAATTAGAGAACTAGCCAGTTTTTAGCACCTAATGTAATACGTAATGGACTATAATTGAGCTTTGAAATTATTGGCTTAAAGGTGTTGGAGAAGAGAATTTTTGCATTGTCAACTGTTACTTCTCAGGTTTCTAAATAATTTAAAGAGGAAAAAACCAACGATGAAGTGTTAACAATCATCACCCTTAAAAACAAGATCAAGTCATCTCACCCTATGGGGATAGCTTGATAATGTGCTTCCTCCTGTGATACTGTAGGAAGTACATAGCATTACCTGTGTGTTGTTGTTTTTAAAGTTACTAAACATATAGAGCTGAATGTAATTATCAGGAAATAAGTAAAATCCAGAAAATGACTTTCTAAAAGACAAGTAGCTGGGCTTCTTCAAAACAAAGTGTAACATACAAAGAAAAAAGAATAGTCAAATCATGAAAAATAAGGCAAAATAGTAACAGATATATATTGAGGAAATTACTCTAGATTAAGTTAGTCTAGGGAATAATAACAGTCAAATTCAGTGCATGAAATCTGGTTTAAGTGTACGTTTAGTCTATGTTAGGCATCAGAACCCACAAAAGCAATTGAGTTAAATGGCATTATGAAATAGTATTTTAGATCTGATAATGATATTGTGATTATGCTGGAGAATGACTTTATTTTTAGAAAGAATATGATGCCACTTATGAAGAATCATTATGCATACAGTCAGATTTTCAAATGGCAAAAAAAGTATACAGTTGTGGAGAATAATAAAGCAATGATGTTTGATACCACGTGAATCTAGATGAAAGGTTTACAGTTATTATAATGTCTTTTCCAGATCTCTAAATAATAGGAGTATTTGTAAATATAAAGTTTGTGGGTGAGAAGAGTTCCTTCTGATTTTACTTTTGCAACTCATATTTTGTAAGTAGTATTCCTGTTGTGTCAAACACTACCAAAACTCCCTCATCTAGCAATACAAGTAGAACAATAATAGCCACTGCACCATACCCTGAGAACTTAGTTTTCCATGACATCCTTTTGCCTGAGACAGCCAGGACCTACTTCATATTCTTCCTGTACCTTCTCACACTAACTCTTAAAAGAAGCAGCACAAATAAACAATGCAGAAAACTTAGACTGATATAACACAATACTTAATATCTGGTTTCAGATTAAGACAATTGATTGCTGTTGCTGGTGTTTTTACCCTCACAAATTTTTTCCAGAACAAGGAACTCTATAACATAACTTGGATTTATAGTTTCAAATTTTAGGATAATTGCAATTATCTGAAATTCTTAAATAACTATTACATATAAACATGCTAAAGTATATGCCTTTGTGATTTTTTCTCCTGAAAATTTTGAGGGTTTAATATTTTCTGAAAAAGCCATTGCTTGTAATTAATTCTTCAATGCCAGTCTGCTATGTCAGCTCTCATCTGTGTAATGTCTAAAATCTATGAATTGTTTAGTAAATATATGCTGAAAAAAATTAGTAAATGGTAGTGAACTAGAGACTTGTGGCTGAACAGCAATCAGTCACAGATAAATTTTCAGAGTGTAAGGGAAATCCTCAAAGGTGGTATGCTGAGAGAGGAAATAAATAGGTCAAAAAGGGGAAAGGAACGGACTAGGAGGAAGAGTAAATAAATAGATAAAGGTGATAGTGGTTATACTAGGTTACATAATACGAAAGGAATATTTCTTTTATATTCTTTGATAGTGTCTTAGCCACATATCAGATACACATCACTTGCCTCTTACAGCTGAGGTGGCCATATTGAATAGTGAAATTTATAGAAAATTAATTATTATGGATAATTTATGGAACATCAATGATGGAAAAAAGTATAGAGTGAGAAGAAACGACAAAAAGAAATTTAACAATGATTAGTTAGAAAAATATGTAACAACAATTAAAATATTTTGTAGAGGTATCCAGGAAAATATGGTGACAAAATAACCTAGGGGAGTAATACAGTCAATAGTGCTCTTGAATTGTCAGTTTCCTTGACTAATTTTACTATGCTGATTGAAGAAATAAGAGATCCCAGAAGTTTATCCCAAAGGTAAACAACTAGTCCAGTTAAAATTCATAAATTTGAAAAAAAAAAAAGATTTATGCTTCTGATTGTGTATTTTATTAGCATACTAGGTTTGGTGTCTGTAAACCTTTAGTATTTCCATCAAAAATAGTAATTAGGCCCTCCCTGGTGGCGCAGCGGGTTAAAGCACTGCACTGAGAATCTAAAGCCGCTTCCGCATGAGTTCGATTCCCGCCTGCCCCGGAGGTGACCATATGGCGTGGCAGACCTCTCCTGACCCGCCCTCTGCTCCCCTCAGCAGTGTACTTCGTCGATCTGTCTGTTCTGCTCCCCACTCTGTCTCTGGTGAAGCCTCTCACCCTCCGTATCTCTGGCCTGTACCCCAGTTCTGTATGAATAAATAAATAAATCTTTAAAAAAAAATAGTAATTAATTCACATTAATTTAAAAATTGCCATAACTTGCAAAATCATGTATGCTGTATGCAAAACAGTTATTCTATAGCAAAGTTTTCAAAGCTAAGTTCAGGTCAATCCAAAGATGTTTGATGGAAAAGAGGGAGAGTTAAGTCAGGAGGTAACAATTAAGGAAATGTCTTAAACACTAACTCTATTTTGGTTTTCTCTAGCCTTTCCACTCTTCCCACTGTGTTAGTCACCATCCCACAATTTCCTTTCATGTCATTGAAAGTAAATTCACTCAAAGAATAGAGAGTCATCTGTCTGCATGCTTTCACTACTCTAAAAACAACTTGTATTGCCCACTACTTGCAATATTTAAGTCTAGTCAGACTCATTTTATTCAAGTATCTTCCACTGTCTGCTCAAAATAAACACTATTGGAAAAATTTACTATGGTAATCTTCTGTGAGTTTTTTTCTCCACGAACTCAAAACATTCTTTAAATATGTGAGAGGGGAAAGCCCAATCATTATGCTTACCAGGACTTCATTGCATCTTCTGACAGTTCAGATAAACTTCTAAAATTAATGTTAATATAAGCAAACATGTAACTGGTACATTTGGGTGAGGGGACTACTTGAAAGAGTTACTTTACCTGTAAACGAAGTTTGCTTGCATTTATTTTATTTTATTGCGTGAAAATGCCATGGACTATGTGCAAAATCAAAGGGTATGTCGCTGATAATTTTGTTTGACAGTCTCTGCAGCTTGTTTAACCAGGAAAGTCTGTTCTCATAGACTTTGATGTTGGCCCAAATGAAAGTTTGACAACAGACTAGGTGTTCTATATTCCTATGTGTTCTGTGTTTCTAAAAATCACAACATCTGGTAAACCAACACCATCAGCTGCAGTGGTTGCCAGGAGATGAAGGCTGGTATACACACACACACACACACACACACACACTTTAACACCATTCCTATGTTAAAGCATTATGAATATTGTGCTTACCATAACAGATCTCAAGGCTTATTTTATCTTCATTATTAAACCAAAGAATAGCTATAACTAAAAATTGCCTATATTTTCAATAACAGTTTTAACAATGTTTACTCAGTATTAATATGTATAAAGCCCTTAACTACTTTGAGATTTACTTTCCTTTTATTATCAAGACTCTATTCAATAGGACAACAGAATAAGATCTGTTAAAACTTTGAATGCTTTAAAATCTCATTATCTGAAAATTACCATCGCCAATTAGGAAACTATGGCAGTAAAATCATATGGAATAAAATAAAAGTGAAATTTGTAATATGTTATATTTGTTTTTAGGTATGTTCAGATGATTTTAGACATGACTCAGATTATTCATTATATGATTATACTGGATACATACATATATTTTAAATTATTTAATTTGATATTTCTTTAACCTCTTCTCCCTGGAAAATTCACAAAAAAGAAAAAAGCTTTCTTTTTTCCCAAAGGGAACATGAACTATTTTAACTCAACCAAGTTTTCTTTCATATCAATATCCAAAAGAAAATCAAAGTCACCCATGTCACCAAAAAAAAAAAAAAAATTACTCCTTTAAACTCCTACTCACAGCTGTTATCATAAATCATCGTCTTACAATCACATAAGATGGAAAAACAACCATAAAATAACTTGCCTTGATTTTAATTTTCTCTTTCTTAAGAAGTTAAGTGACCCTTGCTTGTTGGTGAATTATTTCCTTTTTTTGGTGCAGGTGATAGAAAAGATAGATGTCAGTGTTTGTATTCAGTTTCAGTAATTTGATAATGATTTTAACATTTTATTCAATTTTATAATATTGTACAAGAAATCATCTGCATCTGTTAAAATATTTTTTATTCCTTTGAAGTCTAGTAATTCCTATATAAATCTTAGTATAGCAGTCAGTTTCTTCCATTTTATTTTGTTTATTTCTCTTTATTTTGTTTGCATAATTATTTACTCAAGGGATGTTAGTATTTGGTATGGCTGTTTTGTGTGTCAAATTGGCTGGGGTAAAGGGTGCATAAAGAACTTGCAAAATCTTGCTGATGAGCATATCTGTGAGATGATTCCAGAAGAGATTTGACTAGGTGGTTTGAGTAAAACCTACTCCCCTCAGTAATGTGAGGTAGATAGCATCTGGTCCAGTAAGAGCTAAGAATAAAACAAACAGAGCCACGAAGGGCAACTTTCTCTCTCTGATTGAACTTGAACATCCATCTTTTCTTGGTTAAACTTTAAAACTCCTGATCCTTTGACCTTCATACCTGGCCTCGCACTTAACACCCATTCTTGGACTTTGAAATCAGACAGGTTCCAACTTCTGCCTCTCTGGCATTCAGATTTAGACTAGATTACATCACCTCCTTTCCTATATCTCCCACTTGCCTGGAGTAGATTATAAGATTTCTCAGCCTCTGTCATAACATGAGCCAATTCCTGTAATAAATCTCTTCCTGCACCTTGTAATAAGTATATAATATAGGCCATTTGACATATAACTATATAAGCTACTGGTTCTGCATGTCTGGAAAACAGACTAATAAAGTAGTCAGTTATCTCCATCACATATTATACACAAAAAATTTCTGGTTCTCAATATCATTGAGAGGAATAAGAGAACAAAGTCAATCTAAATTTTGTTAAGTTTTGTATAAATTGTGCTATAGAACAGTACAATAGAACAGTACAATAAATAAATCAACACAGAATTTGATCCTCTTGAATCTGAATAATTTGTTTGTTATATTGAATGGAATCTATGGCAAAAATGTTCAGCAATAAATGGTAATATTGTACATAATGTAATCCTGAAAACAGTAGTGAAGAAATGTACATATTATACAAACATTAAATATTTGTTGATTTGAACTGGTCTACTTCAGATAAAAATTTCTCAGCTAGTTCGATTATGTTTAAAAAGTTCTGTTTTTTTTTTTTTTTCAGTTAAGTTGTACTGATGACAGTTTATCGCTGTCATAGCTTGTCATGAGCGAATAGTGCAGTCATCTTGATCATAATGCTAATTTATTCTTTTGCTGAAAGCTGCAACAGAAGCTCTCTGACAAATCCATAGAAGGATGCTCCCTCCTGATTGGCAGGAAGTGTTTGGAGGTAGGCCTGCATGCACTGTGACCACACTCACTGCATTCTTCAGAGTTGTGGTAATGAAATTGAAAGCAACCTTTTGTGAAGCAAAAAAAACCTCAAAGTAATTGCTATGTACCATAACCTCTCTTTTCCTTTGGAAAGCAGATATAAACAGTGCATTTTCCTCATGGACCTAAATGTATTTACCAATATTGTTCACGGTGTATACTTTGCCAGTTGACATTACTTTAGTAAACTTATTATTATATGGTCAACACCTGCACCATAAATATAGAATAGAGAAGTTATATTATATTTATGTTTGGTGAAATGAAGTGTTACCCAAACTCTGATGTGGTGAAGACCTTTTGTGCTCTCTATACTTATGGGAGCTACATACTACTTAACATATACCAAATTGGGTAAGCAAACATGTTTGACTCAAAGTTCAACTTTATATGATCTCTGTGACCGGAGATTGGGTCATTTAGTTTATAATGTATAGTTTCAGAAAAGTTAGAATTCTAAATACATTTTGAATGCTTTAATAAGTTTTTAAGTTTCTCATTGAATAGCTGCATATTGAATAAAAGGAAGGCTTATACACTATATAGATGTTTTTTTTTTATTTGCATAGGAAACCATCAGAATTTTCTTTCAAGATCAGATGTGACTTAAGAGAAAATAATTGGAAAGTACAGAGTCTTATCATTTTCTGACATAATGTAATGATGATAGCATAGAAGCCAGAGAGAGTTGTATTTGTATCTCAGCTACCCTGTAGCTGTGTGTTATTGGATAACTTGCTTCAACTTTATGAACCTTATTTAAAAATATAGTTCATATACTGTAAGTTTGATTTAAATGATTTACGATGATTGATATAAAAGGCCACGCACAAACACAAACACAGTGTTTGGCATCAGTTATTGTTTTTGACATTACTTGTACTATTACTACTACTATTGTGCTTTTAGTAAAATATAATCTAGGTAGCCTGATACTTGTAGTTATTTTCTATATATTGTGAATATAGAAGTATAAATGTTACCACTATCAAATAGGTATCATCGAATGCTTATTGGCTTTCCCTCTGAGACAGCAAGGCTGTAAGAAAATGTGAAATAAGCATAACTTACTGATCTTTTTCTTTCTCAGTCAGTTTTCATTGCCATTGAAAAGAAATTTAGTTAGGATCTTCTAGAAGAAATTACAGGACCAAGCATAGGTATCATATCTCTTACATTAGTTAACAGTACTCTACTCATTTTTCAGATGAGGAGTTGAGACACAGAAATTCAGTTTACTAAGAAATAGCTATTGGCATTAAAAAAAAAATTTAACCCAATTATTTTCATGCTCTGTGGTGTAGTTCCAAAGCCTGAGACAAACCTTCAGCCTCAAGTTTCCGTTGGTAAAGCATAACATTCTTCTCTGTTCTTCAGTTGAAGGGAAGAGTGTTAACACATGAAAATGTGGTGAATACTATTCCTGCCAAGGAAAATGAGAAATGTGATTGGAAGATAAACCAGGATAATTGCCTTTGAAGAACTCATCTTATAATCACAAACATGAGCAGGTTACTGGTTTCTACAGTTGAAATCAATATTCACTTTCATTTTCTTTTTATCTGGAAGCAGAACTTGCCATTATACAATAAATGTGCTTCAGTGTATATACCTTTGTGCATACCTTCGTAAACATGTGCATGTGTGTCTGAGGAGACTTTCTTGAAATGGAATAACTGGGTTGGGGAACAAATTTTTTTATATTGATAAAAAAATTATTTTCTGTGAATTTTTCCCTACTCATTGAGTGCTTGAGAGTCTTTGCCCATCAGCAGAATTTGACATAGAATCAGCCATACTTTTTTTTAAAAGATTTATTTATTTATGTATACCGAACTGGGGTATAAGCCAGAAGTGCAGGGGGCAGTGGAAGGATTCATCAGAGGCAGAGCAGGGAGCAGAACAGGCAGACTGACAAAGTACACTTCTGAGGGGAGCAGTGGGTAGGTCAGGAGAGGTCTGCCATGCCATGTAGATCACCTCTGGGGCTGGGGATTGAACTCACACTGAAGTGACTCTGGCTCTCTTGCAGTGCTGTGCTTTAACCCTTGCGCCACCAGGGAGCACCAAATCAGTCATACTTCTATACAGTAAGATGTCTTAGAACTATTTAAAATAATGAGGTGACTATGTAAACTAACATGGGTAAATCTAATGTTAAGAGATTACTTATGTTAAGATGTTACTTATTTTGGGAATTGTTTGATTTCATTTTTTTTATTGTAAAAATATGCAATATAAAAGTTACCATCTTAGCCATTTTAAAATAAAGTTCAAAAGTGTGAAGCTTATTCGCATTGTTGTGAAACAATCTGCATATCTTTTCCATCTAGCAAATGTTAACCTCCTCCCCATTAAACTACTCGCCTTTCTCCTACTTCCCAGACTCTTGTAACCATGTTAGGAGAAAAGTCATTTTAGGCTAGAGTCTGATAGCCTATACTCTTAGTTTTCAGAGTAATTCAATTTTTATCCCTAGGCCACCTGAGGACAATCATATTCCTCACAGAAGTATAAAACACTCATTTTTTGGCCAACCCTTTAAAAGTTGTTGTGGATAGAGTGGGGAGATAAGAAACAGACCAGGAAATAAGATTGAAACCCTGGAGGAAAGTGAAAAGCCAAATATATGGGTTTCTCCCAGATATTACTTGCTGTTCTCTCCTTTACCTGATTGCAGATGTCATAAGTGATTATGTATACCATCCCCAGGGAGCCGGCCCAGAGATAGGGGGATGAATGTATGATTCTCACTGATCTAAAAGGAGGCCAAGAAAAAAGCTATTAGACTAGAATATAAGTACTTCACCAGAACCTCACTGTTGTGGAGAGACAGAAAATGCAAGAGCAAGACATAAAGTTAGAAAGCATGATATGAATTTTTTTCCCCTGCTTTAATTACTAGTGACTGACTTCAAAGATGACTAGTGTTTTAATAAAACTGTATTGTTTGGAAAATCCACGCTGGGGAATTAGCTACTTGTAATTTTCTCCAAAACCTAGGAGCTCAAAACTAGTTGAGAGCCTTGAGCATTTGTTTCCTCCTTCACAAGTGTAGCCTTGACTGTCAATGGGCAGGGGAGAGCTGCAGAGAGACTGAAAGCAGTGGACAAGTATGAGCTAGCAAATTCCTTTCTGTTTTTCAGATAGGAACATCTATTGTGCTATTTCTGTTTTTCCTAAGATTGTCTGTTGTAAGGTGGGAATGGATACTTTTATAATTAGAATTCTGTTGTGGTGTTCTGAGGGCTCAAATGTGAACTTGATTAAAAGAAAGTCATTTTACCCAAAGAAGCAGTCTTGGCAAAGGGTGATTGAATGTGTCTGTGGGTTGTACCCTTCGGGAAGAGGATGTGTATATTTTCATTGTAAGTGAAGTAAATATAATTATGTTAGGTGGGATTATTCATTGAATTGTATATATGTGCATTAATTCGGCAGCTAAGAGATAATATGAACTGGACGGGATTCTGCCACCCTTGTTTTCCCACACTGCATAGATTAACAGCTAACTCTATTCTTTTGGGGGGCCACATCTTGTCTGTTTGTGCTTCTGGTAAGATAAATGTCATGCTTACTCTCCTAACTTCCTCCTCTCTGTGTGGATGCAGAAGTGTCTGACATAGGTGTGAGTTGCCATCTTACCTACAATCATTGGACCAGTGATAGCAGTGAAATTGTTCTCTGGGACTTAAGTGCTGGAGGTGATAATAGCTCATTCCTCTGAGGTCACTAAGCCTTGTTGATAATAATCTAGAGTTTCAATGTGGAAGTTTTAATACATTCTCCTTTCACATAGAGAAATCTTACTTAGGTTAAAACAAAGTGACCAAAACTTTGCTTTCTGGCGAAGCCAGAAAGCAGTGACTAAGTCAATATAGTTTTGTTACCTCACAGTAACCTCTGAGTCAAAATCTTCCACAGTTGTGTAGTAAAGAAAGGAGACAAGGTAATTAAGTGATGGAAACCTAACTGAATCAACTTGAGTCACATATATTTTAGCATTTTCTCGAGGCTATTTAAGAAATCATAATCACAATATAAATATAAATGCTTCACATGAAGAAAATGTTCTAGCTTACCATTCATTAAAATTCAAGTCTCCGTTACCTGAAAACGGACATTATACAAAGAGGTATACAAACTGTTATTTTTTTTTTAAATATCTTTTTTTTATCATTTATTTATTCATACAGAACTGGGGTACAGGCCAGAGATGCAGAGGGTGAGAGGATTCACCATAGAGAGAGTGGGGAGCAGAACAGGCAGATCGACGGAGTACACTGCTGAAGGGAGCAGCGGGCGGGTCAGGAGAGGTCTGTCACGCCATGTGGATCTCCTCCAGGGCAGGCGGGGATCAAACTCATGCGGAAGTGACTAAAGCTTCTTAGTGCTGTGCTTTAACCTGCTGTGCCACCAGGGAGGGCCGCAAACTGTTATTTTTATAGTTTTTGGCTCAATTTTTCTAAAAGGGTATTGAAAATAGATATTAAAAGATATTAATAGATATTTAAAGCTAATAAGAAAATTACATTAAATACAAGGTAGCTTTTTCATCAAAGCAAGTGTTTAATGAATAATATATTCAGTATGTGTTTGTTACAGGTAGAGGAGAAATAAGCTATCTTGGCTGACATTTAACATCTCATAAACATCCTAAACATCTGTAGTAGAAACCTAGGTACCCAGGAAGCAAAAGATCTATGCTCATCTCTAAAAGCATGATTTTGTGTTTTATTTAAAAGTGAATCTAACTTTGATTTTAAAAACTGTGCTGGAGTATGAAATGCATTTTTATCTAATAAGCAATTTAGAAGTAAACACAATCAGTTTGTTAATATTCATCATATTTTTCACATGAAATTTGAGAAAATGGTGTGCTGCCTTAATAGTAGTGTATAACATGGAGTGTACCAAATTTCTAATACTTTCAATTTTTTTTCTCATTTTCTTAGTTGAAGTAGCAACATGAGTTTTCCTAGTTCATGTTTTTAGTGAGTTAAAATTTCTAGAATCCTGTGCTCAGCAGATTCTGCACACAGAAAACAGATGCAAGAAAGAACAGAAATTTATTAACATGTACCTGAACTTCAAGAGACCTTTCCCCATGTGTCAGCAAAATTAGATATATTGTGTTACAAAGTTGCACCTTCTCATTATTCCATGTTAAAACTGCTTAGCTGTATTGCTCTGTGATACAAGCAGATTAATTTTTGTATACTTAATAGGAGGTGAGACACTGCTTGCTAAAACAGTGTAAGCTGTAGGATTTAGAATTATATGTTAATTGATAGGTCACCAGGGGTTTCAAAATTATAAGCAGGTCAAATATGACCTGGGATTATTTTCACTTTCAATGTTTGCTTCATAAATTTGATTATTTAACTATTACCACATTAAAATATCTATGGTGAAAGACCTATTATTTATATTATAGCAAATAATATAAACATACATTCTTTAATAAATGATATTTTATTTTAATTTTTTCTAATAATTGGTAAACTAGTTGTCTCAATTATAAATTGCTCAGATATCATTAAAATGTATATTAAATAAATAAGGACTTTATAAAGTTTTTGAGTATCACTTATCAAGAATTTAAGTCTCTCATGGTTTATTATCATGGAGTACATAGTTTGTACTATGTGTCTATTGACAGTTTAGGGTGGGGCATTATTCCTGACAATTAAAATTAATGTTGTTCTGTCTCAAAACAGTGAAACCAAAAATGAATTTACTAATAAGACTGAATTGAGGGATTTTTAACAAAATAAATTCATAAATATTTGCTTTCTTGTTCACTTAGAAATTACATGAAATGATGATATAAATCTGTAATGAGATGTTAGATAGCTTTTCCCTGAGATATATAAAATAAAACTGTTTGGAAAGAGGTTAGATAAACTTTGGAGGACCCTTCAGGTTTTTGAATCAGTGATTCTGTGATGTAAGCAAATAAGACAGTATGGATTTGAAGTGGATATATTTGGCCAAGTCTTTCTAGAAGCCAAACTAGTCATCTGGTTTTAATGAGGCTCTTTGGAATGAAAAAATTTTAATGTTTGGCTTGGGGGAAACTATAGTTCTAATTATTCCTCTTTGAGCAGCATGTGTGCAGAGCTACCTAGTTTAGGTTGAAGTGTAAAATATCAGCACATTTCAGGTATTCTATAGGTAAAAAATTTTAATACAAGGGCATTAATGTTTCTAATGGAATTTGAAAAAAAAAATAAAAATAAGCTAGGGTTAGCATAACCTACTGTCTAATTTTTTTAAAATACATTTCCGTTCCTTCCAAATACATAAAAAGATCTGAATCAAGTAGCTTTGAGTGAGAGGATTATAAATATTTGATCATAGCCAGATGTTTTAAATCTCTACTAACTATAGACAAAAGGGCAGATTAGATTGCATCACCTAAGGGACAGTTACTACATTGAGATGGAATAAATTAGTATCTAAAGTTTTTCAATTCTGAAATCCTGGTTTATAATGTCAGTTGTTTTGTGGATATCCACTGGGAGGTAGTAATACTTTCATAACCTCTGACCAGTATCAATCAAACACTATCAGGAGGCACAGCAGTTAAAAATAAATAAATAAATAAATAAACAAACATAATATATGCATATATATTTTTAAACTATAATATCCACAATATTGCATAAGGTAAGCATGGATATGAGAAATACTATTTAACATAATAGATAATAGATTTTTAAGATTTTTTATTAGCCAAAGAATGCCTTAAAGTTTATTTCATATTAATGATATCAACCTAATTGTTAGAAACAAATCTACTCTATTTAATACTGTTTTCTTTAAGTAGTGTTTAACATCCCACCTGTTTTGATAGCACATATAAAGCTATGTAAATATAAACAACTACATGGATAACTGAGAAACAATGAGCACACTACAAAAGACACTGGATATGTATTATAGAAAAAAAGTGTATTCTTAGTCTATTAGGTTAAGGTAGTGTATGCATTGTTCTATCAGAAGAAAAGGCTATGTCTTGTGTAAAGACCATTGTAAAGCCTCATTTCTTTTTTCTTTTTCTTTTTTTTAAAGATTTGTTTTTTTGTGCATATGGAACTGGGGTAGAGGTACAGGGGCGGTGAGAGGCTTCACTAGAGACAGAGTGGGGAACAGAACAGGCAGATTGATGAAGTACACTGCTGAGGGGAGCAGCGGGCGGGTCAGGAGAGGTCTGCCACGCCATGTGGTCATCTCTGGGGTAGGCAGGGATCGAACTCATGCGGAAGTGGCTTTCCATTCTCAGTGCTGCGCTTTAACCCACAGCACCACCAGGGAGGGTGCAAGCCTCATTTCTTAGATATGAAAGTAACTGTGTGACTCAGGGGTGCCCAGGGATCCCAAACTGTTAAGAAATGCACATTATAAAGGGGTTGGCCATCCATACCGAAAAGGCAAAGAAAGCAGATTCTTAGTGTAAAAGATCTCGAAGTATTTCAAGAGACAAAAAAGATTGACAGAGATTGAAGAGACAGGAAGAGAATGTGTTACTACATATCAGAATTTGTGTAGGTTTTTTTTTTCACTTTTCCTCTCAAAATACAAAACAATAACTTATTAGATACAGTCAGGTTATGGTAATTGTCAATTTTGTACTACATATTACAACTTGTAATTTGGCCAAATGTATTTTTATTAATTCTTTTAATGGAAAAATAATTTAGTTGACATAGTGTAATAGAATTCATGGTAGACTTATCAAATAAGTTGACTATGGTTTGCCATATATGATTTCCATTCATATATACAATATTACCTAAAAATAAGATTGTTAAACCAATTTTTTTTATAATGCATTTACTAGTGCTAAGTTGCTTAATGCCATTTTATATGTGGTCTACTAAATATAAGTTTATGTTTACCAGTAAAATACCCAGTTTGGTAACTTAGGTCATGTCTTCTTCATCTTCTTATAGTTGGCAGTAAGTGTAGGCGTATGTCTGGGTCACTTGCCCAACTGTACCAGTAGCTCCCTTTCATTTCCTTTTCCTGATTCAGCAACAAGCAGGAGTGACAGGATGGCCACCAGTCTTCTAGACAAAATATAGCTGGGTGAGAGTGAATGTTTCCACTACTTTAATCACCTGGGAATCCTCTGTGGTCACTACCTTCATGGAAAAAGGACAAAAATTGTATTTTCAGTGATAGCATCCCTTGAAATATCTTTTGTTTCAGAACCAAACCACAAAGATGGTTCCAATTAGACATAGAAATGTTTACTCTGAGTCAGATGGTAGCTACCACATGCTGGGGTGAGGGATTCCCTAAGTAGGTATTGGGTTTTCTGTAGACACAAAAGTCTCTGATATGAATTTTAGTGGCTGATTTTTTTTAATTTAATTTGCTGATTTTTTATTCAGCAACTTTATTTTGACTACTTTGTATGAGAAATGGAGCTACCTTCTGTAATAGAAAGCTAAGTGAGAAGCCTTCCCAAAATATGGTAGTTCATGACTGTAATAGATGAGTTTATGAAAATACAAAAATAGACACACCAGTATACAGTTTATAATTAGCATCATTAAAATGCATTGGGGAATTTAGAGCAAAAAGGACTCACATCAGTTAAGAAATATCAAGAGAAATTTACACAGTAACATTGATGTGTGCTTTGTGAACTTGTAGAATATCAATACTCTGGAAGAGAATGGCATTTTCAGGAGAAGAAAGATTTGTGCACGTGTTTCAGGAAAATAAGGGGTCTGCTTGGATTGGCCTGTGGGCTGTACACAGGGATTATTGGAGTCAAAGGCTAAAAACTAAGTCTGCTTTTGATTTGAGAAGCCAATTTGAACAAATTATATTTAATTTTTTAGCCATTTTAGTGTTATAACAGTCTAACCATGACTTAGAACAATTCATGTAATGTTTTATTTATTTTTTAATCTTTAAAAAAAAAAGATTATGCATACAGAACTGGGGTACAAGCCAGAGGTGTGGGGGTGAGAGGATTTACCAGAGACAGAGTAGGGAGTAGAACAGGAGAAATGACTGAAATATGCTACTGAGGGGAGCAGCGGACATGTCAAAGAAGTCTGCCATGCCATCTGGGTCACCTTCCTGGCTGGGGATTGAACTTGTGATGCAATTACTGTGAATAGCTTCATAGTGCTGTGCTTTAACCAGTTGCGCCACCAAGGAGGGCTTTCATCTAATGTTTTAATGTAAATGAAATGTTATTAGAAAAGATTAAAATAATAAGATCAAAGATGAGAGAACAAATAGAGGAATACTCTACAGGTAAAAATAAAAATAATCACAAAGGAAGAGAATCATTGATTAATCATTTAATTGATTATGAGGCATTTGATGGCAGACACTAAACTGTTCTATTAATTTGGTCTAGAAAAATCCCAGTTTTATTTATTTGTTTACAGACTAATGTAGAAAAATAAGGATTTGGCTTTCACCATATTTAGTTTGAATTCCAGGTATTACTTTAGATTACAATTTATTAGACACTTGAAAACAGGGAGCATGAAGTCTAGAGATTAGAAATTATTCAATTGATGGTAATTCCAGAGGTTGCTAAATGCCAACTTAAAAGTCTTTATTTTCTTAGCAACACTGTAGCATATTCAGTATGCATTAATTATATGATTAGTTTTGTTCTGCATTCATTTTCAGTGTGTTCATGATTTTTCCTCCTCATGGTTCTAGCAGATAATGCTTGGGTATGCAGTAGTTGGTGATGATCTCATTATCCCTATTCCTTCCTTCCTCACTTCTTCTCTCCCCTCCCCTCCTCTCCCTTTTTCTCCTGTCTCCTTCCCTTTTCCCCCTCCCCTATTCCACTCCCCTTCCCTCCATTGTACAAATTCTCTTTCTTTATTACTCATTCAGTGATAAACACTATAATATGCCTAATAATACCTAATTGCAGTGCAAGCAAAGATGAATGAAATGTTTTTTTTTTTTCTTCCTCATGAGATAAAGTTTAAGAAGTACAACATCATTGCTATTAAGTCTGGTTTTAGAATTGTCACTTTGAGATTTCCATCATAATGATAATTTTGGTCAAGACTCACTTAAAAGTCAGAAATTATGAGGTAGTAAAAAAATTAAAAAAACAATAGCTATTTAGCAAGTAGCTATAAAAATATTTAGGTTTCTGTATTCATAAGAAACAATCATACTTCGGTGATAAAAACCCTTGTGATAAGACATCGTATTTTTCAGTCTGGCATATGAAACAATTTAGACAATATTACTTGTTTATAACAAAAGTGAAGTTTCATATGATTAAGTTTATATTTGTCATTCTTGAAGTTAAAATGCTACTGTTTAAATTTGTTTTAATATGTTCAGTAGATTACTTACCATTAAGATGTGCAGGATGACTTCCAGGTTGACAAGTATTTATACATTCTTTTCTTACTTGCTTTTATTCTATTCTTTAAAAAGTTTATGTGAACCGGAAGACTAATAATCTATATCTGTGTATACAATCATTTTGTTATCATTGCCTTAATAGTACAGGAGGCTACATATTTAATATTATTCAACAATAATTGAATGAACTATAAAACTATGCACTTCTTGGATATTAAATTACACTTCACCAAAAAGGATAGCTTTATCAAGTTTTGTTACCTCCAACAGGAATAACTAAACAATAGTAACAACTGTTGCAAACCACCATCATTCCAAAGTTTTAAGACTACAAAATTCTTAATCTTGTACGAGACCAAAATAAATAATATTTAATATATATATATATTTAATTTTGACAGTTTTTCTGTAATTTCATTTTGTAATACAATGTATATCTGTGTGTATTGTTGCTATTACAATGTAATTCAGGGCCCTCCCTGGTGGTGCAGCGGGTTAAAGCACAGCACAAAGAAGCTTAAGCCACTTCCATATGAGTTTGATCCCCACCTGTCCCGGAGGATGCACATGACG
>NW_004567106.1:36652482-36653851 GCF_000260355.1 Condylura cristata | reverse complement strand
TCTCCACTATAGTTAAGAAAAAATGAAAATACAGCAGTAATAGTAATTTCTCTTGAGCATGCTACCTCTATTTAGAAAATAATAAGTTAGGCATAAGACATAAATTTTCTGTTTCTATTTGATCACCTTTATCTATTTGCTTTGGAATTTTGAAACTTAAAGAGCACATCTGACAGTATTAAGAAAGAAAAAAAGTGTGTTTGTTTTTATGACTTTTAAGGAAGACAGGGGCTTAAGGTTAGGGTTTACCAGTATCTCTTATTGCCTTTATCATCCTCTGTAATATCACTAGTGAGATTGCCTAGGAACAATCATTAAGTTGGTGTTATGTTGTTTAGTTATAATGTCTTAATTGAGATAGAGAAAACTTTACCTTGACTTTGACTATTAGGGTTAATTAGGAATAGATACATAGTATAATTTCTTTGAAAAGCTTGGAAAATCTATAAATTAATTATTCAAAACATTTTATATACAAATTTCACTTTATAATTCCATGCTTTAACTACCTCCTCATGCAAAGATCAAAGTTTTTAAAAATATAATGGTTTCTTTTTGTAGGGCTAACTTTTATCCTCTTCATTTTCTGTTTTGTCCTTTGGGTATACTCTTTCTAAAGTTGTTTAAAAAGGAAAAAAGAAGCCTTCAGATCTTTGGGTTTCTTTATTTACCCAAGGAAAACATTGACTATGAATAGCAAATGCTTCAAAATGATGAGAAGTCAAATGAAAGAGTCTATAACTTATTATTTTTTAAATTTTCATCTTTCAGTGAATAGAAACATCATACTGTTTGTGGGCAAAGCTATAATTCATTTATGAAAATTTGTAATAAAATGGTTTATATTATAAAACTTATAATGGTGATTAGAATTGAAAAACTATACATATATAAATACTGTAGCTGATAAGACTATTTTGAGCTTTGTCAATAATAATTTCTCTCAGAAAATTATCATTTCTATTTAATTTGAAGCTAATTGAATGCTTTATATCATAGGACTTTTATATCAGTAGTTTACATGTAGAAGTTGGGTAGAAGACTAACAAAACCCATACCTCTTCCCTCCTGCAGAAAACCTCAAACTAATGAGCCCCTTTATTCTTCTGGCATTTCTTATTTAATGTACACTAACTTGTGATCTTTTTATTTTTGTTCTTGCCAGTGAATAATATAAAAATTTAAAATTATTTCTTTTTTTCAATTTTAGTAGTTCTTTAGCAAAAGTTTCCCTGCTCCCAACCAATCCTCTTAGTACTAAGTATGTAAGGCTATTACATAAGTTTTTTCTGCTTTTATATTTTTCTGTTCTAAAAGTTCCATTATCTCTCTATAACCGTTTCCATCTTTTTGAATTTTCTTACTTTTT
>NW_004567106.1:36650720-36652322 GCF_000260355.1 Condylura cristata | reverse complement strand
TTAACTAGTTTGAACTCAAACTCAAAACTCTCTTGAAGGTAAGGCAAGATGACAGCAAAGTGAAAATGCTAGCTCATCTCCACATATTCACAGCTAAATCACAGTAGAACAAAGTTAGTGATTCCTAAAAGAAAAATAGATAAAGCTCTTGCTAGGAGTAGTTTTGAAGAGTGAGTCGCCATTATAAAGTAGGACAAGGCAAACTGGTAGCTTGCTGGGGCTGTTAGGGTGAGTTCCAGAGGCCTGCTGGGCCTTGCAGTCAGAGAGAAGAACTGATAAGGCCCATACACAGAGACCCAGGGTAGGACTTAGAGAGGACTGGGGCTGATCCTGGCCACAGTCCCACAGGCAGTAGCCTGTGGCAGATATCAGCAAGCACTTGACTGGGACCTGGAAGTAGACCTACCAAGTAGACTTCCTGCAGACAGATCTCAGTGAGGATGTGCAAAAAAAGAAACTCTTGTATTCTTGTTGAGTCTATAATCTTGCCCATCCTCTGTGAAAAACTGAATGGAGGGTCCTTACAATATTAAAAATAGATTTAATAGCCAGCAACTCCATTTCTAGGCATAAGAATAGAATGCAAAACCACTAATTCAAAGGGATGTATGCATTCCTGTATTCACTGAAGCACCATTTATAATAGCCAAATTGTGGGAAAAAACTAAACTGCCTATCCACAGAACAGTGGATATGTATATGAGCCCTGGTTGGCAAAGCATGCACGCAGAGTTATTTTGAGAGAGATCCCAGGACAGAAGAGGAAAGTGATGGCTTGAGCAGATCACTGTAGTGTACACACACACACACACACACACACACACACACCCACCATGGAATACTACTCATCTATGTATAAAAATGTTGAACTCCTGCCATTTGCAATGACATGGATGGAAGTGGAAGGATTGAGCTAAATGGGGTAACTCAAAACCAGGTAGATGCAATTATAATCTCCAACAATAGAAGGACAAAGCTTAAAATATCAAGGGTTGGGAAGACACTGGAATGAAGTGTGGAATGAACACAACAGTGAGCGGGAAGGACCGAATGGCACAACTGGACTGGACAGACTCAATTCCTCTGCCCTCTTCAATGAGCCAGCAGATGGAAGAAACAGGAGCCAGGCATGTGACATGTTTTGAAATGGAAACAAAGACATAAACAATAAAAATAAACTAGCAAAATGGATAAATTTTTAAAAAATCACTTAGAAAATAAAAGACATGCTTACATTTTAATGTCAAGGTGTAAGTTCTCTTAAAATTTATGCTACTTTTTAAATAATTGGCACCATTTTTGATAACCGATGGTGATTTTTATTTGCAGACTATAAAATCCATTTCCATACATTCATACACTATGGAAAAAAATACTGACTTGTAGAAAACATACTCTTGAATTCTCTTAGACTTAAGAATATATATTTTGGCCCTCCCTGGTGGCACAGTGGGTTAAAGCATAGCACTAAGAAGCTAAAGCCACTTCAACATAAGTTTGATCCCCATCCCAGAGGTGATCCACATGGTGTGCAGACCTCTCCTGACCTGCCCACGGCTCCCCTCAGCAGTGTACTTTGTCAGTCAGCCTGTTCCGCTCCCC
>NW_004567106.1:36649186-36650455 GCF_000260355.1 Condylura cristata | reverse complement strand
AGAGGTCTGCCATGCCATGTGGTCACCTCCGGGGCAGGCGGGAATCGAACTCATGCGGAAGTGGCTTTAGCTTCTCAGTGCTGTGCTTTAACCAGTTGCGCCACATCAGGGAGGGCCCCATTTACCTTTTTGCAAGCTTTTTAAAATAAGTTACAAAATGAAAATTGCAGATAAAACAATGTAATTTTTTTCCCAGTCATCATCATATTTCTCTATTATAAAAAGAGGACATAAACTAAACATTAAATAGCAAAATAGCAACTTTTTCAATGATATAAATTAACACTATGTTGTAATAACTATGTCTCAACATACTAGGTATGAAAACCTAAGAAAATTATATAATTTTCATCTGAATTCTAAAATAAGGAATAGTCATTTTTCTTGTCTAACATAGTTTCAACTGTACAAATTAATAACAAAGCAAAAAGCTTTACAGTATAGGTTAATGATGTATTTTAGAAACTAGGCATTTGGCCAGTTGTGATTATTTTTTTAATTCTATAAATACAGTTTAAAGCCAAGACTGTCAAATGAACTTAAATAAAATTACTAGAATTGTGAAATCTATGAGCATCCTTGAATCCCTGGAGGTTCTCTCATATTAAACCTTGTATTGTGGCCAAAGTTAAAATTGTCTATTCATATTTCCCTCACTTGGTCTTCTCATTACAACTTCTAGCAATAGAAGAATGTTTTGCATTGGATGCCAAGGAAGTTAAGCAGTTAACTTATTCACATTTTATAGCTGTGTGATAAAGGAGACTGAGCTATTGATATACGTTCATAAGAATAGATTTAAAAGCAGGACTGTGGGAAAATGATTAAATATAAACGTAAAAATAAAGAAGCTTATAGATATTTAATAACATCAATGCAAATCAGTTGAATTTCAAAGAGTTAGCATTGCAAATTTATAAATTGGTAAATTCTAGATACTAGAATTCTTATTACCTACAGAATCTGAAGAATATTTTTCTTAATTTGAAATAGGTATATACCTAAATTTGATATGCTGTTGTTTTCTAATTTAAATTGATGCCTAAGAAATTTTTTTTATTTTATTTTATTATATAACAGTTTATTTTTACATAATTTTGTACATTTTTTTCCATCTCAATTGTAATCCCCACGGGTTTCCCATCACCATGTCACCCATGTGCCATCACCATAATCCCATGCACTTCCCTCCCCACCCCCCCACCCCCGTTTTTGATCCCATTCCCCACTCCACCTCCGCAAAATGTCTCTGGTATATGGTTGTTCATT
>NW_004567106.1:36628375-36647144 GCF_000260355.1 Condylura cristata | reverse complement strand
GGTTTCCCTTTGTAGGTTATTTGTTTCTTCCCTCTTGTCATTCTCATTATCTTGTCTTTATCTTGCAATCTTGGAATTTTTATTATGATATGTCTATCTGTTCTCCTCTCATCATGGTAGTTTGGGGTCCGTCTTGCTTCTTGGATGTCTACTTTCATCTCTTTCTTCAAATTAGGGAAGTTCTCTTCTATTATCTCTGTGAATATTTTCTCTATTCCTTGGCCTTTCTCTTCGCCTTCTGGGATACCTATAACTCTGATATTTCCTTTCCTAATGGTGTCAGATAGCTCTTAAAGTGTTTCTTCATTCCTTTTCCTTTTTACTTCTCGTTCTTTTCTAAGAAAAAATTTGTAATCAATAAATTTTAGATATGTAACTTTTTTATTTGCATGAATATTTATTTTTCTAGTATTGATTACTATCACACTAGATTTTAAGTTCCTAGAGATGAGACACTAGTGAGTTTATCTCTAGAAGGCCAAGAGTATGCATTCAAAAATGAATTAGCTCCATTTAGAAATCCTCAGGTATCCCAGATTTCTCTATCCATATTATTTCTGTTTAGGAAGTCTTGCCCTTACAAATGAGCATTAAATAACAACCCACCAAGAGTCTTTAAATTGTCACTACCCTAATTTTACCAGTTAATTTCCCGCTTTTTTTTTTTTTTTTAACCTGCTTGTTCTTTTTTAAATTTGATTTCCTGGTGGACTTTTTTTTTTTTTTTTTTTTGCTTTTATTTTCTCAACCTGTCTACATAGTTTACCTGTTCATCACAACCAAATGACCAAATCCTGGTCCTATTAAACTAATAAATATCTATTGAGTACATTTTATATCCCAGTTGCTCTTTGAAGTGCTAGGTGTAAATGACTAAGTCAGTCACTGACTTCCTTTATAGAGTGTGCATTCAAGTAGAGGGTGGGGTGGGAGGCAAACTATTAATAGATGCAAACATTGTGAGTGTTAAATAATATACCAAAAGAAAGTAAGTGCTAAAGAAATTAATAAGGCAGGGTAAGGGATATACCTGAATTAGGTAAAACAAGAGGGTTTTACATTACAATTTAGATGGGGCAAAGCCAGAGCAAACAAAGGAGGTCATCTTGTACATAGTTTTTCTGTCTTTGTAGAGATCAGCCAGTATTGCAGCATGACAATTATTTTCAATGAATGAGGAAATCAGAAGCTGAAGTAATTTGAATGAGAGCAGAAATATATGAAGTTAAGTCAGAATGGTGTAGTAGAAGGTTAGTTTAAACTTAAGCTATGGGCCATTACCAAGGTTTGTTTTCATTCTGTGTGAAAATTTCTGCAAAAGTGGCAGAGTTCTGTTCAAATCTTCTATCAGGTCACTAACTCATATGCTTATTTTCCCTAATAATAGGAGTATGTTCACATATCTCATTATAATAGCAGATTTTACTATATTCCTTTTAGCTTTATAAGCTTCATGTTAAATGTATCAGGTGAATACAAGTTAAGAATTGTTATATATCCCCTGTGAATTGAATATTAAAAAAAAAAATACTAGAGGTCATTTCGACCAAAAGAAAAAAAAAACAAACAACTTTTTTATCTTAAAACCTATATTGTCTGTAAGTAATCTACAGCTACTACAGTTCTTTTGGCTCTTATGTTCTTAGGGTTCTCTCTCTCTCTCTTTTTTTTTCTTAACCATTTCACTTCTTTCAACTTACTACTGTTTATGGACATAGCTTTCAGAATGAACTACAGGTAAATATAATTTTTCTTGTTTGCTGATGTTCTTTATTCAATCTTTTACAATACAGTCACTGTCTTTACCATGATTTAATTTTTACTGCCCTTCAATATTATTATTTTTATTTAGTTTAAGGTTCATTTACTTATTGTTATTTAGCTTTACTCTATTTTCTACATATATTAATTTGATAACATAAAAAATTAACGCTTAAAAATCATGCATTAAAATTTAGTATGCATGCATATCAATAATGTATGCCAGATTAATCAATATACTCATTCAGTAGGTGAATGGATATGTAGCTGTGAGTTATGCAGACAATAAAAATATGATCAGAACTAAAGTGAAATGAGGTACCATCATGAAGACATTGGAGCAACTTTATAGGTGTATTACTAATTAAAAAAAATCTGAAAAAGTTACATATAATATGATTTCAATACTTTCAAAGGTAGTTTCAAAATTAAAACTAAAATGGCAAGATCTGTGTAAGTTTCAGTGGTTGCCAGGGTTGGAAGAAGGGAAGAAGAGATGTATATGCAGGGTGCAGAGAATTTTCAAGGCATTTTTTTTTTTTTACAGATAACTTATTGTTTAATTGTTATTTATTGAGATAATTGTCATCCAACATTCTGATTCACGATATGTATAAATTGTGAAATTTATACATACAGTTATACATAAACATTTATACATAAACTTACTACAGTAAGTTTAGTTAACATCTAAATTACTTACACAGTTTTTTAAAGAATTGTCATATATCCCCTGTGAACTTGCCTATAAGTAATCTATAGCTACTATAGTTCTTTTTGGCTCTTATGTTCTTAGGGTTCTCTCTCTCACTCTCTCTTTTAACCATTTTACTTCTTTCAACTTACTACTGTTTATGGGTAGATCATTCAGAAGGAACTTACAGGTAAATAAGATGATCAGGACTAAAAAGAAATGAGTTACCATACTAGAGAACTTCTATGATTTACTTTCTCAGCTTCTTTTTTTAAAATTTGTGATGCCACATCCCTGTTCCTGCTTGTGGCTTCCAGTTTTCCATAACAAGGTACATAACAATAGTTAACATCTATCTAGAATCCACCCATTGTAATTTATATTCTTCTTTTAAAATTTCATTTAATTTTTAATTTTATATTTTCACACCACCATCCATTATTTCAATTTAATGCTTTCTTACTCTCCCACCCATCTTAACTTTAGAGACCTCAGTTTACTAGTGTCTGCAAAGTTTGTGTAAATACTTTTGCTCTGTCAAATTATCTGTTATGTAAATGTCCTACATCTTTCTTTTTCACTCTAATTTGCTTTACTACATACACATAATTCCCTTGAAATGCAAAAAGGGGAAAATTCTCTATATGATATTAATGTGATGGATATATGTTTTTATGCTATTGTAGAAAAATGTCATTAGAAAATAAATCATCAGAAGTAAACTGAACTTTAGGTGAATATGGTGTATCAGTAGGTTTACACTTAGTATGAAATGTACCACTCTGGGAAGTAATATTGGTAATGAGAAAGTTGCTATGTGTGAAAACCAGAAGTGTATGGGAAATATCTGAATCTTTCTCTAATTTTTTTGAAAGCCTAAAACTTCTTAAAAAATGAAAGATTTTTAACAACTAGAAAGGAAGTATGTAATGAATTGTACATCTATTTTGTACTTGTCAATCTCATTAGTGCTGAGAAAAGAATGAGATAAACACTACTTAAAATTTACATCTATTGACAGTGAAAAAGAATATATAACTTATTGTATAGTAGGTGATGTCCTTTTCAAAGTTAGTTAAGTAGGAACAATCAATAAATAATTTAAGAATGCTATAATACTAAAAATCTTAGAAACTCATATGAATACTTTTGTAATTATGCTGTTGACCTTGGAAAAGCAAGTAAAGAATCTTAGCATAATAAGTATTCTTTTAGGTTTTTCTTAGAAAATATTTGCTTTTTCTCTCTGATAGCCCTTTGCTGCATATTTTATGACTTTTTTTCCCTCCCTGATATCCTTTTGCTGTATTTTTTATGACTGCTTTCTTCATCAAACAGAAGATCCATAGTGTATTTGAGGTCAGTTTCCTGTAAAGATTTTTTTTTTTTACTTTATTTTTTGAAATGCTTTAAAAACTGATTTATCTCAAAAAGACATTCTAAGATTTTACTATTAATCAAATTAAATTAAAATACATAAACTTATATATGTTTTTAATGTAAAAATATTTCCATATTAAATTAACAGTAAAATACGTTTGAAAGTAAAGGTAGAATAAAACTCAAACTCAGTAACTACAAAAGAGTAAAACTAATTCTATTTATTTTTTGGAACATGAATATTTTATACTTATACAATGAACAAATAAGTTAACTTTCCAGTTCCTAGAGTGCTTGCATATCTGAATTATTCCCAGAAAAATTAAATGCATGTTCTAAGCAAAATAAGCCCTTCTTCCTTAAGAGATGGCACAGAAATAATTAACCTTTATTTGAGACTTGAATTTTTGAATATACAATTTGTTCCATTTGGAACAGAAATGTCTTGATAGGTCACTTGGGCAGCAAAAAAAGAATTTGCATTCATTATCTACCTTGATGAAAGCATAAGTGAAGCAATTTTCTTTAAGAAGAAAAGAAAACTGCAACCTTTTATAAGAAAATAGTGAGTTATTTTAGAAGTCAAGTAACTTGTCATTGCCCTTTTTTATATATGTATTATTTATCATTAGAAAACTAACAAGGATTAAAAATATGGTGAACCATAAAAGGTATAATTATTCACGGTAATTCCTTATCATACAGTATAGTGTTCAAAGAACTGCATAAGCTAGAATCCAGAAATTTTTGATTATGGTCCTGACTGTACTCAGTCAGCAGCTGAGTAGATTGGGCTAGTCTGTAAAGTTGGGTCAGTTTGTCCTCATAATCATTCAATTATAAATAAAATACTTAGCAAAAGTCCCACTAAGGCATAAAAATAGCTACCAAGTAATTGATAGTTTTTACAGTGTTGAAAGGGAAAGTACATTATCCATTAGATCATGTTTATATTTTTTAAAAACTTGTTTAATTGAAAAGCAGACAATTGTAAATGTATTAGACTCAGACATAATTAAATTTTGTGACATATTTTCTAAAGCATCTCAAAATGGTATATATTTAAGAACACTGGCGTCACAGTTTTGGCAACAGTGTTGGAAAATCATTCCTACAGTTAAGCTAATCATTGAGGTCAATTTGCCAAAATAATATAATGCTTCAGTCAGATAGCTTAGAAGTAATGCAATGATACTTTATTGTATGAAGCAAAAAAAAAAAAAACAAAAAACTGAATAAACCTAAACAGTTTTGCAGAACTACCAGTTAATACCTACATGTTTTCAATAATATGGCCTTAGTGGCTTAATTTGTGTGATTAGAGAAAATTAGTGTGTGTTCAAGGGAACCATGGTTTGCTATGTTTTGAACTGAAAATGTATTGTTGCATATTTTTGAAGCTCCAGCGTGTATTCAACACTTTAACAATTTACTGGCTTTATTTATTAAAGACTAATAAATAATAACCCATAGATAACATTCTTTAAAGTTCATCTACTTCCAGCATTTTTAAGAAGTACATCTGATTCTTTATTACTGCCTTATATTAGACCATGTTGGCCAAAAGAACAAGATGGAGAAATGGGCTTAACTCCCACCAGTGGTCAAGTCTGTCGCATTTAAATTTATATGTACTATTTTAAGAATTCCAACATTTTTATAAACATAAAATGTCACTTTATGATTTTATAATTCATAATAAAGCTATCAAAAGGTCTAGATTTTCAGCTTACAAAGAAACATATTATTTCCCTACAGACACATCTACTTGAGGAGCCAATTCTAATTGTAACAGAATGTGTAGAGTTTGAAATAAAAGAAAGGGTAGCTCTTATAATGTTGAGCCAAATTGCTTTTGCTTTTCTTTCACTGCAGTGATTGGACTATTATTTGATATATAATTTGTATTTATATGTTTATTGCCTTTTTTATTTACTGTACATACATTTCATGAGGCCCATGTCTGTGTTTCTAATCAGAAGCTAGGAGTGTGCTCAATATGTGAACAATAAATATTTGTAGAATGAATAAATAAACAAATGACTGGTTTGTAATATCTTGTTATGCTCTCAGAGACTTTTTGAAATAGTAAAGTTTTACCCACTAAAAGAAAATAAATTGACTTTTAAGTTTATTTTTGAAGTAGTAGAAAAATAGGAAGCAAGTTTTGCTCTTACTGTCTTTACTCCACTCCAAAGTTAGAAAAAGGTTTGTCAGCTCTTCAGGTTGATTCTGGTTGCAATTCTGATTTTTTTATTGTGTGTGTGTAATTTATATATACCTATGTATATGTGTATATATAAATTTATATAATTATGGATTATTATAATTACATATGTAAATATAAAATCCCCAAGAATAAATTTCAACCAAGGAAAACTTGTAAAAGTTGACACTGAGAATAGAAATTTTCTTTAAATGATTATTTATAGCAGTCTTCAATAATAGGATTAATTATTACCATTTACAAATAAGTATAGTTTTCTAAAAAGAAGAAAAATGAATCAATTAGTACTAAGAAAAAAGTGGATTTAGCCTTCAAACATTTATTTATTTGTGCTCTGCATGATTGAAATGTCTTGCCAACTTGCAGTGGACAGAGTTATAAGAGTTTATAAAAGCAAATAAATGAGTGTAATCTTACACTAAGGAAAGAAGGGAAAGAATTCTGTTGTATAAGCATTGAGTCTGTTTGCCATGTGGCATGTTTCCAGTATGATAAAGAATACCAAATTCTAAACTGATACAAGGATTTTGTGTATAGAGAAGATGTTTCTGTGCCAGCACTAAGGAGCACAATAAAACCTGCAGTAGGAAGGTTAAGTGAGAGTGAGGTTGTGAAATCCCATATTACCATTTTCAGGAGAGTTTTTGTGCTGTCAACAGTATTCTCTTTAATTGGAAAAGCTACTGTCCTCTTATTCATATGTTTGTGGCTGTATTGCACTGATATAATGTAAACCACCAGGGTAAGACAGAAACATGTGGAATACCTCAGGCAAGCTAGTAAGCTGGCACTTTTTCAAGCCAATACACTTTCAGTATATATTTCTTCTACATTAGTGTAGAAGGTTGACTTGTAAGTGGCAGAAAAGGAGGGAAAGTGGTATTGAAGGGAGTGGTCAGTCTCTTCCAAGTTTTTCAAATAATTTTGCCCAAGTCCCATTTATCTTGTAGTAAGTGGGGTTCATTTCTAAGAAGGTAATGTAATGCTACTCTGTTGATATGTGACCCCTTCCAGTTTTCACTCATCTACTTAAATAAATTACCAAGGAATTCTCCCTACCCTGTTGAACTTTTGTCACCAAGGGTTGGGGGGGGGGGGAGAGCGGAATCTGGTAAGCATTGTCTCTCCATGTTCATTTCAGGGGTTTTTAGCTCTCCTTTTGGATTTTGATCCTGAACAATTGCCTAAGTGGTCCGGCTCTTTTATAAAGTACAAAATGGGGCAACTTGACCTAGAAAAGCATGAGCTGAAACTCACTTTTAACAAAAATTTTGATGAAAACAATTGAGTTTGATCAAAATAAAGTACAGGGATAAACAATATTGGATTTTGCTTCACAATATAAACAGTTATACTTTTCAAGTTGGTTAAAGACCTAAGTATGAATATAAAATATGGAATCCTTTAGAAAATATTATACATTACTTTTCTACTTTAGGTTTAGGAGATTTCTTTAAAAGATTACAAAAAAATGAAGATCTTAAAGAAATGGATTGACAAATGTTAAAATTAAGAATTTCTCTTTTTAAAAATTAGGAATGATAAACACAAGTTGTGCTGTGGGAAGAGATTGTTGTCACATATGTAGTAAATGAAATATTAGTACCCAGAATGTATACATAATGCTCTTCAAAAACTCAGAAAACAGCTTAAACAACTGAGTAAAATTAATATATTTATAGAATAGAAGATATGTAGGGTCAGAGTTATCAAATACCCCTCATTAATAATCAGAAAAACACAAATTATAATTAGAGGTTATCATTTTGCATACGTGCATACACACACAAACACATAGGTTGGCAGCTAGTGTCAAAGTGAGCAAGTATGTAGAACATAGGAATGGAATTGCTACTGTGGTAGATAAAATTGGCTGCAAGTGAAATAAATTAAAGATAAAATTGATAACAGCAATTAAAAATGAACATTTTCATACTTTATGGACCAATAATAATTTTGCTCTTTGATATATACATTGAAGTCTAAAACCAGACAAATATACATGGTCTAGATTATGTGTTTCTCTTCTCAACTCTTTCAATAATGATATATTTCAATCTTATATCTTATACTCCAAATATGATCGATACATAATGATAGCTTTTTACTATCCTTAGAAGGATCAAGTAATATGCAATAGAAAGGGGAAGAAACTTATCTATCTATATATTCAGCACAAGAGGAATGTGTATCTATTCATTTGATAAGCAAATAAAATTAAGCTTTTCTTTCATAGGGGAATAAATCCAAGAGAAATGTAACTTAAGGATATAATTTATAAAAGCTTACTTTGTTATAAATTCCTTTAAAATAATTTAAAATTTATAAATGTGGCACTAAAAATGGCAAAACTGTTAAATGTGCCAATGCCAATGCTTATTATGCCAATATGTGCAGTGGTATGCTGAATAATGAGCATGATGTTTGGGGGGTCAAATAAAAGCATATTAGTTTTAAACTAAATTTAACTAGAATAGTTTTGCAGTATTTTTATGCAATATGACAAATCAGAATTTTAATTTATTAAATTCTTTTATGAAGGATAAAATAAGCTAAAATTTTAATGTCATTATTATCCCTCCAGATAGTAGATGATCTGTTTTTCACTTCATTATAACTAGTATGAACCACATAACTAAATACTGGAAATATACAGGCATTTATCAATGTTTCTATTTAAGATTAATTCTAATCATGAATTAATATCTTTCCTTATAATTCATTGAATTTTAACTATCTCTAGATTGTGCCCTGAACAAAACTAAATCCACCAGTCAAACTTAAGTAATTTTATGCCCCAGCTGAACATGTCCTAGCATATTGCCAAAGTTAATATCTGTCAAATTAGTCATGTTCATTCTGAGCATAGAAATGTGCTGATGTATGTGATTTCCAGGTTGATGGGAATGGCAACTTTAATATTTGTTTAGAGTACTCTGCAGTTCACTATATGATTTAAAATGTATTTCAATACTTAGAAAAATAACTGATACTATTATTTTGTAGATTAGAAAAACAGGCTCAGAAGGACTAAGAAATGTGCCAAATGTCCACAAATACTAAGTTTGGGTAGTGGTTCTTCATGATTCTGCTGCACTCTGATTTGAGGAACTAACTTCCCTTTAGCTATGGACTATGATTTTGAGAACATATATACACATAGAATAGTGTTGTAAGATGATTTTTCATCTATAACAAAGGTCAGAGAGGATGACCTGTAGCCCATTTTTAAGAATTTTGATTCCTTATATTGAGCAAACTTAACTGTGCTATAAGCCAGTATGTTTCCTGAGTCTACCTGGGCCTTTCATGTCGGTCCCTTGGGAACTTGGAGACAAGGAACACTAACATGAAAATGAGGCCATGCACAGTAAAATCCTTTGTCTCTGATCCAAGAGTCGTCTTTCTTTTGCCAGCACCTGTGGCCAACTAACTTGTTAGTTTACAAGTATGGTAAAATCTCAGACTTGTCACAGTTCCCAAAAATAAAATACGGAGCAGAGGAGCCAGTGAGTTCTTTGTTTTCATGGTTCAGTAACATTTTACATACTACAGTGGATCGCAGGACATCAGATTAATATTTTCAGGTCCCTGGGAATTTTTACATTAAAAATATGATTGTTATTGATGTTAGCTGCACTGAATATCTTATGTACAGCCATTTGGTATTGCATATAATTATATATGTATAGGATAACTCTGAAATTATATGAGCAACTAATGACAATGGCAGAATGTGGAATAGGAAGTACATCTGACAATAATGAGAAAGAGGTTTCTTTTTTAACCATACACATGTTTTTTGTAGAAAGCAGACTGTTACCATAGCTGGTAAAATAAAACTGTTTCATACTCGCAAATAATTGACTATCACATTGATCAGGTTAAGTAAAATTAATTTCTATATGCTTCAGTTTCCTCATTTATAACAGCATATTCTTATGTTGATCACCTTACTAGTTGTATTAAATGGGTTGTTAGCATAAATGTTTTAATATAGGCTTTAGAATAGAGTTCCCTATGTGTTGGCAATAATGACTCAAAATTATTTTCCAGTCTTCAACTAAAAAAAAAAGATTTACTTTCTTTATGCATCCAAGAACGGGGGTATAGTCGGAGGCATTAGGGGGGTGGTGTGAGAAGATTTGCCAGAGACAGAGTGGGAAGCACAACAGGCAGATCTACTGAAGTCCACTGCGAGGGGGGCAACAGGGAAGACAAGAGCAGTCTGCGTCCCATGTGGGTCACCGCCCTGGCCTGGCATCCAATTTGCCCTGTGCTGCAGTAGCTGCCAATAGCTTCATTGTGCTGACTTAACCCTTTGTACAGCCAGGGAGGCTTTCCAAGATCTATAATGAAATATTTATTTATATCCTTCTAAATTACTTTAAGCTTTTAGTATTTCATTATAAGAAAACAGGCACAAAATAAAGTAAAAATATTGAGATTATATAATTACTATTAAACCATGTAGCTATATAAAGCTACATGGATTATATGGATTATCATATAACCTGCTATGTATATATAGACAGGTATATATGTCATACAATGATGAAATTAATGCTAACGAACGTATACTTTGAATATATCAAGATCTTGGAAAGGGAGCAGTAAGTTAATACTGGATGCCTTAGCGACAAGCTTAATGTTACAGATCTTATAAGAGCATGGCAAGGAAATCTGAGGGCCAAAAACATAATCTGTTCTCTTGAAAAATTCCTTCTTTATATGAACCTGCCCCAGTAAATGGTTACTGTTTTTTTTTCCTTTCCTTTGTTTTTCCTATTTATTCATATATTATTTTATTCAGCAGTTATTTGTTATCTGTTAAGAAAAATGTCAACCAATAATACACAATTTGTCCTATATATTATTTCCGTAGCAACAAATATGAGGACTGAAGTTTAAAAATATTATGTAACTTGATAAAAACCACACAGCTTAGTTTTCTAATTTGTCAAATGTTAATAAAATATATTTATTTATTTACATTTAAATGAGGTACTAACTGGAAATTGTTCTAGTGCTTCTAACACTAATCACATATATATATACCATACTCCTGGAAAATCTCTGAAATTTCTAAAATTGGCACACTCAGGGACTGCTTTTTTCCTTGTAATTAAAAATACCACTATGAACATAACATACATTACTTTTATCCTACAACATACCAAATGTATTCTTCTTTCATTTCCCTAGTGGGGGAATATCTGAAATTAAAATTGTAGAAATTTTGCTTCTTGGGCTCTGACCCTGGAAGCTTAGGACTGAAATGATTTGGATTGTTCATTCTTGTTCCTTAACTACTGGTTGTGTACATAGAATCATAAGATACATATAAAAAAAAATAACGATGATTTTAGTAGTTCTATGGTCCTAGGCAACACCAAGGCAAGATATTCTGAGTCATTACTGCTAAGTCATTCTTGATTCTTTCTCAACCTTGGGTGGTACATGTTGACCTGATATGCCTACAAGGTTTCCAATATAATTGAGGAAGATACAAGGTTCGTAAATACCTAGTGCAAGCTAAAGTTGTGAAGTGACTCCCTGGAAGTATGACAAATGGATTCTGCCAAGAAATTTATTTCCAGTAATGGGGATATCTTGTATTGTCCCAGCTTGCGTCCTTTGAGCCCAAACACCGCACTTCCATGTACCTAAACATCACTGTATTGTTTGTGTCGATGGAAGGCATAAATGCTAAGATGACCTTCTAATATTACCTGCATTACATATACCTTTTCTAATATAATTAAGTTTCCCAGTCTACTTTAAAAGGGGTATAATATTACCCAAGACCAGCCCAACTATATTAGCCTCTAAAGGGGACTGCTTTCTTCTCAGTAAGAGAGATTTGAAGATTAGGAGACATTATATGTAAAGGAGATTTTCTTGCTGGTTTGGAAGATGGGGAGGGTCACAGAACCTTTAGGAGATGAAAGTGGTCTTTTCCTTTTTCTGGCAACCATCAAGGGAAGAATGGAATCTCACAACCATAGAAACTAAATTAGGTGGTCAGGCTGAAAGAGGACTGGAAGTGTCTATTGAGAACAGCCCCAACTGACCTTAGATTTTCAGCCAGTAAGACTTTATTCAGGTGTCTGAGTCACAATGTGTTCAGACTGTGACCAGCAGAACAGTGATCTAAAAACAGATTTTGTCTTAAGACACCATGTTTGTCTGAATTTCTTATATAGTTATACAAAGCCAAGGTACTTTAAGTACATATGCTCCACAACATCAAATAGATATTTGTTTAATTTCAATCAAATAAAGGTCTTTTTGTTTTCCTTCAGTACTAAGTTCAGGATCTTTGCTTGGTTTTCATTGGCACTTTTTAGCATGTGGAAGACTTAAGAGTCCAAAGACAGTTATACTAAGGCTGAGGTATTTGTATCTTTTAACCCATGTACCACTTCAAGGAAAGTTTCCTTCAAACTTTCCATGACAATCTTTCATTTATTTTTCAGTTGCCAAGACATTTCATTTCTGTGGTATTTCCTTAGTGTGGCTAAACCACACTTCAAACTTTCCCTGCCCTGGCAAAGTCTAGCAGTTTTATAGCCTGCATTATCTTCTACCCTGGAATATCATGGTCTGAAGTTTTTTCAAAGTTTCAAAAGCTTGACTTGTCTGCTGGAACAATTTAATGTCACTTAGGTACCTTTGAGATAAATAGTGAAAAGTTGAGTGTTTTAGAAATTACATATTTCCCCTCTACTTTCTCTCCCCCTCCTTCTTTCTCCTGCCACTGTCCCTCCCTGTGCTCATGCTTTCACCTTTACCTGTTTCTTTGCTAAGAAACCTGTTACTTTTCAAGAGTCACAATTCATAATTCCAAGTTTCAAAGTCTGCATAGGGCCTAGTGAGGTCTAGTTGAGCCAATTTTTTTTTTTGGATTGTTCTTCCTTGGGGGGGTTTTCCTTTTTTTTTTATTTTTGGGATTTTTAAAAAAAAATTATCTCTGAGGGTAAAGGAAAGAGTGAAGGCTACAGAAACATCTTTTTTACTGTTTCACTAGGTACTGTGTTTCATAACAGGAAAATATCATTGATGGTAAAATGTGCATTTTAAAAAGACTACTACAAGTTATATCATGATGCAGGCTTCTGAGATTTTAGAATTTTGATTTTTCAGTTTCATAAAAATTATAAATTACTCTTATGTATATGTAATTGGATATCATGGTTCTAAACTTCTTCATATTGAGAGTGCAGCTTTTAAAATAATTTTTCAACTCTGTTGCTGAAGTTTTTTTCTCAGTATGATCGGAAGTTTT
Organism: Condylura cristata; assembly: GCF_000260355.1. Taxonomy (NCBI): domain Eukaryota; kingdom Metazoa; phylum Chordata; class Mammalia; order Eulipotyphla; family Talpidae; genus Condylura; species Condylura cristata. Next base: position 36,633,794 of record NW_004567106.1, on the reverse strand, counting down.
AATGATAGGGAATTGTTAAAAAGAATCCTCTCTTCTTAAAGAAAAAAAAAAAACTACTCCACTTTTCCATTTACATAATGTGGAACAGTCTACCTTTAACTCTTGGTTTTGGAAAGTTTTTAATTGCCAGGATTAAGAGGTAGCCTCCAAATAGTTATCCCTGTTTTCCCAAAGATTGGTGGTAGGATTTTATCTTACATGCCCTGCTCATCCATCTTTTAACACCCTTCAAATTATGCAACATTTCTGAATATAAAGCAAAGATAAAGCAAAGATTAATAGCTTTAAACATTTACTTTGCATATAAAATTAAACTACTATCAGTTTTATGTTATAACATCTCATCTTCAAGCAACCAAATAAATGCCAATTTTTATTTTATAACACTGTTTTCTAAGGAAATGCAGTTTTTCCAGTGTGGCTCATATTGCTAGCTTTTGTATCATCTATTTGACTTTCCATCATACCATAAATGGTGGATGTACCTAATAACTCACATAGAACATACTCAAAGTTGAATTTATATTCTCATCTCTAAATCTATTTATTTGTCAATTTTTGTCTCAGCCCAATTTCATGTAAAGAAAAGCTAGGGGTTGCATTCACTGCCTCTTCCCTCCTCCATCCACCACTGTATGAGCATTCCTATAGACTCTGTTTTCCTAATGTTTTATGCAATGGACCCCTTTCTAATTTCCAAGACTCCGCATTTCTTTCCATCACCAGTTCCAACCTGGATTTATATAATAGCCTCTTATCTGGTCTTCCTTTAATCACTCCATCTTCTACTCATTCCATATACATTCAGAGAATTTTAAAAATGAAAACATGAATTTTATTTATATGTTTAAAAGACTTCAAAGTCTTTCTTAAAGCTTTAAGGAAAAAAAATCCAACTGTTTCATGTAAAGTTCCTCCATAGTCTGATTCTGTAATATCCCATAAAAAAAAACACCCTTAATTTTCATTTACCAAATTATTTTATTTCAATGTGTCAGATAATGTCATGTATTTATAATTGTATATGCTGATCTATGAGTATGAATGCCTCCCACTTTAGCAGGTTAATTCCTTCTTATTTTTCAAAATGTGACTCAAAGCCACTCTCATCATTTTTATTTTTCTAGGTCCTCAAGCCTCTCAGTCTAATTTATGTTGTCTTCCTCTGTACTTTTATGAAGTGCTTTGCATCAAAACTCTGTCATTACATTTAACTTATGGTACTATAATAAAGCATATTTTCTCCTTTTCTACACCATTAACTACCAGAGAAATGGACTAATTTCTTGTTGGAATGTTAAGTTATATTCTTTATCCCTTTCTATTCCCAGCAAAACTAATAAATGTTAAGCACTCATATGTATTTACTGAGCATATTTGTGATTCTTTGTGTTATAGTATATTATTATAGCTATTCAGGAGCATGCCTGCTGGCCACTACTCTGTGGTTTTTAAACTTCAGCTCTGCCAAGTTTTAGAGACTCTGTAGAGGTGATATAGGGTACCACTTAAGAACCATGAGTGCCTCTTGAGAAACTCTTGAGCTTCTTTTGAAGATTATTTGAAATAATCTTTAAATCTTTAAATAATGTCTTAAAATATGTATACAAAACCTTGAAAAAGATGAAAATTATTCAACAATATGAAGTGTGTAACTCCAGCCATGCCAGTATGACTGACGTGCTCCATTTTAAGAACTATCAGGTGGAAGGACAATTTTATTTTATGTTCAAGTACAATGACTGAGCCCCTGTCTAACAAGATTGCCAAGATAGCATATCAGCTCTCAGGCTCCCTTTCATAAAGCTTTATAGATTGCTCCTGATAAGAAAGCTCAGGAAATTATACTTTCTTCAGATTTGAGTCTTACAATGTTTTACTTAAATGGGGCCCAATTCTAAGTCATGGTTCTTCATGGCCATATTTGCGATAGTCCTTTGTTTGTAAGAACTGCACTATTCATTCTACAGTAGAAGACCTATTCTCATCACTAGTCACTATTTGAGAAATGGTTTCCTATTGAATGCATTGAAATATGGAGGAGCAACATCGGTCCATCTAGTAGATTGTGAAGAAGACCAGACACAATGCCCAGTAGTTCCAGATTCTACAGTATCATTCCCAGAATTTTGTAACCTCATGTCTCTGAGTAGATTTCAGGGAGTCCTTGAAACTGTATAGGTAAAAATCACTTTAATTTATAGTGAAACAACTTTCCCTTTAATTATCAAAGTAAAAACACAGTTTAGTAGTTCTAGTAGTACCAGTGCTTTTTCTCTACTAAAAAATCACAATGTACTTTTACACAGGTTTAATGATAATTTAATACTGGGTCTTAAACTTATTTCTCCTTATAGAAGGAACTTATTCACACATTTGACTAGATTGAAAGGGGATTCCATGTAAGAAATGCACATTTGTTTTTTAAAGATTTATTTGTGATATAGAACTGAGGTACAGGCCAGAGGTGCAGGGGTGGTGAGAGGATTCACCAGAGACAGAGTGGAGAGCAGAAACAGCAGATGGACAAAGTACACTGCTGAGGGAAGTAGTGGGTGAAACAGGAAAGGCCTTCTGCGCGGTGGTCACCTCTGGTTCTGGGGATTGAACTCACATTTGAAGAGGCTATGGATTGCTTGCAGTGCTGTGCAACCCACTATGCCACCAGGGAGGGCTCAGAAATGCATGTTTTTATAGATGAATTTACAGATAGTCAATTTACTGAAGCCAGTTTGCCAAAAAATCAAAGTATCATTTTATCTAGTCAGTTTAATGGATTATCCATTTTAAAAACTGTTTTAAGCCCTTTGAAAGCAATCATATGAAGTTGATCAATTTTTATTTTAAAAGACCTCATCTGGGCCTTCCCCAGTGGTGCAGCAGGTTAAAGCACGGCACTAAGAAACTGAAGCCACTTCTACATGAGTTCAATCCCTGCCTGCCCGGAGGCGACCACATGGCGAGGCAGACTTCTCCTGACCTGCCCACTGCTCCCCTCAGCAGTGTACTTCATCGATCTGCCTGTTCTGCTCCCTGCTCTGTCTCTGGTGAATCCTCTTACCGCCCCTGCATGGCTGGCCTGTACCCCAGTTCTGAATACACACATATATAAATCTTCAAAAAAAAAAAAAAGTCCTCATCCATCTCATTCATTTAAATATAAAAATCTGTGTAGACCCAAGTGAGATTTAGTTGGTATTTATAATAATCTTAAATATGCATTTCATTAATATCATAACCATAATTGATATACTCTTCAAGAAGAATCACGTGATTTTTATTTAAATATTTATGTATGTATTCAAGAACTAGGATATGGGTCAGAGAGACTGGGGAGCAGAACAGGTGGATTGACTAAATACATTGCTGAGGAGAGCAGTGGGTGAGGCAGAAAGTCTCCTGTGCCATGCAGGTTAGCTCCCTAATCTGGGATCAAACTCATGCTGCACATGTGATTTTCTAAACAAAGACAGAAATAAAGTCTTTAATGTGATTCAGTCTCCTGTAAAGAAACAAATTATCTACAGAAAATAAACTGGCTATAGTATAATGATATAAATGTGATGCAGAGAGCTAATTAAGCTACCTATTAAAGACATGCAGCAAGAAGTCACATACTTCATAGCCAGCTGGTGAAACAAATTTGTGAATCACAAACTGAACTGTTGAATTTCAACATACTGTCTAAAAAATCAGAGAATTCTATGTTAGACTGCCCTTCCCTTACCAGACACTGGATAGATCTGTTCCCTCTGTTTTAATAGATATCCAGGGCAGTTTCTCACCAGGCCTACCTTCAACTATTTGAATTAGTTGGCATTTCCTCTATCTACCTTCCTGTTCTAAAATATTCTGTAAGTCACTTATAGCATAAATATTAATGGTGTAAAAAAAAAAAAGCAACATTCCAAAATTTAGGTACTTACTTGAAATGCCCTACAAAGTTTATACTACAAGATATTCATTAACTATTTCATGGTGGGCAGTGCCAAATATTTTAACCAAATTTGTATAGTAGGTTGTTGCTTTGGCCATGTGGAAGCACCTATATCTAAATGGCCTGCTTTGTATGGCTCTTTGAAAATAAGTTCATGCTGTTATGAAATCATAAGAAATTTTTTCTCATGATCAAATTTTTATGTTGCTGTGATGTGTGAAAAATCACATTAGAAAAATGTAGTGAGGAAATTCAAACCATCAATACCTTTGTTGTCACAGCATTCTAATTCCAATGGCTTTACACAAATGAAAAAGAAAATAATGTTTTTTAATGTTGTTGTATTCCCCATGATATATTTTTTTTATTTTCTTTTCCCCATTAGATATTATAATTTATTAGTTCATGAAGTTTTGGTAAAAGTATTTCTATACATAAAAGGTTTCAGTATGTAACCTGGTTCAGGGTACATACTGTTAATTAAAGTAACTGAAAAAGGTAATAAGGAGAAATTGTGAAAAAACAGAGCTTGATGTCATTTGTATCCTTTAGCATAAACCTTGCCTAAAGACAGATATAATTCAGTTTGGATTAGGATTTCTAAAACTATAGACTAACTGGGCCCAAAAATAATTTATAAGCATCAAAATACTTTGTATTACTAGATATGAAATTTTATTTGATGAAGTAATAAATTATATAGCATAATATCTTACTGACATTTTAAATAAAGTATAAAAATACATGATAAACACAATGGGATAAATTATAATTTTTCTTGAATATGATATAGATTGTTAAAATTCCATAAAATATAATATCTGTATTTATAGATACCTATAAATACCTATATTTATACTTATATATCAAAATATACCTATATCTCCACATCCACATTTTTGATACTGATATTATCAGTAATCACAATTATATCCCTAATGATTTTATATAGTTCATGATGGTTTTTATATTAAATTGTGACTCAAGAAGATGACTGTAGCTGTTAATCATCCCAGTACCAAAAGTGTCAGTTGGGTCAAGAAAAAGCTAAATAGAGAGATTAGTGGAAGAGATATGGATCCACTGATTTAATTGAATATTAATCCAATAGACAAATTTAATCTATAAAATTCAATTCGATATATCCTTTTAGTATTGTCACAATATCCTACAAGAATTGCTTAGAAATGATGAAAGATGTTTTTGTATTTTGCCAATGTCTCTTAATTTTTTTTTTTTTTTGCAATATTAATATACCTCTTTTTAGCCATGGTCACAGTTTCAAACACCCAGTTCTTTTTATTTTAATCCCTGGATTAATTCGTGTAAAGGTTGACTGCCTCAGGCTTGCAAACTTGCCAAATAAAAATATTTTATTACTATTCAGGGAGCTAATAGCATCCAACATAGAAATCATTACCAGTCTTTATATTTTGGCAAGCTAATTTTCCACACTGTATAAATATTTAACCCTTTAACTCT
>NW_004567106.1:36596482-36627505 GCF_000260355.1 Condylura cristata | reverse complement strand
CTTGACATTTCCATGTTTACTTTTTTTTTTTTTAAGATTTATTTATTTGTGCATACAGAACTGGGTTACAGGCCAGAGACTCAGGGGTGGCAAAAGACTTCACCAGAGACAGAGTGGGTAGCAGAATAGGCAGATCGACGAAGTACACTGCTGAGGGGAACAGCAGGCGGGTCAGGAGAGGTCTGCCACGCCTTGTGGTCACCTACGGGGCAGGCGGGGATCGAACTCATGCGGAAGCGGTTTCAGCTTCTTAGTGCAGTGCTTTAACCCGCTGCACCACCAGGGAGGGCCCATGTTTACTTCTCTTAAGCAATACAAAAGCAATGATGATAAAAATAGAACTGTTGACTTCTATGACCATCCCTTAACCTTCTTGTCACTGTCTTCTCCGCTTCAAGAATATAGCAATAGCTGCAAATATCAATAAATATGTAGAAGTTTTCCTGAATTATTCTACATCTCTCAGGATTCATATCTATTTTATCAGCAAGTCCAAAAACAAACTGTGATCTATGCCCTTTCCCTTATCCTACTACTGTCAACCTTGGTTCAGGTCACTACGTTTTATTGTCAGGACATTTTACTGGCTTTCTGTCTTAGTTTCATTTATTTTGAAATTTCTAGACTGTATTCCGCAGTCTTCAATGATCTTATATTTTTATTTATTCATATTGCCTTAGATTAAATTACTTCTTTAACAATTATTTCACTTACTAGGCGATTTTAAAATGACTTGCAGTGAAATCTTGGGCTCTGCCTAGACCTTTGCTATCTCTTTACCTTCATTTCCTTCCATTTGTTCAGTTTTTCTGTCTGCTTCAGCCTGGGAATATTCTTTCTGTGCTTTCATCAAGACAGTGAGTTCCTCTTTCAATTTCCACACTGGTTGTGATGTTCTTGCTCTTGATTTTTGTTTGGTTGCCAAAATTTTGCAGTTAAAATCTCAGTCTTTTTTCTTCTCTACTATTTTATTCTCTGTGTAACATTCAAATTTCTTATTTGTTTATTTATTTGCCTTATTAAAAGAAGTTTTGTCTGAAGAAAAAGTTTATTTTGTTTACTATTTTAGTGTCCAGGACATGTAAAAAACAGTAAAAGCTAAGTGGCAATATTGGAATTGTTCATATTGGTTTCTCTGCATGCTACAGAAAAGTGAAATCATACATTTTCTGTCTGCTTTAGAATTAGTGTGACATGGTATAGTTTAGATGAAAATCATTTCAACCTTGAATATTTGACAAAATTGTGACAACATCAAATAAAATGCAATAGATTAGAATTGAGAGCACAAGAACTGTTTGAATAATAATAGCTCGTATTATGCTTATGGGAATTTGCTTCATTGCTGCTACTCATTTTTAGTTTTTATTAAAGCACATTGGTTATAACATTATGTAGGCTTCAAATGTATGGGTTTTAAAACTATTTGTTATATACTACGTTATGATCAATGAAAGTCTTATTTATCTTCTGATACCACATGTAAATGGACTTAACTCAGCAATCATAAGACATGAAAATGTCTGGGTGGTTTATAAAGCAAAACCAACTCTATACTGTCTGCAAGAGACAAACTTCAGCCCTGCTGACATATATATGCTCAAAATCAAGCAATTGATAACCTAAAGAAAGCAGGAATAGCTAAGTTTACATCAGATGCAGTAGACCTGTTAAAGTAACAAGAACAAAGCTGACATTCTGTAATGCTAAAGGGATAAACTGTTACTCCTTCTTAAGTTATGTTGATTTAGGCTACACGTATCCTAAAATAGTTTAATGCTCTTATGGTCTTTTGAGGCAAGAAACCATTTAATGAAGATACTATTATATCTTGGGTTTGTGGAGTAAGTCATCTTATTGTACACTTTTATTGAAACTTTTCAATGCAGCCTTGTGTGGAAGAAATTTCAGATGCATTATTTACTATTACTATTTTTAAAAATCCTTCATTTAAAACTGGCAGCCTAAATTCATGTTTCTTTGCCAAAAGTAAGCATCTTTGGGTAGAGACTAGCTTTCCTTGCTAAAGAATTTTTTCATTGCTTTCATTTTACTCTTAGGCAAGAATGAAAATGTGAATGCTTTATAAGTTGTTCTCAAGTAGAATTATTCACATATAATTATGTAGTCCCATAAAGATAAGCTCCTATAGAAAGCTTTCTAAATTCAAAACAATATTTCTGTGCATGCACAGACGCACACACACAAAATTAGTAACAAAACAGACACTCATTTCCATTGTAATAGACTGTGTGGGGTCTTGTTTTTCTGATTAAGTTCTCCATTAAGAAAGAATTTTTACTGAATTTAAGTAAACCAGCAGAAAATAAATATAGCCATTGCGATGTTGGACATATTGCTCAGTACAGCAAATTCCTTGTGGTATAATTAGACTGCATTTTTAAGATGCCTTGAAATATTCCTTTCCCACTCCTTAAGTGCTACTTGTATGATTTGGTGACGTGTTGAATGTTCAACATAAATTGTGTGCTCTAGGGCTTCCTTTTCTATTGCTTTTACATTAAAACGCATGTAATAAAAGCATAATGATGATAAAGGGAGCAAATAAGAAATGAAAATTGATAAGTATTTTAACAATTATCAAGTGGTATGAAAAGTCATTTTTATTTTTTATTAAGTAGCAAACCCTGCAGAATTTTTCTTCAATTTTTTTGTGTAATCTCAATAGAAATATTTTAGATATTTATTGAATATGCTCTATGTAAATTGTACCTTACTTTATATAATCTCTTGCCTTATCTTCCCTGAATCTAACTTGAACTAGTTAGTTTTTGTTGTTCTGGTGTGACTTTTGTCCCTCTCTAGATTGGAGTTTTTTTATGGGTCATTTAAAACCTCTGAAGCATTTACAGTGTTATAAATCAATGTTACTTTAATAAAAATGAACTATAATTGAAGTAAGTAAAATTTTTACAAAACTTTTACAAAACTCTAGGAAGGCAGCACTATAAAGACAAGCCATCACGATAGTGTATATGTATCAATATCAGAAATTATTTGTTGAAGAATGTGCTGAAAGAAATAATAGTGTAGGCCAGTGCATAATCACCTTGTGTTATAATGATATATTTTTGCACATACATAAGTGAGATAAAAGTGTTATTTTTGGACTTATGGTTATTCTATTTATTAAATTTTTGAAGAAATGCTATATTTTCTATAATGTCTATACCAATTTGCATTCCCACCATTGGTGTCCAGTGGTTTTCTACAAACCCCTGCCAACCTTAACATCTTCTCTGTTTTGATATATTGTTTTTGTTTCCTTCAAACAAGTGTGAAGTGTTATCATTTGTGCTTCTGATTCATATTTTTCTGATGATTAATGATGTTGAGAGTGTGTCATATATCTGTTGACCTGTATGTCTGACTTTGTAAAATGTCTATACCAGTCCCCTGTCCACTTTTAAATTGTAGTTTGTTTTAATGATCAAGTTGTTTGTGTTGCCTTTACTTTTGCTGTTTTTAGTATCACATCCAGGAAGCAATTGCCACAATCTATGTGAACTATTGATATTATCCTTTCGCCATTATATGTTCCTGGTACACTTGTCAAAAGTCAGTTGCTGTAGATATGTCTCAAGCCAAATGAAACAAAATGTGTCGTTTCACATAAATTATTATTATTATTATTTTATTTCTGAAAAGAATGCTATGGAAATTTGAAACAGTTTTCATGTGATCATTCTTAGGTTTTGTGTTCCTTGGGGTTACTGCAGTTTCTTATTGTACGCTATAGTTCTCCCAAAGTTAATTTCATCACAAAGAAGTTATTAAATTACTGTTTTTGTGGTGTGACAAGTGTAATAACCTCATCTTCTGACATCTTGCTTATGTCATTTTATTACTTTGTAACTGGTGGCTGTTGTGTCTAAATTCTTGAATTTTGAAAGCAGTGTTATGTCTATTTGATCCATTACATTTCTTACAAACAGGAATTAGTTTGAAACAAAGTAATATTACAATTCATTGCAAAGATAGGCAAGGATATGCTGGTGTTGATCTCATAAACAGTAACTACATTAACTCTAGGATTAGGTTGTTGCAGATTAAAATAATCCTATACTTACTTTTTATTAATAAATGTTATGTTTTTTATCCCTTAACCTAGTAAATAACATGCATATATATGTATATAAATTTAAGTCTACAAATATACATATATATATAGATATAGAGAGACTTGAATTTCAATTTCAAATTCACCAATATTAACTACCATTGCCTTTTAACCACTTATTTACTCAGTTATACCAAAAACAATGATTAATGGATTAATTACAGGACTTTCCAGTATGACTTTTGGAAATGTATTTTTAATGATTTTTTTTATTAAAAGTAGCTTACCCAAGTTTCCTGAATCTCTATCTTCCCGGGTGTTATCTAAACCACACCAGTGGAAAGGATTCCCAATATATATGCAAAGAAAGAAGTCTTATGACTAGTTCTTTGATTTTAATTGCTAAGATTCCCTCATCCATTTACCATAATATTATTGCTGCATTATGTAATTGTGAATGCAGTGTACTTGATCAAAATAAGAGGAAATAAGCATACATTGTTAGGCAATATTTTTTTCAGTGGTTTTGGATATAATTACGGAATTATGTATAGATTCACTCTCACTGAATCACATTTCCACACAGGAATAGTTTAACTAAAAAGGGGAAATTTGGTATTTTGGATATTGTTCTTTCAGATAAAGGTAACTACATTATCAAATGATACCATAATCATGGAAACAGGATATTAATGCATAAATGGTGGTCACATGTGCTAGAGTATATGTAGGCTTTGGTAATGAAAACATAACAAGAATACCATTGGTAAAATTTGATTTAAGAAAATTAACATGCACAAAGTGAAATATCTATTATGATTTTACATACTATAAGCAAATTTATAATATTTAGGAAAATGTAATGCCATTTTGATTTTGATTGAAATGCAAGGTATAAAATTTAAATAATAATAATACTTAAGCTATGTTATCTACCATCTACTGTGCATCCAGATTTTGCCAGGCTCAGGACAAAGGATTTTACATAACTCATTTTATCTTACCATCATGGTTCCCATGCTAAACAGCCTATATACTATCCCAAATTTCCAAAGAAACAGTTTCACCACTGGAGAGTTCAAAATCAGGCCTGTATGCTTGAGTGTAAAACTAGTGCAAGTTCTCCAGGTATATCATGTTTGATAAATGGGTCAGATTTATTAGGGAAGTAGACTTGGCTTCAGCAGCTCTAATGGTCAAAGATTCTAAACGCTTAGGTAGGGTAAAGACTATGAAACGATATTTTGGCCTAAGAGGAGAGAGTTGAATAGCTCATAACTCCTCTAACATCTCAGAAAGCTTGGATATGCATTTTGTATTCAGGGTAATAATCTAGGAAATAAGAGAACTTCAGAGAATGTATTTTCAAGGATGGAGACTTATTTTCATGAGAGTGAAAAAATGTTAAGCAGCAAAATTACAAGATAATTTCTTCAATATTCTTCTATTGCAGTATCTAATACATGTCTAGATAGTGCAGCAATATTTGAACCAAGCTCTGCCTTTGGTACTTTGCATTTTAGTCTGTTCTGCCAAGCACAGCTGGCAGTCCCATTTTTCTGAAGCCTCCAGGTAAAATAAGCTCTATGAAGAGAGGAGCTAGTTGCTGACATTGCATCGTGTTTATGAGCAGTGAAAACAGGCATGATCTCTTCCAAAGTTCATAAAGTTTCTTTGGTCAAAAGGGTGTTTAGAGTGATAAGTAGAACAATCTCTATAATCTTTTGTTGTTTTCCCAATTCGAAAAGCTAAGATACATGTAGGAAAAGTACAGCAGGCAGTAAGATCATGCTCATGTAGGTGATCAGCCCAGTGCAGCCACTGGATATTTAGTCCTTGCAGTGTATAAAAAATACTACACTCTTTGTAGTGACATTATACACACACACACACACACACATATTTATGCATGATCTATAATAGATACAAACTATAATATGTACATACTTATACACTTAATTGTACATATAAAATATATGTATGTAGTCTCAGAAATACATCGAAAGAATAGCTAGAATGAAATTCATGTGCTATAACAATTACTGAGTGAAGATACAGAGTAACTAAAATTCTCATCATAGCTGTGAAATTATAAATTAGTAAAAGCACTTTAAAAAATGGCTCAGAAGCATCTATTAATCAACAAACTTATAAAAACTAGGTCATATACCCAACAGATATGTATATATTTATATATCAAAAATTTGTGCTAAATTGTTCAGATGCACTATTATCAACACTCCCAAATTAGGTAAAAATTTGCAGGCTGTTGAGGAAATGAGATATATGTTAATGGTAATGAGCAAGCTACAACATGACTGAAACTTCATAAATATTATATTCAGTGAAAGAAGCCAGACACAGAAGCATACACACTGTGTAATAGTACTTACATAATGTTAAAAAAAAAAAAAGACAAAGCCAAGCTATATGTAAGAAGACAGTATATAGTTATATGGAAACTATGATGGAAGTGAGCATTAGCCATCCCTGAGGCTCTGGATATGTTGTTTCTTGACTTTAATCCTGGTTACTTAGGTGCATTTATTTTGTTAAAAAATGAACACATACCATTCAATTTGTATACTTTTCTATATGTGTGTGATACTTCAACATAATTTATAAAGCTCTTTGGAGCATGGGATTTTGAAACATGTTTAGTTGGCACATATCTTTTTAGAATCTATTGCATAAAAGTTGCCCTGTTTCTCCTCCCTTGTTCATTTAGTGCATCTCTCTAAGTCCATTGAATGGAAAAGGTCAAAAAATGCTTATCTTGTTGTGGTTCAAGTCGATCATGCAGCACATTCTATGACCTCTGGTGTGATTTCAGGGCCCATTGAGAAAAACCATTTGTCTCTGCAGACATCTTCTCCTCACATGCTGTGTAAATTGGAATTCCTTTCTAGGACTGTATTCAGTTGAACATTTTATACATTCACCTGTTGAGTAATATTTTTAGTAATTTACTTTCCAAAGCACTTTCTAAGAATGTACATGAAATTCACTAAAATAGAAGGTAAGAAAGATATTCATGAAAGAGAACCACCAGAAACTCAAAGAATGCAAGTGTTGACACTACTCCTATTTCATTGATTTATGGAAAGCCAAGCCTAAAGTTTTATTTGTTCTCTCTAAGAATATGGAGACAGAAGTCTTCTGAGTTGAATTAGTATTGCCCATCTTATATTTGAAGACAATTGTAGATATAGTAGCAAATTTAGGACAATGCTTAGAAATATTCGTATTGTGAATAACACAGAAAGATAATGGCATAGTGTGCAGCACACATTCTACTTTTGTCTTTCCCCATGCCTAGGTTTTCTCTTAAACAAAGGAACTAGTGGGTAAATTACGTATCTTTCAAAAATAGTTTATATATTAGGATTTCACTGATGTATAAGTAAAACCTTTATGGCTCAAAATAGCAATAATAATTTTCACTAAAAAATCATAACATTTTAGTGCCATTTATTCCTTTTTGTCTCCTTCCCTCTTCACATATAGTACATATGTATACTTTTAAACAAGATATGTAGTAAATTATATAGAAACTTGCAGATAGATACTTTAACCTAGGGGGAAAGAAAGGAAACTGCCATGAATTAAATGTAAACAGGACTATTTTCTTTACCATTGCTACCTCAAAGATGTCTTTCCTTCTCCACTTTCACTGCCTTCATTTTTAGTTGCTGATAATTACCAACATGTCTGGTCTGGAAAATCCTTTTCCTTTCTGTTGACACATGTTCTGTGAAACCCATAATCATAACCAGGAGCAGTGGAAAGGGAACGTCCATATGTTTAGTCACCTCTGGCCTTCATGCTTAATTTTTAAATGGTTGGATACACAATAAAAAATATTTAATTGTTGCATATATGTCTCAATCAGTTTTTAGAACAGGTTTAAACTTCCTACAAGTTTCATGAAAGATACAACTCATTGTTAGTAATCCCCCCCCCAATAACATTATTATTTATTGCCAATTCTATTTTATCTTTCCTTATACGTACATGCTTTTAAACATAAAGATGTATACAGACTTTTGGAGCTGAAGAAATCCTCAACAAAAAATTAGCCATAAGAATGTTTACTAGTTCATCTCATAGGTAAACAGGCGATATGATCATAAGTGACAGAGCAGAGAAGAATCATGCAAAAATCAGCCAGAAACTCTCACCTGTCTGTAAGCCTGGACATAGGCAAGAATGAACACTTCATGAATTCTATAAATGACAACCTTCAAGTAACATCAGGATTATAGTAATAAAGAATTTTTTTAAAGGGGGGAGTCTATTATTATTACCCCTCTGTAGAGCATTTACATAGGTACACATCCCTTTGCCAGTAATCCCTAGCAGCCTGTTTGCAAAATTTACAACACACTTCTATATACATACTGCCACCTGCTGGTAATTATATGTACATCTGGCCAAATGCTGGATTTGTCAGAAAGATGTTTCAGAAATTAATGATAAGGCTGTGGATTTTGAACAAAACTTCTGTTAATTATCATAAACAATGAATCTATTTGTGAAAGAAGCACTGTTGAACATAATGGTGATTTCTTATACAGATTATTTACTTAAAGAGAATTAGTGTTTTTTGACCAAAGCAAACAATGTGTAAAATATTTCTTTGGTTACTTTTACCATTTTTTATTTTTATGTTTACTTTACAAATTCCACTTAAGTTAAAACTATTTTATATTTCTAGTTTTAACTGCATTTATATGGGGTCTTTATTATAGTTTGGCTGCATATATATATATTTTTTATTCTAATGGGATTATTCTGGGATACTTGCAGAATTATTCTCATATTTAGATGAATTCAAGTGTGCAGAACTGATGTGATGTGGATTATATCAGTGAATATTATAAAATCGTTATATATATAAAATTGTTTGTTTAGACTAAACAATTTATAAATTAAGTAAATCCTTTAAACTGGTTGATTTAGATACTAATCGGTCAACTGTACAAAAGGTACAAGTCACATTCTGTGATTTGTATTCTGAAAAGATTTTTTTTTTTGTGGAAAAAACACAGATGACAGTCTCTGTTTAAAGACACAAAACTTAACAATTAAAATGTGCAGTAACATAATAATACATATAGCCAGTAAAGACTAAAAAGAAAATGCAGGCATTTAAAAAGAGGGTCATGTACTATGTATTTAAATATGGAAAACAAAAATTTTGAGACCATATCTATGATGATGATACTTTCCCTGCTACTTAATTTAAATATGATATTTCTAGATCCTAGAAATTGAATTATTAAGAAAACAGCAGGAATATTTTTAAAACATTTATTAGAGTGATTTCTGACAAAGATGAATTAATCCATTTTTTAATAAAATTGCCATAACTACTAAATGGGGTCCCCTATTGTGTATATATTTACATATCTTTGAGACATGAAGGTGATATTAGAAGGATGAGAGACCTGGTTTGTTTCACCATGTTTGCTAAAAGGTACAGCTTCAGACTTAACTATTAGCAATAATTACATATTCTTTTTCTTGTACTGTGAGGGCATTATGTAATTATGCTTTGCAACAGAATTGACCAATTAAATTCAAAATTAATGAAATTTCACTTTCAGACCTTTAGAATACCCAAGCTTTCTAGATGATTCCATACATCATTGTAGATTCCAATTTGAGATTACTACAAGATGAAATAAATTCCATTTTTTAAAGATTTATTTATGGGGCCCTCCCTGGTGGTGCAGCGGGTTAAAGCATAGCACTAAGAAGCTAAAGCCATTCGGCATGAGTTCAGTCCCTGCCCTGGACGCGATCCACCTCTGTTCCCAATAGATTACTATTGAATCTATTCCCAGTATATTACTATTGAATCAGTGAATTTCTTAATAAGTTTGCTTGATATTTTTACCACAAAGAGGGCAAACATAGCGTTACTCTCGAGCATGGGATGTACCTCGAGTTATAATCTAAAAAGGAGAGAGTTACACTTACGATGTCTTAATAGATGTTTAGCAGTCAGCTCCTCAGAGTAGAGAGCTTGATAGGAAGCTTCGGTCAATGTTTTTGTTGCAATTTTTCCCATTTGTTACGGAATTTGTTCCTATTTGTTAAGTAGTTTATTCAAGCTACCTAACTAGGAGTTGAGAAAAAGTGCACATTTAACTTGCAAGCTGCAAAATCTGGCTGTGCACACCACTGGTTATGCAGACATCATTTTAGTACCACGTGAGAAATGAGGTGACTAAGGCATGATGTGCTGAAAAAACATAGGTGAGAAGGGGGAATTTTGCTTGCCTGTATTAAAGACTTCCAGGATGGCAATTATTGCCCCCATGGTGAACCAATTTAGTAGTTTTCAACTTGGTTCCTGGCCTCATCTGTTAATGTTCATACAAGGTAGTAGTTCTTAGAACTCGTGAAATTTTAGATTTACCATTATTTCTTATTCTTCTCTTCCCCACCATCACCCACCATTCAATTCTGAATTCTTATCACTTCTATCCTCTCTAAAACACTGATATCGACCTTCCCACTTTATTTCTTACTGACACAGTCTCTCCACTCTGGTTCAATACTAACCAAGATCAATCAAATATGTACTTTTAAGCTATTGAAATAGATGACCTTTTAGTGTTTTATGCCTCCTTCTCGGTATCATTGTATCTGTATTATCATTAATTATTTATGTACCTTTATGATTCCTCCTCTAATTGTTTACATTTTGTTGGAGGGCCTCCCCATCTGTTATCCATCATAGTATCCATAGGGCCTAGAATAGTGTTTCACATTAAGGTATTTCCAGTAGATTACTATCGAATCAATAAATTTCTTAATAAGTGTGTTTTATATTTGGAGTAAATGAGTTTATTCTTGTATTTGTTCCTTATTGATCCTTCCCATCCATTGCCTTCTCAGTTTTTATTTCTTCTAGCAGATAGTAAAGTTTTAATAACCCCATTTATTCTTTTCCTCCTTTTAAGAAATACACTCCAAGTGGCAACTTTGTAGTTAAAAGGCTGGTTGTTGAGCTCCTTCTGGCAAGGAGTGGTTATGTTATTAGTTCCATACACTGATATATAATTAGAGTGTTCTTGGGTAGTTCTAGGAAATCTCCTGAGAAAGATGATGGACTTTCTTCCTATTTCCTCTTTTCTTTTGTTGTAAAACAGACATAATGGCTCAACTTTCAATGACCATGTTAAGACTTGAAATGAGATTGAGAGTGGGAGCCATGAACAAAGGATGATAGTAGAATAGCAAATAAGAGTCTGCTGATGACATATTTTATCATATTACATCTCAGTTTAACTATTCAAAAATTACTGTTTTAGGGAAAGAAAACTTTGAATGCCATAAACTACTATTTTTATGTGAAATCATTATGTTGCACATAGCACTTAATACTAGGAAATACTGTTTCCAACATTATTATTCCAACTGAATTTTCCAAGTTTATTTTATGTCCTCTGATAATCATCGCATGTTTCTATCATGTATTATCTTCAAATTGCATTTTTGCTGTGGTGATTTTGAATTTAGAATTTCTAGGGCTTCATAAAAGTTCCTTGTGAACTTGAGTGGGGTTTAAGGAGCATCAAAAATTCAAAGCCCCAGTAAATCTATATGGGATTATTGTTTGTCCAATTTTTTTTTTTCTTAACATCCTTCATCAACGTGCCAGAAATATGTCAGGCTCTCTCTAAGCCAAAAAGTTTCATCCATTATCTTGGAGGTGAGAAATCATAATGGGCAAACACAGTTAGCAGAACTTGTCTATGAAATGTATTTCTTTTGGGGGGGCTTAAATTTCTCACATGTCACTGGGATTCATGAATATGTAGGAATACCAGGAATATGTGTTATTTTCATTGGAAAGATTGGGATATTTGACCCACCTCATAAAATAATGTCATAGGAAGCTTCCTGCCATCTATGTGGAATAGAAATAAATTATATATAACACATATATTAAAATTCATTTTTATTATGTACATATATGTACATTATGTTTATGTATACACTTTTTTTCTTTATACTTTGCAAAGTCTTTGTCCTAAGTTATCTTTTTAAAACCTCATAAAACAGTGAGGAATGAATACAGCATTACTATTTATATGTTGCAGAAGAATGGATTAAGATGCAAGGAACTTCCTCAAAGAAATTGGAATTAATTGACTTCGGTCAGGTGTTTTTGATTCCAAGTCTTAAGATCCTCCCTTTTTAATATGTTCTTGAACCTTTACTGAGTCATACTTGAACTTACAACAAACACACTAAAAAGGAATTAGTAAAATTTTATATTTGAACATCAAGAGAAAAATATTATCTCCAAAATCAGTTAACTGCTTTAATCATGAGGATGGGCAGTAACTAGCTGGCCAAAAAGTCAGTGACTTAAATCTACAAAAGTTTACTTATTCATTTACTGCTGGTAACCACATCCAGAACACACCAGCTAGAGTAATCCTCTTATTGAGACACAGGTTGATACAGGCATCCATTTTGATTCATACTTCCACTGTCACTGAGGCAAGAAAAGAATGTGCAATGGTACCATGTATTGGAATTGAATGTTCTCAGTGAAAGTGACTGTCTTCATTTATCCAAGCATTTTACTGGCCAATACAAGTCATATGGCTGAAAGGAAAGCATAATAGTTTCCTAGGGCTGTTGTAACAAATCACCACAGAATTGGGACTTAACAATTGAAAATCTGTTCTCTTATATTTTGAAGTGGTCTGAAATCAAAGGGCAGGCAAGGGTTGTGTTCTCTCTGAAGGATCTGAGAGAGAGTGTTTCTTTGTCTCCTCTTCTACTTATGGCTATAGCTAATGTAGTTTCTCTCTCAGGCAGAGTAAGGAGATGTGGGTGGGTCCTGAAGAGTATACACATCTTCAGGTCCTTTCCTGGTGTTATGGGGCTACTCCTGTAATTATTGGGCTTAGAGTCCAACTGGAAAACCCAGGAGGATGTCATCTCAATATCCTTAATGTATCTGAAAAAAAAAAAAAAAAACACACTATAAAATTGTTCACATTCACAGGTTCTGGGGCACTCACTCAATGGTAGCCATATAAGCATGTTTCCCAAACCTCCCTCAATGTATTGTCAAGGACAATTGAATCATAAAAGAAGGAAACTTAGAAACTTGAGTCAAAAGCTGTAGAAAACCATAGTCAAGGAAAACTTTTCCAAGAAATGGTAACAGGGTAAAAGATATTGGCCACTCCCAGAGGGAGTGAATGCCCACTCTTATCTGGGTCAGATAGACTACTATGCATCATGTAAACAGTATCACTTGTCACTCAGAAATCCTACACCATGTGTTTGTTCCTTGGCTTAATGGAATTTGGGCTTTCATTCCTTGGAGAGATAATGAGTTTATTCTGCATGCTGAAAGGGAATGGAAATACACATATGGGACCAGAAGTGATGCTGTGAGAGACATTAGGTGTGTTACAAATGTCTTCAATTTAGATGACAGATTTCACCCTAGTTAGCCTTCTGGAATGAGAGTTAAGACTCCCATTTTTTCAGCTGTCCTCCCTACATAAGCCCAACCCATATATTTCTAGAGTATTAGAATAGCATGTAGTAAGCAAGATTCTAATATGGTTCCCAATACTACTGGCTCCCTGCTTTAGCTGCTCCATATGACAATAGGCAGAGTTTATGAAAACGATGGAGTATCTCCCCCTTGTTATGTTATGCTATATGGCAAAGTGATTTTGAAGATTTAATTATAATCCTTAATAAAGTTGACTTTAATTTCTTCAGAAGAGGGATTAATATGGGTGGGTCTGACCTAATCATATGAACATATAAAAGAATTCAGTAATTCAAAACCAGAAAAAAAAGTCACCTGCTAGATTAAAAAATATATACTTATATATATATTTTATGTATGCAAATAAGAACTGAAGTGCATGGGCCAGAGATCTGAGGGGTGAGAGGAGTCACCAGAGACAGAGTGGGGTGTAAAACAGGAAGGTCTAATGAAATATACTGCTGAGGGGATGCACAGGTGAGACAGGAGAGCCATTTGGGTTAGTTCCCTGGCTGGGGGTAGAACTCATGCTGCAGTGGCTGGTCACTTGATAGTGCTAAAACTTTAACCCCAGCACTAAAGGGAGGCCCTTACCTGCTAGCTTTGAAGAGGCAAGGTGCCATGTTGTTGGGACTGCCATGTGTCAGCACCCTCTACGAGCTGGGACCTCACTGGTGCAAGTGCCAGGAGCTGAAATGTGCTATCTACCTGAATGTACTTAGAAGTGAATTCTGAGCTTCAAAATGAGAACATGGACCAGCTGACTCTTGGATTTTAGCCTTGTCACTGAACAGAGAATCTATTTACTCAAACCCATACTTAGGACCTACAGAACTATGAGCTAATAAGTGGAGGTTATTTTAAGCTGTTAATTAATATCATTTATTGTACAGCAAGTGAAAAATGAATGTCTGGAGCATTGTACTTTCAGTGCTTATTAATATTTGGCTTTTGCAGTATACTGACTAGCTACAGTGTGATTATACTGTCACACATCTAAGTTTTAGTCTATATAAAAATGACAACTTAGAATTCCTATCTGCCAAGTTATCATGCCTTATAGTTTTTGTAATAGGTCCAAGGTAAACTTAAACATGCCACATTCTTTTAAGGACTGAATTTGTTTTCTCTTGGTATTCTTCAAATTCAGCCTTTGGGTCATGTCAGACTTCTCCCTCCACCCTCTGTTTTCTTACATCTTCCTCTTTTCTAGTAATGACATTTGAAAACAGGATAATGAAGCTGACACTCTTAGTTGTTTAATTCCATTAATGAGATTTCTGATAATATATTGTTCTGAGTGGCAAAATATGATGGTTATGGATTGTGTGAATTCAATTATGCTAGCAGCATGACTGTTTTCTAACATTTCTCTACTATTATTTATAACCGCATTTAACTTGCATTGAATTTTGTAATTCTGATTAGATAGGTATTCCTCCCTTTGATTTCTTATGTTAACTTCTAATATTGCCTGTCAGGTTCTTGGCTACTTTGGTGTGTGTTTATATACAATCCTCTCATTTGTTCGGTAAAATATGCATAGTTTTTGAATTCCTATAAAACCATCTGTACTGCACACCTCTGTATATCATGTCAGTAATGTAGAGTTCATCCCGAGAACAGAGATGATGAACAGGACAGCACAGCAGGGAAATTTAAAATAAAAGAAAAACATATTTATTGGCATGGGCTGCAAGAAGAAAAAAGATGTATACAATGAAGAAGACTTTCTGCCAACTCCTCAATTTTAACTCTCAGCAGCCCTCATCTAAAATAGAAAGGGTGTTTCCCCATTTTATATAAATTCCTTTGCACCAAAAGTATCTACATTGGACACAAGGGAAGAGATAGGCATGCTTTCAAGAATCCATAGAAATGAGCAGGGAATCGAGAAAGACAAATGGCAGCCAAAGAGTAGAGTGACTTGCGTCTTAGAAACCTATGGAACAAATCCAGAACAAGGACACTTTAAAAGTTGGGGTAGTCAAGTCCCTGATAAATTTGATTTTAATTAAACCTACATGAGTCTTCTATTTTTTAAATGTGGATCTTGCTTTGTAATAGACAACAAACAACACAGTGGAAACCTGGCAGCCTAGCTGCTAAACTGAAATTGAAGTTTGGTGCTGCCTTCAATTTAATCCGTAGTCTTAACTAAGTCACTAACTGTCAGAGTCATTGGATTGCAGATGTTTAAATGACTGAAATAATATTTACCTAAGTCATAGGGGCACTTTGGGAGTTTCATTAATTCTTACTTGCAATTTTTTTTCTCTTTAAAACCTTGAGCGAAAGTATTAAGATATATAAAGTAGGATTATCATTTTCCTTCTAATTGATTGATTACAAAAATGCAGTCATATGC
Source organism: Condylura cristata (assembly GCF_000260355.1). NCBI lineage: Eukaryota > Metazoa > Chordata > Mammalia > Eulipotyphla > Talpidae > Condylura > Condylura cristata. The sequence goes on along the minus strand of NW_004567106.1, from coordinate 36,611,515 downwards.
TAGTTTTCACCAGTAAGAGTTAAGCCAAAATCTAAAACTGATTATGTCTTAAATTTTGCTTTTTTTCCCTTGATAAATGTCCTAAGCTAAATGTACAATATATCTTAAATACATGGCAAGGAGAGAGGTAAGGACAACTCCATGTGCACATTTATCTTACTATATTCAATAGACAGACATTGGTCTCAAGGTAATGGATAGTCATTATCTCAAATATTTGAGATTAAAACAACACTTAGTTAAAACACACATAACACCAAAAAAAAAAAAATTCACATGCCCTTGTGGTTTAGCATTTTCTTTCTTTTAAAAGGAGAGTGAATTGAACATCTCACTTTCAGGAAACTTAAGTTTTTCTACTTAATAGCTTCCAAACTACTCTTACAAAAAAATCAACAGAGCAGCCAACAGAGCAGAAAAACTCACATGAGGCTTCTGTGTTAGCAACCATTTTGCATCACAAGTGTTACATATACTGTCTTGGTTTTTAGTGATCTGTCTCCAGGTAAATTACACTAATAAATATTGTGAGAATCGCAGAGTACAACTGTTCATTTTCAAATAAATCTAAATTTTTCATTGGTTGGTAAAATTTGTAAGCATAAAAACTCACTGATAATATAACTATATATAACAATATAACTATAAAGCACAATAATATATGTGAGCACCACAGACATTTAAGTACAAACATAAATGTTCTCATATGCATTTCCTTTTCAACCACCAGTAAGATCAACACTTTTGTAAAAATTAAAATTCTCATTCCATGTGCAAACTGAGATTCAGAGAACTGAAGAAACTTTGGATTTAGAAACAGAGGGAAAATTTTGTCTGATTGGACAGGTAGGGCTGCCCTCCTCTTAGTCCCCAGTCTCACAGTCACAGGCCTTCAGAAGGGAATGGTAAAGATAATATTAGAGAGAAAGGCTACCATTTTTATCTGGAAAATTTTTTTCAAAAGGACCCAAGTTGATTGTCTTCTTGATTCAGATAGGTACACTTGGACTTCAGTGTGAATGTAATGTAGATTGGTGTAGTAACTGATGCTTTTTATTTTAAACTTGTTTTTGCCAACTGGTGTTTATTAACCTTACTTCTGATATTAGCATCAGTTCCCTCTTGAGGTTTCATACCTTGTTTAATTCAGTCCATGAATGTCTGCTGACAGTATTCTTAATGCCAAACAGGACACATGACTTAACCTTATGGCTGCCTGAAACAGCCATTAGATTAAGTTTAGAAATAGGATCAAGCAAGGCAAATCCAAGCCAAGAGAGTAAATTTACACTACTGTTTGGGTAAAGAGTAACGGCCATGTCTTTTAGTACAGGATTCAAGTAAATGTATGTGTGATGGTGGTGCTACAACATCCATCTCAGTAAATGAAAGGAAGTAGAGCAGAGTGGAATCTAGGAGATGAAACTTAATCCTGATCAAAACATTTCTGTGAATATTCTGGGTAGAGCTGCGCATGAAACTAATTCTGTTAAGGAATATGAGTTGGGGGGAAGGGGAGCAGAATGACATCCCCAAAGTTTGTCCTGATCTTTATCCTTCATAACTGCATTTGTTAGGTTGCGCAACAAAGGGTAATTCACGTAGTCAGAGCAATTATGCAGCTAGTCACCTGACCTTAAAATAATTAATCTGGATTACAAGAGGACCTAAAGTAACTGCAAAGATCTTTAATCATGGAGTAGGCAGGAGGAAATGGGGAAGCAAAGCAGGTGGTCCTGAAAGAATGTTCCGAAAGTGGTAACATTGCTGACTTTGGAGAAAGAATGCCACCAGGAACTAATGATTGTGAACAACTTTAGAGACTGGAAAAGGCAAGAAAACAGATTCTTTCATAGAAAAGAAGGAATTTGGGTTGATGAGTACAGGGAGATGCAATAGTTCACATAACAGTGTAAGTGTTAAAATTGTGCCTTTTGTTTTAAGGCACCAATCTGTGAGAATCTAGAGCAAGACTAGGAACTTCAGTGATCAGATAAATACTTGCCCCTCTATTCTCCCCCCCCCCAAAGTCAGTTTGGGGTCAAGTTTTCTTGAGCTTGAAGGGAACAAGTTTACTTGGTTCAGTTGAAAAAGTATATACAGTTTTAAAATAATTGAATAATTTTGGGACTTTTTGACATGGCTCAGTAGCTATACAAAATACACATAGTTCAGCAGTTTTGTCATCAGTCTAAAAAGATTTTAAAGATGTTGTTTATTTCTAGATTGAGCTATTTTGGAAAAGTGCTCAAACATGCTTATGTTCAAAGAAACAGTGAACTATTGTTATCTATTTTAATACTTTTATCTTGGCTTTATCAATACTTTTAAGGATTAATAAGAATGCTTACTAGATACATTGCTAAAGGTAAGCACATTGTTACAAGATTTAATTTAACACAATAATTCAATTAAATGAGCTTTCTATATATAACCAGGAAAAAGTATCAATGTAAAATATGGGGGAATTCAGTATTGCATTTCATGAATTATTTCTATAAAGTATCTGCTATACTTACTATTTATAAAACTGTATTGCTCATGAAATGTGGCTAATCATCCTCTTATGTCCTAGGAAAACCAAAATGTTACCCTATGTAGAAACAGTGCAACTACCTCATTTGAAAATACCTGCATATAACCTTTTTACTGTTTCCAACTTGTAATGTGTCTAAGAGTGTTAGTGGATTATAGAATACCAACAACTGTGGCTTGATGACTTAAGGAACTTTGCAATTGAATAAAGTAATTTTTGGTTGAAACATATGTGTCTCTTCCTTTCTTTTCAAAAGTTACAAAGTTCACCTATGTACATTGGTATTTACAAAAGCAGTTATACAAATTTTTGGTAATTATGAATTAGTTTAAACTTTGTATCTATACTTAAACTGCCTATATCTGTGATAGTAATGTTTTTAGTTGTAACTAAAACCAAAAGTGGATACAGTATGTGAAAAAATTTTATAATGGACAGAAAATCAGGCTTATAGCCAGATTGGACAATTTGTAGTAACTATGGTCCTGACCCAGAGGACCACCAAGAAAGTTATGTGACATTCTTGAAGTCTTCTAATCCATGACACATTCAAGAAAGTGATGAAAAAATAGTTATTCCAGAAGGCCTTCTTGACTTCAGTTTGACCTGTTGAGAATGGAAGCAAAGAAACCATAGAAAAATAAGGGCCCAGACAAGTCTCTAGTTGCCGAATAAATCCATGAATAATATCTACTCAATCTCAAACTGAATTAAACAATCCTTGTTACAGTGTTACAATTTGACAAGTTAATACCATAAAAGCAGAATTATATTTAGAAGAATATTTGGGTTAAGACCAAATATTTAAGTCACCTATTAAGTCAAATACTCAGATGAAAATATACTTTCTTCACTTAAATATTTCCCTACAAAAAGATAATCTACCCAGTTAATTGATTCCCAGAATAGCATTTTGAAAACACTATTCAATTTTATTGTGATTATACCGTCTAAGAAGATTTTTCTATAAAAAGAAAGTTTTTAGTCACTCACCTAAGAAATAAATTATTCGTAATCAAATATTTGCTCCATTATGGGTTCTTCAGGGATATATATTTGATTGGAAAAAATCTTCTTAGGTTTGTAAGAGAAATCTTACTTGGACATCTGCAGCCAAGGGTCATCCATTGGATATGTGGGAACAACTATGTCTGCTCTTGTCCCCATAGATGTCAGTGTTGTATGGTTGCAGACATTTGCTGCTTGAGGCACTTACAGCAGAATTTAACTATAATAATGACAGAAATAAAATTTACTGCTTGCTGGAATAAACTTTAACAGTACGCTGAATCAGTTATCTTTTTGGAACCATTCTGATATTGTGTTATTCAGGATATATTGGTATATTGCTCTCTGGCTTATTATTTATATATTTACTGATTTCAGCATTCCTTTTGTTGTAAAGATAAGTGAAGCAATTATGTTTGGTTCTAGCCAAATTAAAAAAATAAGATCACACTCATCATGATAAACAGATTATATGAGTAGGAAAAAGCCAGTAATAAATAGGAGGGAAAATATGCACTTAGAGCCACTAATGCTTACTAATTTTTTATAAAAGAAAAATCACTCAAGGTAACAATTTGCTATCGTAACAAAGTAAACACTTTCTGAAAATACAATTTATGTAGTTTGTGATTTCCTTTTGCTCCTTAGTATATTTCTCTACTTTAGATTTTTATCTTTTCTCCTCTGATGTGTTGGTCTTCCTCAAATGCACTGAAATATTGTATCTGAAACATAAATCAAGCCATATTATTCCCCTGCTAGATTTTATCAATGGATTTCTACTGTCTGAATATATTATTTAACCTTACTGATAGTTTCATCTTTTGTTATTCTTTCTTTTCTGATTTGGCAATATAAATTTAATTCAATAGAATTCTACACATACATTCTGTCATTGCCCTATCTACTTTCTCTCCTGAGTGGCCTGCCTATGTATATGTCACCTGGACAATTTCAGTTCATCCTTTATGAATGAACATAACTAGAACTAATGAAGTTTATTATTTTGTATGACCTAGATGAACATATGCTCTCTTAGACTCACTCTCCCTTGTATATCTTTCTTATCATTTATCACTTTACTTTGACATCTTTCATCACCATTCTCTTATTAGGCTCTAAATTCCCTGAGAACATTTTGTATACTATACAGTCAATACAATGCCTGACATATAATTGTTTCACGATAAATGTTTGTTAAGACAAATTACATTAAATTTGCAGAGCAAGGGACATTCCTATTTAAATAATGGTCATGTAGCTATTTAAGATACACATGAGTTATGTTATTCAGATCTAACTCCAAACCATATATTGAGGTAGAGTTCATGCTGATACTAAAATCTAGGCCTCTTGATAGCAGGCTCTTTCTGTTCTCTTCCATAATACTAGTGTGTTATGGAATCCAAACCAGTGAATCCAAAACCAGTGAATTAAAGTTCTGGTCCCAATATCTACACTAAACTTACTATATGACATAAGGAAAGTCATATGAAACCATTTGGTTTCAGTTTCCTCCTTTGTAAAATATGAACACAAAACTAGACTCTAGAGGCCTGGCCTTTTGTTTTATGACCTGCTAAAGCCAAAATAAACAGCTTGTTTTTACACAGCACTTGATTAGTCTGATTTGATACTTCTACTAGTGTTTGCTATAACATTTACTTTTAATGGACTTAAATTTTTGCTCAAATTCAGTTGATTTGAAATTGTGTTAGTTGTGGGAATATAGAGATTCAACTAAATGGCTCTCCTTTTATTTTCCTGGGGTTTGGACCAAATGATATATGAGTCAGCAGGGGGAAAAAGAACATTATTACTGCAACAGGCTAAATTGGAAGATGTAGTTAAGTGTGATGGTGAAAATGAACTTTCTAACCAATGCTTGTTAGTTTAGACCTTGGACAACCCAAAAGCACAGGCTCCACTGCTCTGAATGAATAAACAAGAAGTGAATAACACTAAATCTTTGCATAGGTGCTCTACTGATTAGGTTCTTTCAGTTCCCAAACTAGAATAATGGCAATCATCACCAGCCAGATAACTCACTGTCCTTCACTGGTTATTAGATATCCAAGGCAACAGTAATACTGTGGAATAAAGTGATTCAAAACAATAAACATTTATTTATCTCATCAAATGTGGGCAGTATATTCAAGACTCAGCTAGCGGTTTCATTTTTTTCTCAACCAGATGATTTTACATATCTGGCATGATTGGTTGTTATAATCTTATCTAGAACTCCTGGGGTGACTGAGGCAAGGCAAATCACATGGCCTGCTTGTGCCTCAGGAGGTGCTCACAACTGGTAAGCAGAAGAGCCTGAGTTTATCTGATAAGCACACTTTATAATGTGACACAAAGACAAAAACAAACAAGTTGTTTAAGTGAGGAGCTTAAATGAGGAGCGGTTTTTGAAAGCTGAACTGTATTACATTTATAATTGTCCCACTGTCAAAACAAAGTCACATAGGAAAGTCCAGAGTAAGTGTGGAAGGAAGTAGCTACAGAAAGACCCTAAGAAATGGAGTAGGGAAATAGGTCAGAAGTATTTAAAGAATATTCATCTTCAGGGAAGATGAACTAAAAATATTTGGATAAGGAATTTTCCAAATGCATAATAAAAAGATTTTAAAATAAATAAAAACATTTAGATAAGGAATTATCCTTACATGAAATATGTATGTGATATATATATTTAAATATTATTTCTCCATGTATATGTATATATGTATATATGTATATACATACATACACACACACACACACACACACACACACATATGGAAAGAAATCAGAATAGCTTTCTACCAAGCAATTTGGTTGGCGCTCTGTCTCAAGGAAAGGTAAGATCATTAATTTAATATGTTTGTAGAGCATTTTAAAATATAATATATATCACGGATTAATATACATAGATGACTCACTGTTACCAGTTTGTAAAACAAAGGGAGTAACAAAGTAACAATGAGCTCAGTTAAACTCAACATACAAACAAAATTTCTGTATTTTCTTTATGTCATGAGTGATTATGTATAAAACTACACATAAATGCTGTTATGCATACAAAAATATTAACTATTTACCAGCCAAACTTTCCAGATAACATGAAAATGAGAACAAAATATATATATACATATATGTATATGTATATATGTATATATATATTTTAAAACCATACTTGTGACTAATAGAGAGTGACCAAAGGCAAGTAAATGTTTTACCTGGCAATAAATACATTTAAAAAAGCTGATACCCATATTACTAGGCTGCGTGAGCATTCTTTGCCAGAAAAAAATATTGCGTATGATTATTTTTATATATTATATGCAAACAGGAAATCTAATATTTGGTGGAAAACAATTAGAAGAGTTATTGTTTTGCGATAGAGCAAGTTCCTGGGAAGACACATGAGGGCACATGCTAAGGGAAGTAGAAATACTTCATATATTGGTAGATGTTGAGTTATGAAAGGGTATGTGTTTGTCAAAATGTATAAAATAATACTTTCAGAATTTATAAATTTTGTCTAAAAGTTTAACCATAAACAAATACTGGTTAATCCCTATGCATGTAAATAATATGGACTGAAGTGCATAGGGATATGTCATAAAGTAAGTATAGTAAAATTTTTAATTCCAATGAAAAAAAAATTGAATTAATATGGCTTCATAATATGTTTCTGGTGTGCATTATTACAAATCAACATTTGTATACAATATGTGGTAAGTATTTAGGTGTTAAGTGTGAAAATATTTCTATTCTTCCCTATGTTTAAAAACTTAATAAGTTACATATAAATTGAAAAATGTATATATAATGTAAATTACCCTAACTTGGAGATGGCATATCAGACAATAATGAATATTTAATTTACCTTTGCTTCATGGTTGCACGGGACTGCTATAACCATATAGCTACTTCTAATCCTTCAATGAAGGACTTTTTTTTTTTAATGGAGGACTATAAAAAGGAGAGCACAGGGTAGTAGAGGGAAAACAGGGGACAATTTGTAGTGCTTGGTTTTTGTCATCATAATTTACCTCAAGCATTTTATACACTGCAGTTTTCAAAGGCATTATGTGTCAAGACTTCTTAAGATGAACTTAGTCAAAGATAATCAGAATATTTTGTCTTTAAAATCCATGGCTAAGCATATAATTGAATTAAAACTTGCTTTGAATCTACATATCTCATGCTGCTGTAAAAGCATATATGTTAATTTTGTTGATAATCATCACGCTCATTAAGCATGTCTCATAATGTATTTTTAATACCTTTGCATGTCTCATAATGTATTTTTAATACCTTTTGACAAGTGATTGAGCTACTAGACAGTAGGCTTTTTATAAGCTTTCACACAAATTTTAAAAGATACTGTTGTTACTGTTAATGACCAAACAGTAAATTGATGTGAAAAATCAATTCATATAAAAAAAAGAGGGTAATCACCATAAACTGGTGTTACTATTGCATTTTCCTAGTAGTAGGACAAAACTGAAAAATATATTATAAATTCTGAGGTACTTTTAGGAACTAACAGACATTTTCCCTAGGTTTGCTATATTCATGCCTTTTAAAACATGTGTTAAATATAGACCACTAAGGGTCTTGAAAGTCCTATTTACATTCTTGATTTTCCACGACACATGCACCTATTAAAACAGGGAAGCAAGAAACTTCTATCGTCAAAGAGAAAAAAAGGATTAAGTTATCTTAGCTGAACATTATTTGACAAAATATTTCTATTAAACTACTACAACTACTTTTGCTTTTGGGCAGGTTATGGATCACTTAAGACCAACTTTCCAACGAAAACAATTAGAAAAGCTGGAGAAAAAAAAGTTTGAGTTTCAGAACTTGCCAAAGAACCCAGGACAAGCAGAGCCTAGTTTCTAGAGAAAAGGGGATCAGAGAGATGTGATTCTGATGTTTGGAGCAACTCCAATCCCTCTTCCCTGCTGAGGCATTTATAATCTGAAGGAGTGGCTCAGAGAGTGACAAAATAAGTAAATCTTACATCAGACTTAGTCTGATTTTTATATAAATAGTGAAATCCAGATCTTGCCAAAGAAAAGTTTAAATAACCAATGATTCATAAGGATCTTAAAGGGTTACACTCATTATTTCTAAGACACTGAAGTCTGTATTTGAGCGGATTAAAATATTCTGACCCCTACCTATATGCTGTTAAGAATCAAATGTGTAAATCCCTGTGGGAGTAAACCACAATCTGTAGTATCAGATTATCTCTACACTTTTTTCATCTCCCAGGTTTACCACTAAATTAACCACCCTACCAGTGACAGGATTTTAAACAAAACTAAGTGAAAAGTAGATAAAAGAAATAGATTATAATAAACCTGATGTTGGAGTTACCTGACATGACTTTTGCCATGATTATGAATAAATATCTAGGGGGAACAAGGACAAAGTAAATAATTTTGTCACAGAGTGGGAATTATTTAAAACATTGTTTTCGTTGAATTAGGATACTAAACAAATTAAAAATTAAAAATTGGATATGTTTAAGGGAAGAATAAATGATGCTGGGAAAAAAAAAGTTTGAATGGAAGATAGGTGCCAATTGTGCAGACAGATTCAGAAAGATAAAAGGTTAAAAAGAACATGCAAAAAAAGTACTGTAAGCAACATTTAAAGCACAGTGAAAATGTCAGTGTAAAGCACAGTGAAAATGTCAGTGTACAAAAAATCATTCCTATAAAGAATATCTAATCTTAAGAACAGTAATGGAAATAATAGAACTCTAAAGCTTCATGTATATATAAAGTACTCTTGAATTCCTGAAAACATTTGTTTATTTTGTTTAAGGAGAATAATTTATACTTTTCAGGAATTTCATAGGTCTAACAGAAAAAAAATAATCTAAACAGACTCCTTTTCATTTGTTCATAGAAATTATTGCATCTGGAATGTCAATGTATTAAAAATACAAGAACAGATTTAGAAAGGTATATTGCTCATCTATTTTAGATTAGAAAGCATTTTATGAATAACAAGTAGATATTCTCTCTAAACTGTTAGTCAAAACTTAGCTAACACAGACTCAAAAATATAGGTGATCTGTTTTAACTCTTCTGGTGAGTTTGAAAGTTGATTTTTATCTATATATTCTTAATGCAAGAAAAATTAAAAATAAACATAAACTAACTATAATAATTTTGTTTGTGTATAATTCTGCCTTAACTAAACACAACATAGTTTACAATATGTGTGATCACTGTTTTATCAAAACTTGCAGTGTTTAAATGAACTTTAAATAAATATAATCTCTACTTTCCAAAAATCTTACTCTTAAATGTTAAGGAGTCATTGAAATAATCATGAGAGGGACTTATAGAATTTATTATGCTTTGTATTTTTTTTCTTCATTATTACTACTTGCTTGCTCAGTTCTTTCACTCTCCTTATCTGACGCTGAAAGGAGGGGTCAAACTGAAAAATGGCAGGGAATTTAAAGGAATTCCCCAAACCCAGTCAATCCTACAATACATTTTAGTTATCTAGATGTCATATAAAAGCGATGAAACTATACACATTCATAAGACTTATCAAATCATTTCTATTCAAAGATGGTATTGATGGTCTCTCATAAAAAAGTTTAAAGATTCTCCATTAAAGACCTTGTTAGGTTATTTTCCATTTCATTCTTCAGGAGTTAGCACAAAGTCACTTAATTTTCTTTTTTTACTTTCATAAATATATGTCATGCATATATGCCATATAAGAAAGTGTGTATTCACTTAAAAGTATAAACATATACTTAACAATAATGGATTAATATTCATTATTGAATATTATTCATTATTCAGTTCATTATTTTAAATATTCATTCAAGATAGTAGTAGATATTCATTGAATATTGAGACATAAAATTAGACATTGATTTAGAAATTTACTTATTTTCATTTTTTTGTGGTAAGGGTTATCTTAAATGGCTTTTACTTTTTTATGTTTATCTTTTTAAATAACTGAATTTTAGTACCATAAATTAAAACTAATACATAAAATTCATCTTCAAGCAAGAAGGAAATGTTCAAGCAAAAAGGAAATAGACATTGTTATTAGCTGCAATAAATTCCTGTGTCGGTTCATCAATCTGAATAAATTCTGTTTGATTCCTGCTCTATCATTTACAAACCATGTCTTTTGGCTAGCTACATCTAAGGTCTCAGTTTCTCATCTATAAAATACTGCCTGTGTCATGGGGGTTTTTTAGCTAATGATTAAATGAAATGATTGATGAAGAAATTACTTACTGTATTTCCTAGAATTATGCACAAAGCATATTAATAGTTATGAGTGTAGTTATTGAAAACTGTGGTAACATACTACAGACCTTTAGTTTAAGTAGCTGAATCCTGTCATTTGACAGTTACTGAGAATTATATGCTAAGGCTAACAATACTTGTTTCTTGGCAATAAATGAGAAATTTTGGAGTCATCCTGGGGTAGCAAGTGCTACCCCAATAGAAAGGCAATGGATAATAGTAACCTTTCTCTTTTAAATTTTATTCAGTTTTATACATGAATAAAGGGTTGTCATCTTTATATATGGGCCTTTATGTAACATCTGTCCAGGGAAAAATCTGGTCTCATACACACAAACCATTAATGTTATTATGGGAAAAATGAGAACACTTGACAATTTAAAAATTAATATAAGTAGAGTTAGCAAACACAAATTTATAAAGGTCTCATATAAGTGATACATGTTGTAGATACTTTAAAAACCTTTTCTCAAATGCATCATGATTCAAGTAGGAATAAGTACCCAAGAGTCTTACTTTTTTTTTTAATACATATTTATGAAACATACTCTATTCCATTATCATTTTCACACTATTTGGGGGTAAATAAATAATAACATTAATGATTGTATTTTGTGATAACCACCTTCATCACCTTAAAAATGTGTTATTACTTAAAAATTACAATTGTATAACATTGATTATTAGGATAGAGAAAGTATTTTACAAATAAAATTATTCCCTTCAAGTACTTTCTCAGTAAACTTTTGTCTGAATTTGTATAGACTAGGACGAAATTACCAGTGTGTGTTAAATCCATGGGTAAACAACAGATTTTATGTTGGAATTTAGAGAATAAAACATTGATTTGTTTTCACACATTTTCATAAACAAATGAAGATTTGGTATAGTAAAAAAAAAGACTCATTGATTTATAATCAGATGGAAAATAAAAGTTGCACTTTGTAAATTACATTTAACATAGATATTTAAAAATATGACATATTTAAATGTCTACAGGGAGTATCCCTTTGCTTATTTTATTTGCCAGTTCATTAAACTCAAATAACCTTGTCATCTAATCTTACGTTTAACTTGTAAAAGTATACTCAATTAAGGAAAAGAAAATGAATTACTCAAGCTGAACTTTACCCTGAAGAACATTTATATTGTAGTATTTTAAGAATCATAATAGTAATTAATAATAGAATTAATTACACCATCTCAAGTATTTTCTACTAAATTTTTTTTTCAGAAAATATCAATTATGGTTTGCCTATGTGAAGATCTTGGTTGTTAAATTGTGTAAAATGATATTGAAAAAGCTATGAAATGGTTCTTAAAATATTTGTGAAGCATTGCAAAATATACATATTTTCTCTTTTCTTTCCAAAAACAGACATAATTTTGAGATGGACTTTGCGTAAAATTAGTCTTCCTGATTCATACTCACTGAAATTACATGGTCATGGAGTATAATGGCAGGAAATGTTTCTCTCTGTTTCTCTCCTTCTCCCTCTTTCTCTCTCTCTCTTGTCCTCTCCACACCCTCAGTAACTGCATGTATACAAATGTTGGTATGGTATTTATACTTCAACATACAACAACAATATTTATAAAGTTACTGTGCTGTGTATATTTGTGCTGCTCTGAAATGTGGTGAGTTATGAATGTTTTAGAAAACATAATAATATAAAAATAAGTTTGAAAAACAATACACAGATTCCTGCTCTTCCCTAAGACCCTATCTCTGACCTCGACAGGAGTAATTTGTAGGAAGGTGAAAGGACTTGTATTCTTTCATAAAATGACTTTGAAAATTTCATTTGATTTATATTAACATATGTGATACTTTATGTTTTACAATACATCCTTATAAGTAAGATAACACAATTATTCTTACACTATGCAGGTTGAGTAATGATTCCTGTTTCTATAATACTATTATTTGAATAACATTTGCTACTCATCAAAGTAGTGTTATGAATACTTCTCAAATGAGTCACTTGATATGACAGTTTAATGTGTATTTAGATGATGCTTAAAGCAGATGAGTTTCTTCATTTAGAAAAAAAAAATTAAGACATTTACATTTTGCTCTATATAGCTGAATAGGCTCTCTATAAATAGCTCAGTCACTTGTAATGAGATCACAAAGAAAGTATCTATGATCACATTTTAAAAATCAAATGCATCTGTGTGTGTGTGTGTAGTTAAGGAGTAGAATATTTTGCAACTGATTGTTCTATTTCCAGCTTTTTGGTTACTCTACCAAAGAAATCTTAATGCTAAAATTCCAATAATTATTTCTCTAATGCCTCTTATGTGCCAGCAACTTAATATTAATACTGGAAATTCAGCAGTGGGCAAAACTCAGAAGGGAAACAGATAATGAATAAAAGAAATACACATGTGAAAATGTAGATTGATTATATAAAATTCTGTTTTTGTGTTAGTGTGTCTGCACAGTGATGGGGATTTGGGAGAAATTAAAATGGGTGACTTCATCATTCATTTTATTTATATCAATGTAAAACTAATTTAGACATGAGGAAAGAACAATAAAAAAAATGAACCAGAAGGAAAAGAAGGAAAATAAAAAATATAAAAAGTAGAGTGAAGGAGGAGGAGGAGGGAAAAGAAGAGGGAACAATGACATTGAATTTTTTCTTCCAGTAAAAAACTCTAGGCTTAAATAACTTTTAGTCATGATACACTGGTCTTGGTTTTTCTTTTCTCAACTAGTTTCACATTTACCTATCCCACCCCCTAATTATTCTCATAGCCATTTTATTCAAATTATTCAAATATATGTCTCTGACCTGAAAGAGTTAACTTGTGCCTTTGACAGTATCCACTCATCCAACTCCTAACTCCAGACAACTAACCGCTAACCTGATACTCTGATGGTAATCTAGTTGGAGATAGTTGTATATAATAAGTTGGGTAAATAGTTACAAGTATGGTTACTGGATTATATAGTATGCTTGTGTTCACTTTAGATATTGCCATACTCCAGGGTGGTTATAATATTTTGTATTCCAACAAACAATTTACCAAAGTTTCAGATGTTCCTCAGGCTTACCAACACTTGGTATTGTAACTTTTTTTTTTTTAATTTTCTTCTTCTTTTTATTATATTAGTTTATTTTTACATATTTTTGTGCATTTTTTCCATCTCAGGGTATTGTAACTTTTAACTCTACTCAGATTTTGTTGTGTTTTTATTTTCATGACCTACTTATGCTCATATTTCCAAGGTGCCTGCAGATGTTGATTATTTTCTTGTGTTTGTGATTATATACTTTTGTGATTTTGAAATTTCTGTTCAGATTATTTGCCATTTGACTGTGTTAGTAAGTTGATTAGTTTTAGTTGCAAGAGTTCTTTTATAGTCTGCCTATAATTTTTGTCAGATATTTGACTTTCAATGGGTATATTTATTCCACTGACATTTATTTACTATACATTTTCGATTTAGAACAATTTTATTTCATTTTCTTCTTTGTTTTTCCCTTCCTACTGACTGGTTCTTTTTATTTCACTATTTCTTAGAATTTTCTTTAATTTTCCTCTTGCCTTTATCCCTAAACTTGTACTAGTTTTAGTGATTGCTTTAGGGCCTATGGAATACAACCTTAATTTTCCATGATCCATGCCCAGTTATATGCTACTACTTAACATAAAGTATATAAATCTAGTAAATATTTAAGTCCCTATCTGGTTAGTTTCAGTTTCTTTTCTTTTTTCATAGAAATCTGTTCTGATTATTGTATTTTCATTTTTGTATAACAAAAATTACGTTCTAGATAATATGAATGTTAACATTTGGAACTTGTGAATTAGTTTCTCCATGGATTTGTTTCTTTTGTTTCCCTCTGGCATTATCTTTCCTAAACTTCAACTAGATGCTCTCTGTAGCAGAGCAGCTGCTCTGACTTAAGTTGCCATTTCTTTTCTCTTATTGATCTGCTCTGCTTTGTTCTATAGTCAGCAACAGTCATAAATCAGAATAGTGTTTGAATCCACTATTTGTTTTTATTCTTTTTGAGATTTTCCTACTCTTTTTAGCAGTTATGGTTTCCCTGGGTTTTCAGTACTGTAGTTTCCTTTGTCAGAAAGTTTTCAAGTTTACTTCATGCACACTCTGGTTGAACTTAACCCCAAAGTAAAAGTACAGAAATTGAAACTTATTCCTTCCTACAAATGTGCTCTCTT
>NW_004567106.1:36522156-36596382 GCF_000260355.1 Condylura cristata | reverse complement strand
CCCTCCTGACCTGCCCGCTGCTCCCCTCAGCAGTGTACTTCGTCAACCTGCCTGTTCTGCTCCCCCCTCTGTCTCTGGTGAATCTTTTCACCCTCCACATCTCTGGCCTGTATACCCCAGTTTCTGTATGAATAAATAAATAAATCTTTAAAAAATATATATATATATATATATATATTTTGTCGCTGTTTGACTTTTGTCAAGTTTGATAGTTGTTATCTACAGGAAAGTTACTACCAATTTCTTAATACTTTATTTTTGTGCATGATGTGATGATCAGTTTATGTGTTAATTAGACTGTACAAACAGCTGGTAAACATTATTTCTGGGTGTTTCTATGAGGGTGTTCTGGAAGAGACTAGCATTTAAAACCATTAGACTACTCAGTGAAGAAGATCTGTTCACCAGTGTGTGAACAGGCATTCTATTCTTCAATACTTGGAGGGTTTGAATAGAACTAAACAACGAGGGGAAAGGGAAAATTCTCAAGCTAGAACATCCATCTTCTAACCTCAGATATAGGGTCACCTGGTTCTTAGTCCTTTGCACTTTGATGTGGGTCTGCTAACAGTCACATACCAGACCCTACAAGGCTCCTTTCAAGTTAAACAAGAGCAGGAAGCTTGATCACCCTGCTGCAATAGGTACATATCACAAGGTATGACTGGTTATACCCTGGGGCCATTCATTGCCTGATGTACTTTGAGTCCAGAGACTGATCCGTGGGACTCATTAATAAGAGTTCAACCATGGATAGGAGTAGGAGTATGATTAACCTTATCAGCAGACTCAACCTTCCTAAAGCCCTAAATAGCAGTCATAGTTTTAGTTTGAGCTACTTTCTCTTTGTTCTCCTACCAGTAAAAAAGACCAAGATCTTGTTCTTCCAGCAGCATTCTGCATTATATACCACCTGCTCTGTGACTCCTGATTTTTTAATAGTTATTTTTATTTATTTATGCATACAAGAACTGGGGTGTAGATCAGAGGTTGGGTAGGATGAGAAGATTCCCTGGAGAGCTCTGCTGTACCACATGGGTTAGCTCCCTGGCCAGGGATCAAACTTATGCAGCAGTAACTGGTGATAGCTTGGTAGCACTGATATTTTAATCCTTGCACCACTTTTCTTTTACAGTGTGCTGTTCCTGGCACAATACTTTGAAAGAATTATACCACCAGCTTAGTAGTTCTCCACCTTGCACATGGAAGATCATGGGATTTCTAGGTCCATGCAACCCAATTTCTACATTAAATTCTATCTGTATCTATATATCTACACAGATATATTCACACATATGTGAATATATGTGTTTTTACATATATATGAGCTATTTGTTCTACATCTCTAGAAGACCATGAGTAATACAAATAATAAGCATTATTTTACCTTGAGGAAAAGAATCTCAGATTTGATAGTCTCAAGTTGACAGTGTGTTTATACTAACATAAGATATCAAAATATCCGTTAGTTAAATAAATCTGTCTTGAGAATCCTATGACTGGGTGAATAAAAACACTTTTAAAATGGAATAATATTATTTGAATGCAGATAAGTAGAGGAATTAAATGATTTTTTCATTAATTTTTTAATATTTATTTGATGAAATATTTATTAATTCCCCATTATAAGAGAAACTGATAATATGTATAATTGCTAAAATAAAGAGCATTGGATCCTAGACATGGATCTGTATCTAAGCTTTATGAATATTGATTAGAATAAATATATTATATATATATACACACACATACACACACACACTTTGTTTCTGATGAAGACATAGTATAATGATTAAATACACCTTGGTTTAAAATATGTATAATAAACAAGTCACTCTTATACTTAAGTTATTAATATATCTTAGCTAGTCTTGCATGTATATCAAAAGGAATAAATAAAAATATAACCTTTATAGCATATAAAATATTTAATTTCCACTTAATAATAAAAAATATGTATGCCATATAGAAAGTATATATTCACTTAAAAGTATAAGCATACACTTAGCAATAATAAATTAATATTCATTATTGAATATTATTCATTATTGAATTCATTATCTTGAATATTCCTTCAAGATAGTGGTAGATATTCATACGATATTCAGACATAAAATCAGACATTGGTTTAGAAATTTACTTCTTTTCAATTTTTTTGGGTAAGGGTTATCTTTTTTATGTTTATGTTTTTTAATAACTGAATTTTAATATCATAAATTTGAATTAATACATAAAAAATATTGTCTTTTGAAATAATTTATGACTTGACCCACATTATGATAATATCAGTTTTAAGAGCTAAATCAGTTTGGGGTTTATAAAGTCCCTTGATCCATATCACATGTGCAGCAACTTGTATACATCTTTTAGTACTAAATATTCTTTAAACCTGTTACCTTGTTCCACTGAATGTGATAATCATCAATATAGTTGACTTTTCCCCCTATTTTTTATTAACCATGACTGAAAACATTCATAATATCTTGGAGTATAGACATTTAGGTCTTTTTTTAAGTCTACAATAAAATATTCCTGTTAAATGTGCTCTTTCCTAGTTGTCTGCAAAAACATACCCACACATTTGCCTTTTATTCTGGATTGGAAATTTAAAGAATATTTGAGATTGGAAGGTTTAATTAGATATTAATTAGCTAAATGAATAACTAATATATGAATATGTTAAATAATGAATACCAACTCGATATGTTAATATAAAGGTCAATATGGCATTGACATCCTTAATCCCCGTTTGTATGTGTACCTTATTTTGTTCAACTCTCAGGACACGGTAACTTCTTGATATGTATTACCAATTATTTTCTTTGGTAGCTTCAAATCAAATTTTTCTAAATAGTTGCTAGAATATAAGCTCAGAAGTGTTCTTGTTTCCTTGGACTTTTAAAAATGTATCATTTCTACAATGTAACTTTGAAAAGGAAGGGGAAAAGGAGATGTTTCATTCTCTTTCCCTGTTATATTGCTGCCAACATCCCTCACCATCTCTTTCCTTTATATGTCCAAATATTTTCTCTGCTGGTCAGTCATACTCGGTCATTTCTGGGGTTTTCCTTATTTCTTTAAAAAAAATTTTTAGTAAATCATTCATTTTCTTAACTCTAATCTGGATTGTAAGCTTAATTACCTAGAATTATGATTTACTAGCAGATTTGTAATTGGTAAATGTCTAGCCCCACTATTATAAATGAGGATACATCCTTGCTACTGCCTTCTTGCCTATGTGCTTTACAAAAGTGTGGCTAATCTACATTGAACCTTCAGTCCTGCTTTGTGAGAAGTAACTGTGTTCTATTAGCAGGAGAATAATTTAATCTATACGTTTCTAGTAAATCAGTAATGTACATCACATTAAGGAACTGGAGGAGAACCACAACACATTTGTTCCTACTAAGAGAAATGATTCAATCTTTGCTGAAAATTTCCCTTACTTGGAAATCTGGCGTTCCATTAATATAAACGGCTGTTCCACCTCAAATTTCTGATGTTATACATTCATCTTATAATATCCAGTAAAATGTAAGGAACGATGCTCTATTACTAACTTTCAAATGTAGAGTATATAAAACAGATGCCTGAGGCACACCAATACATCCAGTGTGAATACCAGGCTGTCACCACACCTCTGGCACATCTCCCACAGGCCTTCGTCTGTCATTGTTAATACATTTCATTTAAAAAAGAAATAAAACAGAGCAGACCATGCTCCTGAATACATTTTCCTGTTTAAAGGACTCAAATATGCTTCTATTGTTATTTTAAGTAATTAACTCACAGCATTGAGCAGTTTCTGGCTGAAAGATCAGTTTTAATGTTTTCTCTAATGTTATAGTATCTCTGGTATGTAGATGATAAAAAAAAGTTCACATTCTAGATAAACCTTTGAACAACTCCTTGAAGTGAACTTTCTCCTGTTGAAGAGAGCTGTCATTTCCCTCTCATCTCTTGGGTAGCAAGATTTGGGAGGTCTTCTTTCAAATTAACTGGAGGGGCTACATTTGTTGTTCATATGGTCTAGTTTACTGACTTACAAGCATGTGTTTCACAAGTGTCTGACTCCCTTAAGCACTGACAGATCTGCAATTCCCTGTGAGTTTTAATATTCAGAATATTCTGTAGCACTTAAGATTTTCACCATGAAGTCTCCAGCCACCCAAATATTCAAAAAGGGTAGGTACTATGAAGATGCAGCTTCTAAAACTGCAGTTTCATTAATGGGTGATCATTTCATTGTAACCTTATATTTTTAAAATAATTTACATTTGTTCATTGGAGTGTTTTTAAATTGCTAGGAATTCTAAATGATTTCATAAAGCTGTTTTTTTACAAAGGTTTATTTGATTAACCATCATTATCTTTCTTATTAGTTCCCAAAATAAATGCACTTCCTTCCCAACTTATGTTAGAATGTGAAGACAACCCTTGTACCAGAATTTGACAAAGATATTACAAGAAAAGAAATGAATAGGCCGATATACCTCAGAAATCTAAGTGTAAAAATCCTTAATGAAATATAACAAGTCGTATGTACCAATACAAAAAATGGATAAGACACAGTAACAAAATGAAGTTATCCCCCAAATTAAATGAAAATCATCATAATCTTCATTAACTGTGTTAGTTAATCAGAAAGACCATTTATATCTTGATTATTTACAAGTATATTTTTATAACACTTATAATGTTTATATTTATGTAAATTATACGAGTAGCATATAAATATTGTATTTACTTTATAATTTTATGATTCTATACTATATGAAATATGCTTATTAAATGCATATAAATATATATGAACATATAAATTTATAAAACAAATTTATTGTATGTATACAATATTTTATTATATAATTTACATTGTATTTATAATATTTACAATATTTATAGTGTTTATTTATATTATATAAATTATACTTACATTTATATTTATATTATTTATAAGATTTATTTCAACAAAAAATAGAAACATCCTCATTCTGTTATATTTTTCGAGTAACACCTCACTTGTGAAATATTAACTGTATTTATTCCAATACCATGCTGTATTGATTAATGTAGAGTATAGTTTGAAGTCTGGGAGTTGAAACATCTGTAAAATCCCTGCTATTTGCAGATAGGCTACATTACACAAATTTATTTGAAACTATTGGGTCCTCCATGGTGGCACACCGGTTAAGGTATAGCACTGTGAAGCCATTGG
Organism: Condylura cristata; assembly: GCF_000260355.1. Taxonomy (NCBI): domain Eukaryota; kingdom Metazoa; phylum Chordata; class Mammalia; order Eulipotyphla; family Talpidae; genus Condylura; species Condylura cristata. Next base: position 36,591,167 of record NW_004567106.1, on the reverse strand, counting down.
CAGCTACTGCAACACCCGTTCAATCCCCCGCCCCACTCCTCTCAGCAGTGTACTTCATCAATCTGCCTGTTCTGCTTCCCACTCTGTCTTTGGTGAACCCTCTCACTACCCCCATACCTTTGGCCTGTACCCCAGTTCTGTATGCATAAATAAATAAATCTTTAAAAAATTATTTGACACAATAAAGTGAAAGGTCAGGCTCTATAGTCAATATACAAAAAATAATCTGTTGCCTTCTATATGCAAATAAGCAGAAGAGAAAGAAATCAAGAAACAATTCCATTAAAAAAAATTAAATACTGGGCCCTCCCTGGTGGCGCAGTGGGTTAAAGCACAGCACAAAGAAGCTTAAGCCACTTCTGCATGAGTTCGATCCCCGCTTGCCCTGGAGGAGATCCACATGGCGAGGCAGACCTCTCCTGACCCGCCCGCTGCTCCCTTCAGCAGTGTACTTTGTCGATCTGCCTGTTCTGTACCCCGCTCTGTCTCTGGTGAATCCTCTCACCCTCCGCATCTCTGGCCTGTACCCCAGTTCTGTACGAATAAATAAATAAATCTTAAAAAAAAATTAAATACTTAGGAATAAAGCTAATGAAGCAAGGGAAAGACCTGTACAACCCAAACTGTAAGAACTTCTTAAAAGAAATAGAGGACCAGAGGAATTTTAAAATATGGAGATTAAATGCATTTCTATCAAAGTTTCATTGGCATTCTTCAAAAAAATAGATGACACATTACTGTAATTTTCAGGGAACCACCAAAGACCATGAGTATAAAGCAGTCCTGACCAAAAAAAGGAAAAACTAATGTTCTTCACAAATGATGTTGGAATACTCTGATATTTAGTTAGGGGAAATGAACATTGGTGTCCATCTCCCAGAATTGTTTTGAAATGGATTATTGAGCTAACATAAACCCAAACAGTGAAACTAAAAGAGGTACAAGAGTATATAATGATAAATTTTTGTTAATGGTATGTGAAGGCTAAGGACACAAAAGGCACCAACAATGAAGAAAGAGTAATGTAGTGGGATTTATTAAAATTAAACATTTTCTAATTATTAGAAGATGATATTAATGAAATGAGCAAATAAGGGACAGACTGGGAAAAAGTAGACAATTATATACACTAGACAATGAACTTTCATCCTAAATACATGAAGAACCCCAATGTATTAAAAATAAAATGCTTAACAACTGCCAAAACGGTCCAAAGACTTGAAGGAAAAATAAAGCAATATGCACATGAAGAGAAATTCAGCATCATTATTCACCAGGGAAATGCATATTAAAATCACATGTGTAAAACCACTTCAAACCCATACAATGACAAACAAATGACTGTTGGTGGAAGTATTACTCTAACTCTTGTATATTGCTGGAATGGGAATGTAAACTTGTCAAATATTTTAGAGATTTGCCTGCAAGTTTCTATACAAAAGTGAATATACAACTACCATGTAATCAACAATTCATCTTTTTGTATTACCAAAAGAAATGAGGAGGTAGCCACACAAATATAAAATTTATAGTTTTATTTGTAGCAGTGAAATGTCCATTAGCAACAAAAGCACAAGTTTATCTAATATACTCTGAAGTTAAAAAAAAATAGTAAACAATAGGAATTATCTCAAAATGCTATCTAAGCAAATTAAACCAGACAATAGAATATATAATGATTTATTTATTCAGAAGCTTTGGGGAAAAATCTGTGATTAGGCCCTCCATGGGGGCAAGGTGGGTTAAAGTAAAGCACTATGAAGCTATCCAAAGCCAATGCAGCACCAGCCCTATTCTGGCCAGGGAGAGAGGTGACCTACATGGCATCACAGTAGACCTCTCCTGTCTCGCCTGCTGCTCTGCTCAGCAGTGTGTTTTGGTCAGTCTGCCTGTTCTCTTTCTCATTCTGTCTCTGGTGAATCCTCTCAATCCCCACACCTCTGGCCTAGACCCCACTTCCTGTATGCGTAAATAAATAAATCTTAAAAAAAAATAAAAATAAAGTGTTGCTCTTTTTTATTTCCTTTTGATCTGTTTGCTGTTATTTCGATTACTTGATGAGCTAGAGAAGGCTCCAGCAGTATAGGGGGAAATATTTTCTCTTTCCCTAAAATTTCTATTGCCTTTAGTTCAAAATCATCCTTATGACAAAGTGACACACTTTGAAGTTGTGTGTTGTGCTTTCATAACATGAATATACCCTGTGTATATGAGATGTAGAAAAACTGAGTAACTCCCCCAAATGGCCCAAAGCCACCACATTAGATAACATTTTCAACTTAAAAAAAAAAAAAATGGGGAGCTGGGAGGGAAGCAAAGGTCTATAGTAAAGAGTAAAATTAAAGTCAGCAAAGTGTGGTTGTTATACAAATTTAAGTTACACTAATTAAAAAATCAGAGATAATGACTAGGTCATTCCACTTTTTTTTAATTGATGAGCCAAGGTTTGGGATTATGTTTCTGTATATTTTTGAATTTACAAATTTCTTTTCATCTCCATATCTTTTCAGTTAAATAAACAAGGCATTTGTCTCTTTCCCATTGTGAAAGTTATGCTTATTATGAAGTAGTGAAAATAATTCATTATTTTATTTTTAATGTTTTAGTGTAAATTGAACTTTATGAGACAGTCATACCACATAGTTCATTGTGTCAGCAAGACAGTAAATCATTTTATTTTGAATTTTCATATTTAAACATTTAGATTTGTTTGGAACAGATTCAGGTAAATAGGAGCACATGGATTCTATTTTCCAATGGAGAACTATTTGGAAAATCCTTCTAACACTCCCACACCCAGAACCCTGATCACTTTCCATTTTGTAATCCTATAAAGTTTGATGTGTTTCCATAATTTGCAATTGATGTATACAACTGAATAGTGTTTAAAACTAATATTGCCTCATAGATTTGTTTTCATAAGCACCTGAATCTGGAAATGTGTTAAGGAGAACTTGGTTTTAACTGGTAACAAACATCTTGATTTAATTTACCATATGCACTACCTAAGTACACAAGTGTGTGATGTTGCATCATCTCACATGGCAAATGCATACCACAAAAACCTTGTTAAACATTTAAGAGCTTTTCCATTGGGGTTTCCATTTCCAAAGCAATCAGAGATGACCAGGATTTGATCACAGAATTGCTGAAGGATTGTCAGTTAAAGTCAAGCCCCCCAAAAGGAAATTTAAAAAATCATAATTTCATAACTTATTTGAACTTTTATTTTGCATATTTTGGGGAGTATAATCTTAATTTTGTTGAAGTAAGCATTATTTTATCATAAGCTTTCAAATATTTAATGTCCCTTCTTTCCCAAATCCTTTCTTTATGTCTCCCTTCCCAAACAACATGTATAATTATTGAAGATATTTACCATTTTTATGCTTTATGTTAAGTAAGATTAGCTATATCCTTCAGTTCAGAACATATCAATATAGCTTATCTACTTTTATATAATGTTTGAGCTCCATTATTAATATTGTTAGGAGAACTTGGTCTTTATAAATCACTATCCTTGTGGCTGATGAAAGTGGTGTGATAAAACTGAAAATGAGATGACTTTTTGTGTACAGAAGTCACCTCTGTAAAAAAACAAAAGAAAGGACAAAACAATGCCCAACTAGTAATCTCTCCTTATTTTGTCATCAAAATAAGATTTAATGTGTAAATCGGTTGAGTCCAGGACAATGATAGCAGGTAATCTGATTGGTGAATCCCTTCTTTCTAGATAGTGACAGACTTTTCTTGACATACAACTTTCTTTTGATAACCTACTTATTCACCTTTTTTTTTTTTTTGGCCTAATAAAAACTTATTTTATACAACTCATGGCAGCACCTTTCAATTAGGTAGAAGCCAGATCTCTACATTTAACTGGCTTCATTTTATAATTTAACTCCTCATATTTATATGCCTTCATGTGCTTAAATATTTGCTGAAGGCATTCAAAATGCAAAGTTCCAGATACTCTATTACAGTCATGAATCTGCTGTTTTCTGTTTTTTTAAGCATGAAGTTTTTTTTTTTGCTATTTAGACAACCTACTGATAGCTAATATTAACATCAATAAATGACTACTGCTTTCTTAAAACTATTAACAGGTGTGTCAGTAGAGCTATAAAAATAAATTAATAATCATAACACATTAATGTCTAGCCAAGGAAAGCTAATTAGTGTGACCATTATATACTAACTCTATTAAAGTTCTTTTCTATTGACAGTCTTACACACTAAGAGTATGTTGGGGCCTCCCTGGTGGCACAGGGTTAAGTTCCAGGGCTATCAAGCTATCACCAGCCACTACTGCTTGAGATCTGCCAGGGAGCTAACCCACATGGTGCAGCAGACCTCTCCTGTATTGGCTGCTGCTCCCTGCAGCATTGTTTCAGTTGATCTGCCTGTTCTACTCCCTGTGTCTCTTTTGAATCATCTCACTCTTTGTACCTCTTGCCTACATCCCAGTTCTTTCATGCATGCATAAATAAAAATAAGTCTTAAAAACAGACATGTAATTAGAAAAAAAAGATTCTATTTTGCCTTTATGTGTTCTAATGGCAGAGCCAATTTAGATTGTGCAAAGTTTGGAGGTCCTAAAGTGCCTCCAGTCTGCCTGCTATCATAATCACATTCTGTCCCGACAAATACTTGCAGCATAAAAAAAAATTTTGGGGTCCCCAACCCTCCTTGTTCTCAGAGCCATTGTCTAGGTACCCAGAGTTCTTTCCGGGTCTGGTCAGTTTCTTTCTGGTTCTTTCAGCCAGGCAGGAGACCTCACACCAAAAACAGAAGTCCTACAAGAGTAATATACTGAGAAATCAGTATCTGCTGAAAACAGCAGGCAAATATTATTAACAAAATCAGCTGACAGACCTTGCTTGTAAAGATTAGCAGAAAGTTAGGTAAGAGTGGAGAGTAGTAGAGATATGCTTTGACTAGCAGGAACAATAAAGGACCCAGGCAGTAGCCCCTGGTCCTTCCACAGGGTATGCATATAGTGCATCCTGGTCCTTCCACAGGGTATCCCACATAGTGCATCCCGAGGCATGTACATGCCCTTGGTGCCTGCCCCACCTTTGCTCTTGATTCTAGTGAAAAGGAGACTGCCTTTTCTGGGAGCTGCACATCTCTGCCCAGTTTAGCCCCTCTAGGCATCTCATTGTTCCACCACACTTGGACTTTTAGGAATCTTTCCCTCCTCAATGCCTTTCCCAAAGCTGCCACTGCAAGGTGGCCAAAAAAAATGTTTATTCTAGCAGAGAATTTTATTTATTTATTTATTTATTGGTAAAGATTTATTTACTTATGCATACAGATCTGGGGTATAGGCCAGAGGTGCAGGGATGGTGAGGGGATTCACCAGAGACAGAGTGGGGAGCAGAACAGGCAGATGGATGAAGTACACTGCTGAGGGGAGCAGCGGGCGGGTCAGGAGAGGTCTGTTGCACCATGTGGGTCACCTCTGGGGCCAGAGTTTGAACTGGTGCTGCAGTAGCTGCCAATGGCTTCACAGTGCCGTGCCTTACTATGTGCCACCATGGAGGGCCTAGAATTTTGACTTTTAATGACAATACATAATTTGATTTAAAGATCATTTATAAAATTAAGGCATAGGAATAGTTTCTGAAGCACTGTTCAATTCCAGGAGCTAGGTTGAGTTATTCCTGTACTATAGATAAATAATGTATAACATTTTCTTTATTTTTAAGATCTTTTTCTTACAGTGTTTCTTTGACATTTGTTACAATTTACCAGGCAATAAATATCAGTAATCTATAGCACATGAATCAATATTTAAGAAACATTAATAGAAATAATTAGAATGGTAAATAATACTATATCACTTCTTTACTTTAGAATATATTTTTTCAGTGACAGTACAGTCATATGTCTACTAGTAAATGTGCTTCCAGTTCAAATGAGTGGAATAAACATGTCATTATTTTATAGTTTTGTTATTGGCACAATAGTTCATAAAGAATATTATAACTTCAGGCATTTTTCCATAGTAATAACTGTTAGCAGGCAGACTAAGGGGTGCCCTGGAACCCTCAAACTTGCATACTCTAAATGAGTTCTACCATCTACCTCATAAAAATAAGGCAACTCTTATCGTAAAAGAACTTTAATATAATAATGTGCACAGAAAGTTTCCCAGTGAAACATCTATAGTCACCATCTCCTCCTGAGTAAATGCCTAGGCATTGGTCTGAACCAGGGATGTTGACAACAAAAAAATTTGCCAGCAGGCTAAAACACCTTCTGGCCAGACGGGGCCAGACAAGTCTAGGACAAAAGGAGCAAAATTAAAGTGCAAGTCAAGAGAAAGGCTTCTATTGTCAACCTTCCCATGTGTCTCATCCATGCATTTCTTCTGTGTCTCCCAAGTTCCTGGTGCAAGTCCAAATAGAGACACAAACAGCACTTCTTTGTATGTCTTTCTGTTTCATGTGCCTCCTCTAAGTCTTCTTCCAGTCTCCTTCAGCTTTTCCTCACATAGCTCTATCCTTCCCATGGTGGAACCAGGAGCATACCCTTTCTGGTCTAGATGAAATTTAAAATCTATTATAGCTCTAGTTAAATGATAGAGTTTAAAAGTTTTTTGAAGTAGAATATACTTTAGATTTTACTCTTTACATTGTTTTACACTTGAAAAAGAGAACTCTGTGATGGGTCATGACTGGTGAAGATTTAGTAAGTGGTCAAGAAAATGTACACTGGTTATTATAGAGAGAAAAGATTTAGTAGAAGAATTACTTGTAATTATTGAAGAACTGAAAAGTCAAGCAGAGAACACTATGATACTTATGTATTGTTTAATGTGTAGGTTGAGGGTACCCTGGGACCCCCAAAACTGCATGTTCTAAGTGGGTTCTCCCATCTACCTCATAAAAACAAAGCATACTTTTTGTGAAGAAACTTTTAAAGGATTAGCATGCATAGAGAGGAAGAGAAGAAAGGATAATAATTTTCCAGTAAAACACCCCAAGTTACCTATTCCCTTCCCTTGTGAGTAAAACCCAGGCAAATAAGAATATCCCAAAGGGAGGCCACAAAATCCTGGACACTTGCCATACCTTTTGTCAGGGAACCTAATTGGAAAAGTAGTAGCAGCTAGATAATTCTGGGACAAAAGCAGCAAAATCAAAACAGATATCAAGATAATGGTTGTTATTGACATTTCCACCACAGGTCTCTCACTCGTGAGTTTCCAAGTGTCTCTACATGTTTCCCTTTCAGTTCCTCAAGTGTCTACTGCAAGTCCAAAGTGGAGAAGCAAGTGAGCCCTTCTTCTTTACATGTTTCCCTCCTGTCTTCTTCCCCAAATTTTCTCCAGTTTCCCTTCACAGCTCAGCTCTACACTTAGTTGGAGCCGAGAATATGGAGCTTCCCCCTTTTATGACGATTACACTAACACAGTGTCATAGAGGTAGTGGCTGAGGGAAACAATATCACTACAAGGCTTAGGACATTAGGGAAAAAGGTTGAGATTGGGCTGGGTCTGGCAGTTGAAGGAGTGATCCCTCCCACAATGATGAGAACCTGATTTTGGAGGAGAAGGCAATGCTCAGCTGGTGCTGGGACATCCTAAGGTCAGATGCCAGTCTTTGCACAACTGATATGCAGTTCTCTTAACGAGGGCAATAGCCAGTTGTTACTATTTCAGAAGAGTCCCAGAAGGTTAATTCTGGGTGTGGAAGGTTGATGAGAAATAACCAAGTTGTAATATTAGAAAATATTGGAGTATACAAATCATTCAGGGTAGTTCTGTTACAGGGCAACTCAATGTGAATATAGTGACTGTGGGTCCTCACACGTGCTTAAAGGGACTTATAAAATTCAACTGCAGGCACACACAAAAAGATTAATAATGAGTTTATTTACAAGAGAAAGGGAAATTCAAGGAAAGAAAGAGAAATATTTGTTTGTGCATCCTACCAGTTCCACTGACCTGGAATCCCAATACACGCTGAAAGCCAGTGAAAAGCCAAGAGACAAGCTGTGAGCCATAAGGCCAAGAAACCCCAAAGCCCACACATCTGGTTTTTTATATCCAAACAATGGCTGGACTCCACCCTCAGGTCCCAGCAATCCTCCCTTTGTTGATACTGGGATTTGTAGTTCCCCTGTTTGGGGTGGGGGTGGAGTCCACAAAAACCTATATCTGTAGAGTTTGTTCAGGACATCCTTTCCCCCTAACAGTTTCATCAAGTATTCTATGAGGGTTAGGGTTTAGAAGAATGAATACTCTTAACAGGAAAGTGATCTCAGCGTAGGTCATTTTTTGTGAAACTTTTGAATTTGTTTTTTAGTCCATTTGTCTATCTGTGGTTGTTAGCTTGAGATGATCAACAGATGGTCACATTGTTTTGTAGTCAGCAATTTTTGCCTCACCAATTTGCCCTGGGGTCTCCACATTGCAGTTAGAGACAAGGTGGAATCTTTCTGACACAAAGCAGGTTCCACAAAGACCAGCTGCAATCTGAACCAGCTTGTTCTATCCCAACATGGAACTATTGCTGGAATAATGCTGGCAGGAAGTAACAAGAAGCAAACAAGAGGACTGGGTCCTTTCTTTGTTTTTTTTTTTTTTTCTTTTTAAAAAAAGATTCATTTATTATTTATGCATACAGAGCTGGGGTACAGGCCAGAGGTACAGATGAGAGGATTCACCAGAGACAGAGTAGGGAGCAGAACAGGGAAATCAGTGAAGTATACTGCTGAAGGGAGCAGCGGGAGAGACAGGAGAGGTCTTGCTGCACTATATGGGTCACCTCCAGGGCAGAGATCAAACTCACACTGAAACATCTAGTTTCACAGTGCTGTGCCTTAACTGTTTGTGTCGCCAGGGAGGACCCTAAATCCTTTCTTCAGAATACCTGTCTACCACTAATAAAACCTAGCAGGACGCGACTATTAATTGAGAAATGTAATTTTCAGAGTACCAACCTCAGTTTCACAAACATAAGCTCAAAATTAACCGTTTAATGACTAGCACAATGGGGGCGGGGGTGGGGGGAAATCATAATCAAAATAAAGCTGAGAAAATGTTAAATTATAAAACAAAGGCTGCATTTTCCTTAAGCTTATGTTTCTACAAATGGACTTGAAATTACAACATATTTATTTTCTTGGAGATATAGGTCAACTATTTAATTATTATATTGACTAAGCTATTGTTTATTAGTTAGAAGTAAAGTAATAGCAATTAAAACTACAAACTCTTTCCACTGAAAACTAAAGCCCTGGTACCAATATGTAGTTTTTTTTTTTTTTCCCCATAGAATTTACAACTGTGTAAATACAAATATAGATAAATGACTTTTTTTTCTAAACATGCTTATTTTATTTTCCAACTTGAAATTAGCAGCTAATGGTCATGCAAACGCATTAAATGAAAACCAAAAGCAGACCTTGGAACTATTTATGTTAAAAGAAAAAAATTGTAGAAATCCACTAAAATATCTACCTATAATTTAGATAGCTCTCTGAATGCAGTAAGATTTGCAAAATGCTATTACATAGTTCTTGACATATACCAGCAATTAACTTGTTAGTTAATTGATCCATCCAATTATATTTTGCTCCTAAAATTGATGGACTAATTAATGGAAGTGATTCAATTAGTTGTTTGGAATTGTATAGCATAATTTTATTTAAATCTAAAAATGATTCATATGATTCAAATCTAAAAATTATACCATATGATATAATTGTCAATAAAAACTAAAAGTAGAAGTTGCTAAGCAAATGATGTTTAAAATTGTGAGGAAGAAGTGACTTTTAAATTGCTATTTTATCAAATATGTATGGGTTTTCATTTTTGTTCATAAATAGAATTTCCATCATATAAAACTTGTTACTTTTCCTTGAGGTTCTTATATGTTCATAGATTCATTATATGTTCATAGATTCATAGATGTAAAAGACTAAATGCCAAATTGCTTCCATAGCTAAATTAATTAATATAGCAAGGATATAATACATGGCTTTTCAATGTCTTTATTATAAACTATAATTCTTCAGAGCACATCTGTTAGAATCTGTTGCTCAATGAATGTTCTGTTGCAATTACTGTGACTTTCTTCTTTCTTCATCATGTGCATCTGGTGCCTTTTTTGTGTGCACAAGTCATCTGTTCAATGATATATACCTCAGGGGTCTAGTCAAACCTCTCTAAGAAGTCAGTACTACTACTGTCAATGACCGAATGTAGCAACATTGTGACACCTGCAAATTCCAGGGATATTACAAGCTGAAAAATCTAGATGGGCAAATTGATGTTCATTATATGTAATTATAGCCTGAATTCCTGACTACTTTTTCACATTCCAGTAGAGCAAGTATTGTTGCGATAGGTTTTCAGCCCTTTTTTCTGGGCAAATAAAGGAGTAATTGTGTATTCTAAACATTTCTTGCTTTATGTACTAAACATGTTATTTCTCAAATATTTTGGCATTTGCTAGGTATATGAGGCTTCAATAAAATATTTATTTTTTGTCTCCTAGACTATACCTCCTGAAAAGTGTCCCTGTCCCCCTACTCTGTTCTCCTTGATAGCTCTGTAGAAACCAGTTTTTAAATTCTGGAGACAGTTGTACTAATGTAAAGATTTCTATAATGGCCCAGCTTTAGTGCTGTGAAAATACTGTTTATGACTATCACTTAAATATGACACATTGTCCACAAAAAGGTAGTGTTTCTAGTAGATTTTGTTTATTGCAGTGATGCCTAATTGGTATGTAAACTATGTTAAAGAAGGTCGAATATCTTATGCATCATCTGTGACCCTTCTTATCATGGTGTTATTACTAAATTTAAAACTAAGCTCCATTCCTTACCCTGCAGAGGAGAGTGAGAGCATTGAATGGATAAAAAAAGTGTATACTAATGCCATGGAAAACAGGACATTTAGCTAATCTGAAGAGCTGGTAATATATTATGCTTACTCAGATCCTCAGTTAGGACACATTCAAGACTAGTTACCCTAACAGCTCCATCATGCCTGGAGTATGGACAGAACTTCAGGATAATGGCTTTCTTTCAGCAGATCTCTCCTGTCTTGCCTGTTGCTTCTCTTAGCAGTGTATTTCAATTAATCCATCTATTTTATTCTCCACCTTTTCTCTGGTGAATTCTTTTACCCCCACATCTCTGCCCTACACACGATTCTTCCTCACAACACTTATCATAATCCAGTAAAATCAGTACATAAAATACAACTTTTAAACTACTAAGTCTTTTAAAAAAAACTATCAAGTCTTCTGGTACTTAGGTAACACCTCTTGTATTTGATAACTTTAACACTGCTAATTCTTTTGACATGGAAAATAAAATATGTAGAAAAATAGCTTAAGTCAGAATTAATATTTTGCTTAAAAAAACAAAGTAACTTACTTGCTTTCTCTTATAATTGGGTGACATCTTTAAGGGGACTAAGGGTTCTTTCAGCCAAAATCAAGAGTATTATTGTCTTATGTTCTTTATTGATTATCCCTATAATTTGTTATTTTTAAATAAAGCTGCTGAATCCCTTTACCTTTTTGGGAAAAAAAGGTTATTTTACTCTGACAGTAATCTTGTTTTTTTTTTTTTAGGAATGTCATTGTATTCATGTTCTAACCTTTAGCTTTTCAAAAAATAAGTAAATAAATGAAGGTTTTTGTTTTTTTTCATCCATTGGCTAACTTCTTACAGTTTCTGGATCATTCTGCTGTCATCTGAATAATGGAGGACTACCTTTAATGAGGTGTGTGTGCTTGGTTGCATTAGCTCTCTAACAGATGTGTGAGTGATTATAGGTCCCTGAGGATCATTGCTTTCCGTTTTCTTGAATCCATTTGCTTTCTGATTCACAAGGTCCACCAAAGATTCCCACTGAATATATTATTTTCTGTTTTCAACTCTTAACTGGATGATCAATGTAGTTTATAAGTATCTAGCTATTAAAGGTTATCTTCCTGCAGTTTGTATAAACTTATTTCCCCTATCCTTAATTCCTTAAGAAAAAAATCAGTATAAATAAAACAATTGAAAATAGGTTTAAAATTCCAACTACCCCATTGGGATCTAGTGATTGTTAGCCCACCTGGCATTTTGGTCTGGGTCCCAGAATGTAGAAGTATAGATGTACTAAATTGCATAAGACAGACAGAGTAACTGTAATGTCCCCAAAGAATAGTCAGGGCATGATTTGAAGGTGTCATTGAGAGATCCCCAACCCTCCCCACACACAGAGCTGACTTTTAGATCCTGGTTTATCTGCTTCGGGAAGAGGAAGAGGTTGGCTGACAGGATTTAGACCTGTGGCTCCAGGCAGTCTAGGCACTCTAATTTGGATTCTTAGATCACTAAGCCAAGCCCTGTAGCTCTCAGAAACTCTGTATTTATACATAGATAACGATTATACCCGTCAAGTTGACATTCTAATAATAAGATTTTCACCAAGTTTCACTTATACTTTCAAATGTGTTATTGTTTAATCTCATTATATGTGTCAAATTGAATCAAAGCCAACCTGTCCTTTTCCCCCCTTTCAATATCAATTATGAGCAATTTTATTTGACTCTTTCCTGCATTTAGATTCTGTTTTTTAAAGGACAATGAAGCTGGTGTTGATGAAATATTATAATGCTTCCTTATCTATGAAAATATGATAGAGAACAAGGTATAGGTTTCTCTAAATTGCAGTAAGAGCTATGTAGTATATTGATATAAAAAAGAGTTATGAAACTAGAACATACCTTTGCTTCTTTCCTATTACTTTTGAGGAAAAATCATTTCCCAATATAATATTCTGTAACTTCTATTCATATCCAGTTTGCTCTACATTTATTATAGTACATATTTTGCCTTTATTAAAAACTAGAGAGTAGATTTTGGGTCATTAAAAGTGGGTAAGTAGAAAAATGGCTAATATATCAAGTTGTAATTTTTCTCTTCAGATTGCCACTCAAATAGGTATTCTCCTTCCCCCAAAGTTAATTTCCCTAGTGGTTTTGTTACAGGGCACCCCAATGTGCATTGGATTGCCTGTCCACACACACAAGCATTACACTTTATTCAAGTAGAAAAGTCTCTTGACTTTTTCACTGGAAGATCCCATTCCATGAAGGGCATCTGTGGCACTGCATAGCACACAGCCTGGCTGCTGCCAGAGGAGCTGGCAACAGGAACAATAACAGGAGTCTATGTTATAATCAAGATTCAGTATGTGTCTGAGCCAATTATTTCCTTAACAGTGTAGGAATGACTTCTTCGCTGACTTTTATTTCAGATGTTCATATAAGTACAATAAACACTAACTTTGGACACTTACAATGTGCTTGACATTATTCTGAGCACCTGACATTACGCTTAACCCTCATAACAATCCTATGCAATAATTATTATCCTCATTTTACAAGGGAGGATATTGAGGTAAAAAGAAGCTAGAAGCCAAGGTCAAACATCTGGTAAACATAATCTCTTGAGCCCCTTTAGATTGCCTTTTATACATAGAGACCTTAGAATTTATGTCCTCAGTTCCTTTGTTATCTCAGTATTTCTTATTTATCTGGATGCTATTAGCCAGCCTATGGTTCTACTATTACTTTATTTTAGTGGAATGTTGAATGAATGAATGTTTGAATGCACAGAAGAATGGATGAAATGCAGTAACTATCTTTCCCCTTATGCTACAGATATACACAACTATTCAACTTCTTGAGTTCTAGCTACATATCTTTCAAATCCCTTAAATTAAACTTGTTCAGTCCGAAGCTTTTTATCTACCTCATAGGTGCCTACAGCTGTTTAGCACCAACATCTCTAAATTACTCACAGCATCTGTAGCTTCTATGTAATTATGCTAGAGATCTACCTTTTCTAGATGTCTAGTATACAATCTGGAAATCTCCTTTTTTTGACAGAATCTGTGAAGAATCTGCAAATTACCTTTCTCCTTTATAATGGGCTTCCATGCATAGCAATACCAATATTTCTAAGAACTAGGAAGGAGAATGTGGTTTCTTTCCATTTGTTTGTCATTTTCTGTCAGGACCATTATACCCACTACTGGTTCCAACGTCCCTCTTGTTTTTGTTCACTCTGAATCAACTTATTGTATCTCTGTCGCAGCCAATAGTACTCACTCCTCAGAGATCGTAGCCCTACATTTACAGAATTCCTCCTCTGAATTTCTACATTCTGATATTAGCAACTTCTTCAATTTTCCTGAGATCTGGGAAAGTAACTGCTTCCTAAATTATATTCTTAGTCTTCCTTTTTATAATGGCACTCTACAATATAACTAATTACCTATTTTTTCTATTTTTATTTTGTAGTTCAGTAAAGGAAAGGATAAAAAAGAAGCAAAAGAAAACAGTTAAATATGAAGAGAAAGAAACACTTATAATACACATCTCTATACAAGTGTAAATACACTTTTATATGTGTATATCCATATGCTTTGTAATTTATGTATACAATATTATATCACATTTAATTTTAACGTGTATGAGTGTGTATATGTGTGTGTTTTCATTAACCAGCACTAAGTTTAAGACTGATTTGCCCAAGTGACTATTTATACCATTTTCCCTTAAAATTATGAAGAACTTAAGTTTTAAGAATACAACAAATGCTAGATTTATTCAACAGAACTTTTTAAATTATTCTGCCTTAATTTTTCTTTTAAATAATTTTTCTAGAGTAAGTCACTTAATGCTATATTCCATTAATTAATTAAGTCTTGTTTTAATTATAACAAATTTTAACTTAAACTTACAAGTTTAAGTGGTTGAATGGTTGGATAAAAGGACAGCAAATAAAGATATTAATATGGACTTGATTTATGGTGTAGTTAATGTTACTTATGGAATGTTTACGTGGTTAAATGTAGTCTTGTGATTAAAAAATTACAGTAAGATCTGTGTTTGATAGCGATAAAAGAAATTCACATGTATGATCTAGTTTTTTTAGAATACTTCTGATATACATATATATAAATAAATGTATATATATATACTTGCATAATTATGTATATATCTGAGAAATTCAGTTTGGTAGCTAGTATTATGTATTATAAGCTTTAGATGAGCAAGTAGATGTTGTGATGTTAAAATGCCAGATTATACCATTTTGTCACTTCACATAATATTAATTGATGTTTGATTTCAAATAACTCTTAGATCCCCACTCTGTCTTAGATCTGTTTGAGGTACCATCTGCTCTATGCTCTGTTATATTCTAAAAGTTCTTAGCATTATCCTCAACTCTCCCTGGTTATTTATATAATAATTATATGAGATTTTTAAAAATTCAAGTACAAAAGACTGCTTCCCATAGAGCAAAAGTTTTTTTTTTCAGTTCAGCTGTGTTGATATTCTTTTTGAACCTTCACAACTGAAGACATTAATTTTAAAGTTTTGTTTTGTACCACTGTTGTTTGTTAATAATATACATGGTTCATGGAATCAGAACATATGGTAAATTTTCCTAAAGCTCAGTTAAGTTAAATGCAGGTATTTCAACAATTTCCTAGAAATTCAGCTACATTAAAGTTGTTTTGTTTGATAACTAATGTTGAAAATGTTTATACTCAAAGTATACACTAAGTAACTGGATTATGTATCTAGTTGTAAAAAGAAAGGGATTTGTGGCTATGAAAATGCCTTGAGAGTAGAGAACAACTTTTTGTATATCTCTTTTGTTTTGTTGAAGCACCTGGCTTTGTTCTCTATACACACACACACACACAAGAGTTTTTACTAAGTCAGTGATTGCTAATTTTTACTTATAGGTCTCTTGAGATGGTAGGACCAACTCATTTCCTTCACATACCTATTGATTGCTTTAATAATTCTGATATAAGCAGGGGACACTACATGATAAAAGGGGCATTTTGTTAGAGTATGAGTTTAGAGTCTAATGGGGGAAACAGATTAAAAAACTTGAGAATACAAAGTAATATATAAACGTTATTAGCATATTTACCAATATAATCAAAAAATAATGCTTGGTCTTATATCAACAATACACACTGGAAATTCGAGGAGCAAAGAAAAACTGGAAGCAATTTGGAACAAATGCCATATTAAATAATCAGTATGCAGAATATATGAAATACTTATTGGTGCCCTTTTTAAAAATAACAAAAAATATGAATAGACATTTTTTTAAAATATTTATTTATTTTTGCATACAGAACTGGGGTACAGGCCAGAGTCTCAGGGGTGGCGAGAGGCTTCACCAGAGACAGAGTGGGGAGCAGAACAGGCGGATCGACAACGTACACTGCTGAGGGGAGCAGCAGGTGGGTCAGGAGAGGTCAGACACACCATGTGGTCACCTCCAGGGGAGGTGGGAATTGAACTCATGGGGAAGTGACTTTTAACTTCTTAGTATTGTGCTTTAACCCGATGCACCACCAGGGAGGGCCTGAATAGACATTTCTTAACAGAGGAATCAAATTTCACTGGTTGAATGGCTCATCTATATCAGTTACTAGGGAAATGAAAATGAAGGCTCCGATGAGATAAATTTTTATGTACTTTACATTGACAAAAAAAGAGATAAAATTTTATTGTTCCAATTGTTTGCAAGCATGTGAAAAAATAGGGTTTATATTAACTGCTGACTCGATCGTAAATTATTACAAATCATTTGAAATAATTTAGTATTATCTTATAAGGGAGGTACATATTCTTACAATGTCGTTGCACTTGTAGACATCTATACTATAGGAACTTTTGCTCAGAGTTTGTTTCTGTAAGAAAACCTGGCAACTTCTCAATACAGTCAGAAAGAGAGGTTAGAGTTTAAGTCAATAATTGAGCATGCCTGTGTGATCAAGTATCCATTAAAACCCAAAAGTGCACTGTACAAAGTTTCTAAATTGATGAACACATCCATGTGCAAGGAGGGTCATGTTTTCTATCTCCACAGGAGCCTAAGCTCCTATCCTGGGGTCCCTTCCACTTATATCATTAACTGGTAAGCATATTGTTTACCTGGGATCTATAAGGCATTCTGGAAAATGATATAACACAAGGAGATCTGTGGAAACTCCAATCTATGTCAGACAGAAATGTGACTAATGTAGGGTCTATTGCTTGTGATTGTCATCTGAAGTGGAAGTGATTCCTTAACCTTTGGAACTTATACTGAATCTGGTTAGATAAAGGTTAATCAAATTTAAGGACACCAAGCTGGCATCACAGAGAACTGCTTGCTGTGGTAAAAACATGCAAATATCTGGTTCCGGATGATTATGAATGTGATTAAAGAATGTAGGAGTATTTTCTTAGACAGGGATTCTCAGTAATTTTTAAATGTTAAGAGTTTTTGAGGTCAAAATTGTTTAAGAAGATAAATAGGGATATACATACAAATAACAAGTTCTATATAAAAAGAAGTTATATTACACTCTAGCAGAAGAGTATATGAGATCAAAACCATGAATGAGCATAAAGTCATAGAAGATAGATTAAGAATGGCTAATGTATATTTTAACAGATTCCAGAAAATAATTAAGAAAGAATGTGGGAAAGAAAGTTGGCAATACTATGAAATATCATGTTTGATAATATAAAGATTTTCCAAAGTTAAAATACACAAATTTTCACATTCAGGAAATACCAGAGATCTCAGTCACAGCAAATAAAAATAAATGGATACTTAAGAAATGTAATGAAATAGAAATGTGCCAAAGACAAAGTATTTAAAATCTTACCATGAAAAAAAATCACTTAAAAGGGATTTATAAAAGGTTGACTACGAAATTCATAAAACCAACAAAGGAAGTCAAAGTGATTACAGAAAATAGCATGCCTTCTAAAATTGTACATCCAACTAACTCTCAATCAAATGTGAGAATAAAATTAAGATGCAGATAGATTAAAAATAGAACTTAATATAAACTCAACAAAGTTACCTTAGGATGAAGAAAAATGATCCTTAGAAGGCTGAAGCAAAAAGAACGTGCTGACAAAAAAGTAACATAAAAATTTAGGTAAATCTAAGCATGTGGGATATTAAAAACAAAATACTTAGTTGTAGAATAGAATTAAAAATATAAGATGACATGTTGGTGAATAATAATTTCTAAGTAGAAAGTCTTAGTGAGAAATTGGTACATGAAATGCTTAGCTTTAAAAATTAAATGTATGTGTTAGATTTTTTAAAGAATACTGATTGAAAGAATTAAGATTACTGATATAGACAGATTCATGAGAGTGGCAACAATTTTAATTATATATTTTAAAAAGCCAGAATGATATGTAAGGAATAAAAGACAAAAGTCTAAACCAATATATATGTAATAATTTTAAATATGGAACAAATAAGTTGAAATATATTTCAAAATAAATATAGATGGAATTCCTAATAAAAGTGACTTTAGTGTATAGAAGTTAAAAAAGAATGAGAAAACTAAAAAGTCTATTTGAAAAAATACTATTGAGAAATAGATGATACATAAAGATGATACATCAAGTTGATGATACATAAAGTTGTAGACAAAAAAAGAATGGGCATAACCTAATAAAGTATATCAATATTAATGGCATTAATGAGTAAATGTTAAAAACATGATAGAATACAAGAATAGCATTGGGAAGGTGTCAGTGCTAAGAGATCAGAAATAATGAGTATATGTTCTATATGAGTAATTAGGTAAGAATAGCAGCCAAGTACCTCACCTTTAAAGATTATGAAAATGTCTTATGGACGGTAGTGTTTCTGTAGCAAGATAGATGGGTAGCTAAAGAGTATATTTATATAGGTGATATTTGGAGGGAAAAAGACTGAAGTTATAGAAAGTCATAAGTCCTTGACTAGTCCCCAGAACTGTGTCTGTTCTTAGATTCAGAACATGATACTGAAAAGATACTGAGTTCCTAAAAGGCAGGATCCTGTAACCCTTTGTCAAGCACTACAATGAAGATTATCCTAGTTTTCACCAAAAGAACTTCAGAGAAATTTTGACATGTAACTTTACCCTGGGGAAAGAGGATATCATATATCTGGCACTTAAGTGGGATGTTTGGACAGGTTAAATTTAATGAATTTTTAGGATTGATTGCTTAAACCAATGGTCTTGAAAGTTGTTTTCTATCCAATGTTTAGTTTGACTGAAAGCCCATGAGAACTACCATTTGAGGGCTTGGGCACTTTTCAAAAATTACCTATGTATTATTTTTCAAGCCCAGTCATAGGGAAAGCATCCCTCCTTATACAGGACTTGGTGCACAGTCAGTCGTTACAGGCTCAAAAAATTGCGATCAAGAACTAATGAAGCACTGGCTAGCCAGCAGTGCTTTTAAGCATGGCTTCAATCCTGACACAGATACATCCAGAGGTTACCTTGTCAAGGAACCAGAATGATACTTTTCTCCAGGCAGACTCAATACTTAGTACTTTTCCACTCTTCATCTTTCTCCCTCCCTTTTGGTCTCCATAAAACTGTAGAATAATTTTAGTTTTTGTTCTGAACTCCCTCAACAGTAAGATGGCCCCATATGTCTATCCACCTAAACCTCTATTGAAATTAGTAGGGGATAGTCCACTAATTCTCGCCCATACCATTGTAGCAAGTGATTAAAGTTTTAGTTCTTTCTTTCTTGGTCTTGTGTTTTTAATTGTCTACTCACACACCTGGAAATTTAGTAATCTCCAATTCTGATGACCCAGACAATGAGTGAACCAAGACTATATGTATCTGGAACTTCAAAATTTTGTGTAGTCTTGCTAGCCTAGACTTCACCACAATAATTCAATATAATTTTAGTTTCTGTGTCCTTATCCAGGTTTCCTGTACACAAGTAGTAAAGGATACTTTTATTTGAGCTGTTTAGTTTCCCTTTGACTAATAATTTCAAGAAAATTGTTTGCTTGGTGTTATTGGGATGTTCTTCCCAGCTTCTTAAAACTTCATGGAAGCAGAAATATCTGGTTACCACATCTTTTCTTTGCCAAGTACTAACACACAACCTGATAGAATTTTCTCCCAGGAACCCTGATACAGTTTTCTCCCAGGAACCCAGCAGGTTATTAAATCCTACAGCGTGAGGGAGTCCTCCATATTACTAATGCTCCTGAGCTAAGTAAGGTTTATATCCCCTTTCCTTTGATGCAGCCTCCCCATTATCCATTTTTACTTGTTTTATCCTGGCTTCTACCAGCTCCTGTTATTTGGATCCTGTAGCTCTTATGGTGGAAAAAAATCCACTTGACCCTTAGCAGGCTCACTACTTCTTCATTTGGGGCATGCTGATATTTTCCCTCTATGATGTGCTGGAAAGGCACTGGGAACAGATCAGATAGAAAAAGCATTTCCTTATGAAACATGTAGTGTAATGTAATGTATGTATCAGATAAGTCTTCAAACAAGGGGAGCTTTATCCTCTGTTGCTGATAACTCAGGAAAACCTGGACACTAGGTTTTTAGGGCTTCTTTGAAGCCTCAGGGTACTGTCTCTTCTATTTCCAGGCCCATGTGTTCCCTTCTATCTGCCCTTGACTGCCCTTGAAGTGTAGCATCTCTCACGGGTGCCTATGAGGTAATTTCATTTTCACGGTTCTTAGTAAATGTATGATAAATAGTTCTGCACTTGTCATATGCTCTCTCCAGTGCATCAGTAGCCAAAAGAAACAGCCACCCCTCCCACAGCCCTTGTAGTGGGTGGTGCCCTCCATACAGTTCAGATATCTGAGATGTTAGACTTGAATGCACCCTCTTCAAGCATTATAATATCTCACTGTACCAGATGAAAATAATAACACCATACTGTTGTACACCAGGGAGTAACAATGATCTACTTGCCATTAATGAGGAAACCTCCAAATCAGTCAGTAGTTGACTGTCACCACAGAGGGTGACAGAGCAGGACTGTCTGCAAGGAAACATGGATTATAGGTCAAGGCAACTGCCATTAAGAGGAGGGGAAGTTTTCAGAAAAAGTGAGAGTTGTGATTTTTCGGCAACTTAGGGTTATAGCAGGTGGGGAAAGGATGCATTTGACTATTAAATGGAATCGGAGAGATTCCAGTTGTCTGATATCAGAGAGAAACAGAGGGCTGTGTACAATGGGCTCAGTACTTTCAGATTAATCTGGTAGTCTGTTCCACTTCCTGCGTTTTTATTCACGGGAACTGACACTACCTTCCTTTTGTATATGAAACAAAAATCCCTTATTTAATTGGGTAGCTACTGTATTTTACATTAAAAATCCTAAAAAGAGAATTTGTTCTCTTAATATATTTATATTTATACATTGTACTTCTTTGACCATGGTTTCCTTACCAAGAGCTTTAAGTTATGATTGAGTTATGATTGATGGCCTCACTTAAATGTGGTGTGTTCTTTTTCATTCTTTTATGACTTTTAAAAAATAATATAATAGCTTATTTTGCATCATTTTGTGCCTTTTCCCATCTCAGTTGTAATCTCCGTGAGCTTCCCATCACCAGATCACCCATGTGGCATCACTGTAGTCTAGTGCACTTTCCCCTCCCCTCATTTTTGATCCCATTCCTTTTATGACTTTTAAACTCTGAGCTTAATCAAGTTTGATAAGAAGTAATTCTTCCAGAAACCTTTCTTTTGCATGTAAATATATAATGGAATTTTCCTCTTATTTATTTATTTATTTTTTTTAAAAAGATTTATTTATTTGTACATACAGAACTGGGGTACAGGCCAGAGGCTGAGGGGTGGCCAGAGGCTTCACCAGAGATAGTGGGGAGCAGAACAGGCAGATCGACTAAGTACACTGCTGAGGGGAGCAGCGGGCGGGTCAGGAGAGGTATGCCACGCCATGTGGATCTCCTCCGGGGCAGGTGGGAATCGAACTCATGCGGAAGTGGCCTTATCTTCTCAGTGCTGTGCTTTAACCCGCTGCGCCACCAGGGAGGGCCCGGAATTTTCCTCTTTTTATATGAGTGAAAGTAATACTCGTGATCCCATGGTGGTAGTTATTATTATCATTACTGATGCATTTGGGGCATATGTATTTACACAGTAGACCATGTTCCCTAAAACAAGTGGACCATAACTAGTACCTCTTTTTATTGTTATCAGAATTCAAATAAGTATTCTATCACCATAAAAAGATTTCAAAAAAATTGAGTCACGTCTATTTAATACTTGTTGGTAGCACAAAGGGCAGTCACCACCACAGGGAAGCGCTTAGTAAATATTTGCTGACTGAATAAATAAAATAAGATGAAAATTAATTTATTACAAGAATATATCCTGATATGTCTACCTGTGTATTTGTTTATGGGTGTTAGTCACAATATATAAAATTGTAACTTTTTTTTTTTTATTTTGGTAGTATTTTCTCTATTGACAGGATTTGTTTCTCTAAATTTACATAACCTGCTTTAAATTACTATGAGAAAAGTAGTTTTTTTTTTATTCCATTCATAATGGAATGATGAACATTCTCGAATTTATTTCTCTATTTTTTAAAACCATGGACCTACAGATGAGTTTGAATCAGAGCCAAAATTTATGGGTACTTGAAAGCACTTGGGGGCAGGCCGCAGTTTGTGGGGAGTTCTATAACCGACCACAGGCACATGACAGCTAGAAATTAGTGAAACAATATGGCTGGAAACAATTGAGCCACATCTTTGTCTGCACTGAGTTTACTGACTGTTGTTTATGAAATAAGCCTTGAGCTGAAGTTCTTAAGAAAATATTGGTGAATGTTAGCCAGCTTCCTTTCTTTATTTTTTGTACATCTTTACAAGAACATATGATGTTACGGTCAGAATAATAACCATGTTTCTGTGAGATTGTACACGAGTAAAAAAGACTGTTAATACTGCCAACATAACTGAAAGAAGTAGTAACTAAAATCTAATGAGAATAACCTTCCAGCTCTCAGAAGCTTTGCATAATAGTTTCAAAAGCCCAGGAGACCTATACAACATAAACAAACAAACAAAAACAAAGATAAACTATTTAAATACTTTTTTAAGCTTGTATATTATAACAGGCAGATATTATTATGAAAGACAGAATATTATAAAATCATTTATTTTACAAGTGGATTAGATTATTTCTCTTTTTGACAGATGTTATTGGGAAGACTGAGAGGCACCCCAAGGCCACCAAACTGTGTATGCTCTAAATGGGTTCTGTAATCTGCCCCATAAAGACAAAACATACTCTTAGTGTTTAAGATCTTCAATAGAAAAGCACTTTACTAGAATTAGTATACATAAAAGAAAGGAAAAGAAAAAGTAATAATTTCTAATAAAATATCCAGTTACCCATCTTCTCATGGGTAAATGCCCAACCAATCAGGGGTGCCCCAAAGTAGAGCTGCTGAGGCCCAAACCTTGCCATAAGTCTAAGGCACTTTCTGGCAGGGAAGCACAGGAAAGAGGCAGAAGGGATCAAGGATGTCTGGAAGGAAGAGAACAAAATCAAAATAAAAGTCAAGATAAAGGCTGTCATTTTTAGCCTTCCTACAAGTCTCTCACTCAGGTGTCTTTCAAGTGTCACCTTCCATATTCCCTAAGTCCCTGGTATAAGTTAAAGGCAGAGAAGCAAGCATGTCATTACAAGTCTCTCAGCAACATGAACCTCCTCCTAGTCTTATCCCCTTCTACTCTTTTCTCTCCAACCATTTTATTGGTAGATTTTCCTCACCACACAGTTCTACCCTTTCTTATGTTGGGCAGAGAACCTGGAGCACCCCCCCACCCCTTTCTTATGAGGATTACTCTGTTACAAAATTAATTACCATGGGGGTCAGTTATATGCATTTCTTTAATTACAATTTAATTTAATTTCTACTTCTTTGACATTAAATTCGTTGTTTAATATTTGATAACTTTTTTAGATTTTTTTATTTGCCCTTTTAATTTTATCTATTTCTGTCTTACATACCTTGTGTGTATAGAAAGATACTCAAATGTGCTGTTCTATCATGTTTTATTCTGGTAAAGGGAAATCATACTAGTGAATTTATACTGCATTTCTCAGTGCAAATATGCTTCCATATTTTGTACACGCTGCTCTTTTTGAATAAAATATGTTTATGTTCACCTGCTATACACTCTTCCTGTCCTATCTAGTTTAAGAGCAAAACTATCATATTGGTCAATATTCAGATTGAATGTAACATTGCTTGATAATCTTAAATTTACAGCTATATTTTTCCTGGACTGTTAGAGAGAAACTCTTGATTTAAGCTATCACTAGAGATCTCAGGAGCAATGATTCATGTTTCACCAGTAATGTGATGCCTTTTTTTTTTTTTCCCCTGACGTGGTAGCCATTGGTTATATATGCGCTACTTAGCTGGAGAATACACAATGAGAAATATTTATCTAAAGAATAACATACTTTAATAAAGCAGAGAAATCAGTCAATTTAAAAATACTAAGAAATAAGATGAGGATAGAAAATTTGTCGTTGACCTCAGGAAGATTATTTGTAATCTTAACAGTGGAAAGGGTTGGTGATAGCATGGAGCAGACCCCATGTTTTAAGAATTATCTCAAGAAGTAGCTTTTTTTTTTTTTTAAAATGTTGAGACATGTTTCTGTTATGATGGAGTCTGAACATGTGGTGAAGGAAAGGTATGTTTGTTAATATCAAAGTCCTTGAGAAGTGAGGGAGATATTCCATCACACAATGGCAAATTACCTTTGTAGCAGAAAAGGGGCAGTTTCTATATTTCATTAGAGTGTGCTAACATAAACATCAGAGGAGGAAGAAAAAGTTGATAGCTTCTGATTAGCTATTTTTCTCATGATATGTGAGCTGACATCATCAACTCAGTAAAGAGAGAAAAAGAAAGCTGTAGTCACTAGGAGACTGGTAATAATTTTCTAGAGTATGTACTGATTTTTTTTTTAATTATGCCTTAACATCATTTTCTATTTTTTTAAAGATTTATTTATTTATGCATACAGAACTGGGGTACAAGCCAGAGGTGCAGGGGCAGTGAGAGGATTTATCAGTGACTGAGTGGGAAGCAGAACAGGCAGATCAACGAAGTACACTGCTGAGGAAAGCAGCAGGAGTGGTCTGCCATGCTATGTGGATCACCTCCGGGGCCAGGGATCCAACTCGCACTGAAGTGGCTGCTGCTTGCTTGCAGTGCTGCATCCTAACCTGTTAGCCACCAGGGTAGGTCAGATTTTTTTTTTTTAAACTAATGTAGCAATATTGAGATGTGTCTTCTGATGTGTTGTCTGAGATGCATGATCAGAAGTTTAAAGGGAGACCAGTTAGCTATGTAGACCAGTAGATTTGAGTGATGATTACATGTCTTAGGTTAGACCTGATGTTTTCAAATCCTGGTTTGTGTCCCTTATTAGTTGTGAGACCACTGAAAAAATACTAAGCACTGAAAGACCTGCTGCCTTCTAAGGTATTATTTTGACATGGGAATATATCAGAATACAAGTGTCTATTATTATTGTAAAGAATTTCTTGATGTAATATAGGTAGATAATGTACTATTTTATTTAAAGGTCAGCAGACTTGCATAGTTCTTATTATATAAGTGGGTGGCCCAGTGACTAATCATGAAATAAGCATTGGATTTGTTCCTGAAAAATTGGGATTCAATCCAGGAAGAACATAGTAAGAAGATCATGTTCTTGATTTTGTCTAATACTCTCATCCCTGCTCCCATAGTTGCCCTTAGGAGTAGTAATTTTGGATAATGAAAAACAATCCACCATCTTGAATAGTTTAATCAATTTTTTTTTAAGATTTATTTATTTATGCATACAGAAATGGGGTACAGGCCAGAGATGCAGGGCCGGTGGGACAGAGTGGGGAGCAGAACAGGCATATCAACAAAGTACACTGCTGAGGGGTGCAACAAGCAGGCCAGGAGAGGTCTGCCTTGCCATGTGGATCACCTCCGGGGCCAGGAATTGAACCCACACTGAAGCAGCTGCAGCCAGCTTACAGTGCTGTGCTCTAACCTGTTGCACCACCATGGAGGGCCTGGACAGTTTTAATACGTTTTTATTTCCATATATTTCCTTCCTTAGATATATTTCTCATTCTCTCTTTATAGAAGGTCTACTAGCTCCCCAAGATCAAATTCCATTATCAATGCTGGTAGTTGAATTAGTTATTCTCAATTGAGTGAACATATGACATTGTGCTTTTCCCCCTCCCATCCATACTTGAAAATTTTTATATTTGTTATATTTTTGTGTTACTGGATTGTGAAGTTCCAGATGTAAGAAATTTTTCTGCACACACTATATTTATTGTTCTTTTTTGTAAAAGAGAAACTTAAAAATTATTTTCAGTATTTTATATCATACTGTCTAAGTGTGGTATAATATCATGGTATTTGGAAGCATACATTTGGGGATCTTTTAGAACTGGAATTTTAGTTCAACTCTGACACTTATTTCTAATCTTGTACAAATAAAATAAACACCACTTAAGTAATAACACTTATCCCAATGGATGATTGTTGATACTTAATGTGAAGCACATGTGAATGTTTTTGATCCTCTGGCTCGAATTTAGTACCCCCAAATTGAAGTTTGTTGTTGTGTGTTAATTTGGCTATTATATATATGCTTGGTTTCTTTGTTATATTGTTTGTCTCTAAAGATGTTGGCTGGATATTATATAAACAAAAATTCCATGGCAGTATAGTTCAATTCATAATGAAGTTAGTGGTTAAGTATGTTAGTTATAATTTACAAGACAGTACCAGAGGTAATTATTTGTTAATTTAGATGGTCATCTCTCTATGGTGACCTGTATAAGCATAAACAGTGTTTGTCTTTTGCTCCTTATTTTAACTTTACTAATATTGATATTAAACTCTTACACTTGTACTTGACATTTCATTCTGTTTTCCATGCCTTCTTTATACCAGATCCTATTCTTCTCTCCCGACCACCATAGAAAATCTGCCTCTCCTCTTCTTTGATCCACTTTTTTTTTTCTTGGAAAATTGGGCTTTTTTTTCCCCCTTGGAAGATGTTCTGTTTTAGAAAATACAGCTGAAGGAGGGTATGTAGAAAAATATTCAGAAAGATGGCAAGGGTAGTAAATTGCTTGAAAATATTATTAAATGAAAAACAGTTGTTGAAGAAGCTTGAAAAAAGTGAAAGATTGAGATATGATGGTAATAGTTTTCAAAATATTTAAAGAATTGGTATGTAGAAGCTGGAGTAATTTTTCCTGTCTTCCCAGAGAACAAGACAAAGTGAAATGGTTGCAAAATACAGTGACTAGAATTCTCTTCCATACAGAGTTCTTTATACAATTTTCTAAAACATTTGCAAGACTGGCTTTATTTTAGTAAATCTCTTGTTTCTCCTAATTCCATAAAAAATATGGTTTCTCAATTAAGATTCCATAAACATATGTAGTAGGATGTAGATCATCTTGAAGAGCTGTTGTATCAGTATCCCTCTTTAATCACTTAGTATTTGCTGACACTCTTTTACAGGTACCATTCTTAACTCCAAGGTGTGGTATATCTTTCTAGAAAAAATACAGTAGTAGCCATAGTCACAGTATGGAACAAAGTACTAGCTGGTGGCACAGCTGGTTAAAGCGCAGCACTGAGAAGCTAAAGCCACTTCTGCATGAGTTCGATTCCCACCTGCCTGGGAGGTGACCACATGGCGTGGAAGACCTCTCCTGACCTGCCCGCTGCTCCCCTCAGCAGTGTACTTCGTAGATCTGCCTGTTCTGCTCCCCACTCTGTCTCTGCAGCCTGTGAGCCTCTGGCCTGTACCCCAGCTCTCTATGCACAAATAAATAAATTTTTAAAAAAAAAAAAAAAGGAGTCATATGTGTTCCTCACTGTACTTACACCACAGAATTACTTTTCTTTGAATCTTTCAGAATCTTATGTCATCCTCAGCTATTTTTCATATACATTTTCTGCTGTGGGGGTCCAAAAATGACAAAGTAATTGCTTCTAAAACATACTCAATATTCAAAGGATTCTAAACATTTTTGAGTTTTGAATTGTATCTTCCTTTTGATATCAATTCTTCATTAGATGATCCACATCTAAGTAAATTCTGTAATTTCTCATGTATGTACAGCATCTGAACATGTGAGAATCCACAAATGTCCATCTGGAAAGTGCCAAAAACTAATGACCCTAGTTAAACCATGTTGGTAGAGGCTGCATGTCCAACTTTTAGGAATGTTGCAATTTCTACCCAAGAGGTGGGGACATATTATTTGTACTGCATTCAGAGATCTGTGATCACAAAAATATTCTCTTTGACTCTACTTTTAGAAAAGAAATTGCTCTAATGACAGGTTACAGTAAGATTGTCCAATTTCTTGTAGGAAAAACAGGTAAATCATATCATAAGCTCCAACTTGAATCCACCAATTTTTGCCTTTGGTTATCTCTGACATCACTTCCTAGAACAAATACAGTAATGCATTTAGCACATTTCCCAGGACATATTAGGTGTGGGGGTTATCATTCTGTTGGGCAATACTTGATGCCCATGTGTACATAACCAACCTTGTGGCAGTAGGTCGATGATGACACTTCCTTTCTATTATGGAGAGACAGCTTACTAATTCTTGTCAGAACTGATAACTTTGTACAGTTCCTCCAAAAACATTGCTGTATAAATGTTTAACAGCATTGTATATTGTACAATATTGCTTTATGTGAACAAAAGTGCAATAATAGACACATAACTATGAGATCTATGAATACCGTGTCACCCAGAAGTGACTTATCTAATAAAATAGTAAAATAGCCTACCGAAGTTGGGAATTGACCTCTAAGATATGAAATAGCTCTATAATGAGAGCACATAATTTTAGTCCCAGTATGTACATTTCTGCCTCAAGAATTTTTTGCATTTGTATCATTTCCTCTATGAGGAAATTATTATCTCCATGACCTATTTGAAAATGGGGATAGGAACTGATAACACCTCTTTTTTTTGTTCTGCCAACTGTGTTCATGTGCATTCTCATCTGACCTTAAGAAAGTATCTTTTTTTTTTTAATAGTCATGACCAATTAGACAACTTAATGGTTCTATTTGTATTCCTGGCTCTCTTGTCCAGCTTAAGTCTTGGTCCCTGAGATCATATTCTAAAGAATGAAACAAAACAAAAAGCTGTTCTCATATCATCCTTTGTCTCAAATACTATTTTCAGAGAAACACAGGATAAGACACTATCTAAAGTCCTCATCAATTCTGGCCATATATCAGCTTTATTACAGGTCATTGCACTCAGTCTAACTAAATTCTCTATACAAGTCTAACAAAGATCCTGGATTCCTTTTCTGAAAGCAGCTGTAATTACCTGCTTATTATTGACAAGTTTGGTGGATACATTAATAACCTTCTTTTTAGTCAATGGCATAGTGGATATAGTTTTGTGACATCAATAATTTATAAAATAAGATAAAACTGATTGAAAATGGCATGATTAGGGCCAAGTTTAGACATTAGCACTTGGCAATAAAAATATGCAATCAAAATCTTTGGCAAAGGCTTATGCTGTGAATTCATATAGATGAGAATGGACAAGCTTTTTTCGTGTGATCATGAAAACCACCGTTTTATTATTATCACATAAATAACTGTAGACAAATGGTCTTGGCAGTCATATCTGACTTACTGTAGGAGACTCTGTAGACATTTTTAATCTTTAAGTAATTTTTCTTTCTTTTACTCAGACTTTAAAAGCATGAGAATTCCTACCACTTAATCCTTTGATGTGATTAAACTTCTTCTGTTTTGTGAGCTCTACCAAGATGGATGTGGGCCAGATTTGTAGATTTTAGCCATGGGCTGGTGTTCCTAATTGGTTTGCTACCAATTGAGATTGAGTTACATTATTATATTTACACGAGGGGTGTGTTCTTAGGATTATCAGTTTAACCTCAGTTTCTCTTTATTTTTAGTGATTCCAAAGTTAAAAGAAACAGGATTTCTCAGAGTTTCTGTGAGTTCTAGATCTGAAATGTTCCAGCCAATTTAATATACTTGAGGCAGTTTTGGAAATACCAATTGTGTCTCCTCCAAGTCTTCTTCTTCCATCTCCCAACCCTCCCTTTATTATATCCTTTTTGGGTTCTTCTCAATGCTTCAGTAGGTTGGTGGGGCAGGGGACATAGAGCCTCCCCTTCCTGTGGGGATTGCTCTTTGACATTGTCAAGATAATATCACTAAAAGCTGTTCTTACTTTCAGTTTAACTCCTACTGACAGCCT
Organism: Condylura cristata; assembly: GCF_000260355.1. NCBI lineage: Eukaryota > Metazoa > Chordata > Mammalia > Eulipotyphla > Talpidae > Condylura > Condylura cristata. Next base: position 36,560,966 of record NW_004567106.1, on the reverse strand, counting down.
CAGCAGTGACTCTCTCCTTTAAAGGATCAGTACTATGTGCTCTATTCTGCATGGAGAACATTCATAAGATCCAGCAGATGCCTTTATCGCTTACAATGACTTTTTAAAGGCAAAATATCCTGTATCAAATATCTTCCTGCTAAAAAGCCCAAGGATATTTTTTTTCTATTGTTCTCCTTAATCCTGATGGATTTACTCAGATAAAGAAAGTTGAATACCATGATGTAACAATGAGAACTCAAGCGACTGAAGGAAATAAGAATTTAAAGTGAAATTTCTGTTCATGTAGAAAGATTTTGGTAGGAAAATATGTGGCAAGAATATTTACAAGGGTGAGAAAAGCAAGATTTAAGATAGAAGTCTTGCCTTGTTTTCAGATAACTTAGTGGCATTAGGTGAATTTGGTGACAGAGAAAGAGAAGACACTAAACTTTGGATACTTATTCTGGCTTTTAAACCATGATTGTGTGTACAGACTTTAAAAAGTCAATGTAAGATTTTTTTTTCTAAATGTTATTTGAGATTGCTTTGACTGCAACTTCACAGATATATAGATACACAAAATATACTCTATGAACTACAAAATGTTCACATTCTTGTTTTCTGTTTAGTAATCCCAGCATTCTAAGAAAAAAGATCCATGGCCCATATTGGACTTTCATATGTTTCTCATATGGATTTGCATAATTCAAGGAGGACAGAGTCCATGACTTTACATTAGATGATGTCAGTTGCTCACAGTTCCATCAATATCCAGATAACATAATATATCCTGATTCTATACCTCAGGAATAATTTGTAGATTTCTGTCTCTGAGAACAGAAACTACACTCAACTTCCAATTCTTTTCAATATTAACTTTTTACTTACATATTTTAAAGGGATCCTGAAGTAGCATCAACTTTGTTAGCATTATTATCTTGGAATCCATTAAATCCAAATATATGCAAGATTTTTTTTTAATTGTATATTTTTCAGTTTTGGTGAGTGTTGAAAAAGCTGACTCTTAGAATACCTTTCTAATGACTTACTAATGGGGAACAGAACAGGACGACTGAAGAAGTACACTGTTGAGGGTAGCAGTGGGCCAGTCAGGAGAGGTCTGCCACGCCATGTGGTCACCTCCCGGGCAGGCGGGGATCGAACTCATGCGGAAGTGGCTTAAGCTTCTCAGTGCTGTGCTTTAACCCGCTGTGCCATCAGGGAGGGCCATAATCTGTACTCTTAAAGAGTGATCTGCCTGACATAAAAATTTAAAAATTATACCACACTCAATGGCATAGAAATCTCCAAGATGTCACCTATAAAATGAAATCATATTATTTTCAGATAAGATGAAAATATAATTATACTAATAGTGAATACTAAATCATTCATTGTATCGAATGTGTAGTGAATTTAAATAAACATGTCTAAAACATCTGCTTTCATTAGAAATAAGGGAAATTTTAATAAATAATTAGAAATATAAATGTAGTAAAGATCGTGGTCTCAGCTTTGTTACTGGTAGTATATTTTTGCTTTTGACTACCACTGAACATAAAAATCACTGTGCATTTAAGAGTTTGAAGAAATGATGTAGATGTTTAGCTTGCTGGTTATTAACACAGTGCTTCTCTTAGTGCTGCATTACCACTTGTGAGCTCCTTGCATTTAAATTGTTAAGAAACATTTAAAATAATTATACTTAACCAGAGATTTTAATATCTATTTCTATCACAGGCTGCTTTAGTGCCTGAAAAAGCTGTACGTAAGTGGATGAATTGTGAAAAGATAGCTTCCACTGGTCTGAGAAATTCCCGTGAGAGGGAAATGATAGTGGTTGCTGTTGAATTACAGAGGTGATCTTTTAGGAAGATAGGTTGAATGGCTAATGAATTAATGTCTGGAAAACAGACAGTGGGGATTTTAGGAGAGCTAGCCGACTCCACCATGAACTCTACCCTCTCCCCAAAGACACACACACTTTTTTGAAAACATGTACCTATTATTGTGGTTCATGTAATTCCTTTAGTTTGCCAGGAAACTACTTCATTTAAGTGAACAGAAGAGACAACGAAGAAAAAGTATCTGGCAAGAAATACAAATGCCATTTGTCCCTTTATCTGCTGTTCTTTGGGCACATTCATGAGATAATATGATCAAACAAATGCTTTTTCTTCTGTGCTAAGATTTCTTCTAGAGAATAATTCATTCAACATATGGTTTTGACTTTGCCTGTCAACCACTTCTCTTCTCTCACTATCTTTACTTCGTTTTTTCTTTTTCTTTTTTAAAACTAATTATAACATAGTCTCAAGAGATTCAAGCCAGATTTTTAGAGTTTCTTGTTTATGTAATCTTTTCACAAAATTAATTGATACATGCTGATTATTTTCCTCATTACCACTTAACTCCTTGCAAGCTTCTATTCTGCTCTAATCGTATAACATCTCTCTCTTTAACTCAGCACTGTCTTTTCAGTCACCAGTTGCAAAGATTTTCTGTTCTGCACTGTCACCCCTTCTCTGGTTTTGCTTCATGCAAAATTATATAGTTAGGTATTTTTCCTATTTTCCTGTGTCTTTTTTTTTTTCTCTTGGTGCTTTATGTTTTCTCACTCTGTGTTTGGTTTGTCTTCTACAATTGATAAAGATGTTCCTGTGTAGTGAATAGTCTACATTGTGGACTATACCTTTGTTCATATGTTACCATAAGTTCATTAATCATGCTTTTTAAATACTCTAAAATATGGTTAATCAATAGGTGATAATCTGAGTTTTTCTCCATGCCCGTAAGTTAGGCATCTGCTTTTAGATATCTTTTTCAAATTTTATAAATTTAAATACTTTAGAATGATGACAATGCTAAATTTTTATAACATTCATGGGTGATATTATCAGAATATGAAAAAAACCCTGCTTTGTAACCAGTGTCATTTTATTATTTAACATGGATTAGACTTGGTCTAACTCCAATAACCTGCAACTATAAGATATTAAAATAAAATTTCATAAAGGCAGCACTATAACTGTCTTTTTCACCTGAAAATCTGTTCCATGTTATCACATTGTGCATGAATAATGCAATTATGTGTCAAGTGGACAAGCACCCATTTAACACACATATAGTTCACTTTGCTTACCAATTCGCTAACCATCTCCGGGGTTCAATTCCAGGTCACAAAATAAGTGATCTAGAATTTCTCTGAATTAAATGGAGGCAATTAATTTTCATCTGAGCTTTACTTCTTTGTTTTAAAGAAAAGGTACTATGTTTTAAATATCATGAAATAGGGAAATCAGGAATTGCAGGCAGAGGTTATTTAGTAATGTGAGGTTAAAATGCTTAGAGAAATTAAATGTTAATGAAAGTTGTATTGAAATTCATCAATTAATTTAACTAAGTGGAATTATAGCTTACATCACAGCAGGTAAGGTCATTAAGATGTCATATGTAATTGATATCTCAATATTCAGGAATTTTTGTATTGTTAGAGTAAATATAAATGTAACAAAAAATTATTTTTTCAGTGTTCATCAGTGAAACTTTATTGGAACAGTGATAAGTAATGATTTCCATGTTGTTTATGGCTGCTTTTGTGCTACAACAGCAGAATTTAGTAATTATAATAGAGAACATACAGTCTAAGAGCATGAACTGTTTATTATCTGACACTTAATAGGCCTATTTGTTATACAAAAATTTAGAAACAAATTTTATAGCTCCATCTATCTCATCAAGTTGTTATCACTTACTTAATCATGTTCCTGTTATTGAATATAGGATTATTTTCCATTTTTATCTGTTGTTATTAGTATAAGGAACCTAATCAGAAATGGAATTGTTGGATCAAATGATATATATTTAAGACAATTGCCAATTTATTTATTTTATTTTTTTGCATATCATGGAATTTTATTCTTTAATGGAAATTAATGTTTTTTGTTAAAGTTACATTTAGGATTTCTTCACTAATATTTATCAGTGAAATTGTTCAGAACATAAGGTATTTTTATGGTTTTGTTTTTTTTTTTTTAAAGATATATTTTATTTTTTCATACAGAACTGGGGTACAGGCCAGAGATGCAGAGGGTGAGAGGATTCACCAGGACAGAGTGGGGAGTAGAACAGTCAGATTGACGAAGTACACTGCTGAGGGGAGCAGCGAGCGGGTCAGGAGAGGTCTGCCACACCATGTGGATCTCCTCTGGGGCAGGCGGGATCGAACTCATGCGGAAGTGGCTTAAGCTTCTTAGTGCAGTGCTTTAACCCGCTGTGCCACCAGGGAGGGCCTATGGTTTTTTTTTTTTAAGATTTATTTATTTATGCATCCAAGAACTGGGGAACAGGGCAGAGGTACAGGGGTGGTGAGAGGATTCACCAGACACAGAGTCTGGGGTAGACAGGCAGATTGATGAAGCACACTGCTGAGGGGTGAAGTGGATGAGACAGGACAGGTCTACTACACCATGTGGGTGACCTCCCTGACCAGGGATTGAACTTGTGTAGCAGTGGCTGTGGCTAGCTTCATAGTGCTGTACTTTAACCCTTTGCACCACCAGGGAGGGTCCACCTTAGATTTTGATATGAAACTTTCTTTATCAAAGTACCTAAGTGATTTCCTTTGTTTTCCCTCAATAAAAGATAATGCTATGGCAGAGAATGAATCTGTTAAATGAGTCTGTTAAATAAGTGTGTTAAAGTTTCTGTGAGATACACCTGTGGAAAAAGCAGACATAATGCTTTCTTGAGGGAGGAGTCTAATGAAAACTGTTACTTTTTTTTTATTTAAAAGATTTATTTATTTGTGCATACAGAACTGGGGTACAGGTCAGAGGCTTCACCAGAGACAGAGTGGGGAGCAGAACGGGCAGATCTACAAAATACACTGCTGAGGGGAGCAGTGGGCGGGTCAGGAGAGGTCTGACTCAGTTTTCTGCTGTCTTCTTTGTAACTAATAAAATATCAAGGTCATGCTCCACTGCAGGCATTCTAAATTATTTCAATATAGTCAGCAATGCATTTTAATTATAATCCTAACCTTTCAAAGATAAAATTAAAGTATTTTTTCACATCGCAAAGTTTCTAGGTCTAAGAAAAAACTTATTACCCATGCTCTTTCAATAAAATGAAACTCTGTTAGAAAAAGAAACAGCTGGAATTACTCTGAAAGGTAAAATAGAAGTATTTTGACATTAAGGTTAACTATGGGAGAAGGCAGAAGTAGTGAACAGGGAAAGATTAATATTCTGATAAAAAGAGAAAGTGTCTCAGTGAGAGTAAGGTTAAGGGTTAAATGCCATAGTACTTGACTGTTGGCCAAACAGTACTCTTCTGTTTAAATCTTAGTTCAAGATCTGAGACACACCTCTTGCTTCCAAATATAACATAATGAAAAGATTATTATATTTAAATAGATTTAAAGTGAAGATAGGCAGTATTTGAACTTTTAAAAGGCATAGAAATAGTAGGCCTTGAAATAGTCTTTGTTCTAGCATGGCTTTAACTAACTGACAGCTTTGGGATTATTTATATCAAATTGTCTACTTGGAAACATTAATTTTTTTAATACTCCATACATCCAAAATCATTAACATTTTAATTATTAATCAGATGTATTTATAAAATACAATTACCTAGACTGTCCACTTTAAGATGGTAAAAATAAAGTCTGTAAGCAGTTTTTACATCACAAGAAAATATAGCTTGTTAATGAAAAGTTATAAAACTCAGACACAGAAAAGTAAAGTTGCCCAACTTAGCATCATGGATAAAAGTCTGGCTCTGGAACTTGACTTCAGGGTTAACCTAAATCTGCATGAACTCACTTTGGAACACAGGGCAATGCACTGGAAGTTCATTTCTTATTTTCCGTCTTTGTAAATGGGATTATTAGTGAAACCTAACCATAGCACTGTTGTGAGGCTTAAATGAGTGAATACAAAATATTTAACACTTTTAAATGACTGATTAAAAATAAACAACACATTCATTAAAAATTAACTTTTGAGGGGGGAGGGAAGTGCACAGGACTATGGTGATGGCCACAGGTGACTCGGTAATGGGAAACCCATGGGGATTACAATTGAGGTGAAAAAAAAAAAAATGTACAAAATGGTCTTAAAAATAAACTATTATATATATATTTTTTAAATTAACTTTTGGGTCCTCTGGGTGGCTTGGGTGGCACAATGGCACTGTAAGCTAGCAGCAGCTGCTTTATTGTGAGTTCAATCCCCAGCCCTAGAGGTGACCCACATGGCTCAGCAGACCTCTCCTGACTCACCCGCTTCTCCCCTCAGCAAAGTACTTCATTGATCTGCCTGTTCTGCTCCCTGCTCTGTCTCTGGTGAATCCACTCGCTACCAATTCTGTATGTATAAATGAATAAATCTTTAAAAAATAATTAACTTTTGGACCCTCTCTGGTGGCACAGTGGGTTAAAGCACAGCACTATGAAGCTAAAGCCACTTCAGCATGAATTCGATCCTCATCCCAGAGCTGACACACATGGCGTGGCAGACCTCCTGACCCACCCACTGCTCCCCTCAGCAGTGTACTTAGTCAGTCTGCTTGTTCTGCTGCCCATTCTGTCTCTGGCAAACCCTTTCAATGCCCCTGCACTTCTGGCTTGTACCCCAGCTCTGCAAGCATAAGTAAATAAATATTTTTAAAAAATAATTTTCTACCATGGAAATTTCAAGAAGTTCTAACACATTTTTAGTCAATCCCATTTTGTCAATACACTTTAGCAACTGATCTTTCCTACAATGTTTAATGAAAAGCATTAATGATTCTTTTGAAATAGGTACTTTGTGAGAAACTGCCTTATTTTTTCTTAAATGTAACAATAACCCTCTTACTTACAGATGGTGACATATAGACAGGGTGATAAAATACATAGTTTAAAGTGAGTATACATTGCAAGTTGGTAAATAGGAATTCCTGCTCTTTGGATTTTAGTCTTAAACTAACTTTTATTTATTGGTCATTGGTATAATAAAACAGTATTTAATCAGGTAACGGGTTTCTTATGTAACATTCTGATAGAGTGTTAGTAAAAATGCTAAATTATGAGAAAAAAATCTAGAAAATAATTATTTCTTTTGACTAATATATTTTTTGAGTAGTCCATAACTAAAATTATCTACTTCTTTTCTTTAATTAATACTTTAGGGAAAAATATGAAAGCCGATGAAATATTTGATAGTATATTAGATATTTAAGAACTGCCCAGTTCCTCCTCATTAATAGATAGCAATATGGAAGATGTTTATGATTCATTTGGCTGTACTGCTAAGTCTGTATACTTGTTGAAAATTCCCACAAGTGCCCCTTAAATCCCACTAATAGAACAATAGGATTCTTATCTTTCTCCTTTTTCAGAGCCTTGTCTCTGTCACCTGCTCATTCTTATAACAAAACAATGTGAAAAAAGGTGGGATTTTCCCTACAGGCAAGATAGTCAGTTAATTTGCCACAGTTCATAGAAACTGAAAAGGACAAACAATCCTTGAGTCAGAGTGAAAAGAATCACAGCAAAAGAGCATCAAATCATCAGCATACCCGTGCTGTTCTCTGAGCCCCAACACCACAGGAGTGCATGGGTGGCCAGATGGCACTTACACATGTGGGTTGCTTTCCAGGAGCGAAACCTGGGGCCAGTACATTATTTTGTGTACACAGCAGACAGGACATTGTAGCAAGCAGCAAACCAAGCAGAGCCTACCCTTTTGGAGCCAGGGGATACATGCTGCTAATTCCAACAAATGCCCTTAAATCCATCTAAGTAGATCACTCTGTGACCTTCTTAAGCTACTTAGATGTTCATACCACCAGCTACAGAGACTTCAGCCCACCCTTTGCAGCCTTGCACACTGAACAACAGCATGTGTTCAGGGCTCATAATAGACTTCCTCTTAAAAATACTGTGCAAAATATTAAAAGTAAATCAACAAAATTTAATTTCAAATCTAAAGGTAAAATAGTTACCAGTAACTAGAAATTAATTTAATTGCAATTCCAGAAACAAACAACAACCAAAAAAATGGACCTCCCATCCTTTTCTCTTCCTCCCTACATCCTGGTGTGATGTTGGCAGTCTCCAATGGTGCTAAATTGGGAGGGATAAATGGGAACAATGAAAGAAATCCTAACCCTAAGTTATTCTTGCTTCTGACCCTAAATAGACCCTTGAAAGCTTAAAATATCAATAAATAAATCAAATTGGACATTATAAATTATCAACTGAAATTATTTATGATGTAAGGAATAGCAATTCCATATCATCTAAGAATGAGAGAAAAAGCAATGGGATTTAACTACATAAAATCATTCTCTTTCTATGTAATGTGGCTAAATTCTAGTTGCTTAAATTACAGCAGTCCTGTTAAGTTCATTCTCATTTCTTGAGGGAAAGGGTTAATGTGAACATTAATGGTATTTTAATAACTATGTAGGGTGAGTGTAAATCTCTTTTACCTATAAATCACATCTAAAAGGTGAACGTTGTGTCAAAGTTATGTAGATTTGAATTATATCAATCAAATCAGTCACTTATTAACTTAAAACTATCTAGAAACTATAGACATCTAGAATTTTGATACATAATAGGGCCTTAGAATTCCTATAATTTAATTATCGTGATAGATGGTTGGTGCTTAGTAAAATGTGATTATATAGTAGCATGCAACCAATGGGGATTTGGTCTAGAAACAAGAATCCTGGCACCAAAACTAAATGTTTTTGCATTGTAGCATGACACATGTCAGATGTTTCAACCTAGCCCATACATCAACAAAATAACCAGAAATCCAGAAAAAAACTAGCAAAATATGCAGGGTGATTGTCAAAATAATATATAACTGAAGATTACATTTAAACTTTATATCTATCTGTCAAGAATTCATAATTTTGAAATCTACTTCCTTTTCTTTGTGATAGGTCTCTCTCAGGATAATGGTACTTTGAAAAATCACAATGATTGCAGTTCTCTCCAAGGGAGTTTGCTTCACCAATTTTCATGAATATGGGACACCCTGAGCAAAACATTGTAAAAATGCTGTTTTTGCTCTCATACATAGCAAATAAGACATAGATTGCAAAGGGAAATCTTCATTATATATTTCTTAACTTTGCAAATTAATATATTGTGTGGCAAGCTTTAAGAGTACTCAAGGGAGGAATTTTGAAACGATGACAACCTACCCAGGGAAGATGGATAGCATATTAGTATTTCCAATGGCTAAGTCACTAAAAAGCTGACCTGGAGAGACTATCTTTCACCACGCACAAGCACAGAGGCTGACACAAGCCAAGTTTTATTTTCTTGTGCTGTTGGGTGTTGCGAACCTAAAGTTAATTAGCCCTATAAAGTGTTTCCTAAACAACTTTACTGAAGTGGTTTATCATGTTCATTTGTTTTAGCTGTTTCCCATGAACTTTTCTTTTCCACTCCCTGCTTTTGACACCCAGGGTGATCTTTCTGCTCATCCACAGATGCCAGACACAGGATAGGGCATTCTTGGGGTGGCCACGTCTACCTCCTCCAATCTTTCTTCTCCAGTGAGATTGACATTCTGTATGATCAAGTGCACTTTCTGACTGATACCTTTTCAATGTGTGCAAGGTAAGAGGCAGACAATTTCAAAAACGATCATTTTCTAAGAATCCAATGATGATTCAGTAAAGATTCCAGAAAAAAAAATTTAAGGGATATTTATTTACACATACAGAACTGGGGTACAGATCAGAGGTGCAGGGGAGGTGAGAGGCTGCACCAGAGACAGAGTGGGGAGCAGAACAGGCAGATCAACGAAATACACTGTTGAGGGGAGCAACAGATAGGTCAGGAGAGGTCTGCTGTGCCATGTGGGTCACCTCCAGGGTGGGGGATCGAATTCTCACTGAAGCAGCTGTGGCCAGCTTGTAGTGCTGCGTTCTAACCCATTGTGCCATCAGGGAGGACCCTATGTAAACAACTTTTTAAGATTAATTTAAACTGACCAGAAAATGAATTATTATTCATATACTTGTTTATATTGTGGGTAGGATTTGAGTTTGTTGTCAACATCATATAGTAATAATATAGAACCCATGAAAGATTGGAAACCTGTAGTCTTGAGCAGCATTATAGAAAACAGAGAATCATGAGTGACGATGTAATTAGCACTAAGTTAGTGAAATCCGGAAAGTGTAGAGGCAAGACTTTCTTCATTGTTTCATGACAATGAAGAGTTAGCAATGTTAACTTTTTTCTTTTGATGGGATATGTAAAATTACCTAGGAGGATGCATTAAAAAGTAAAGTTTAGGCCTCCCTGGCACTAGGTGTTACAGCTCACACTATGAAACTGTCCACAGCCACTGAGGCATGAGTTGGATTCCCAGCAATAGCTGACTCATGGTGCAGCAGACCTCTCCTGTCTCACCTGCTGATCCCCTCAGTATTGTATTTCAGTCCATCTGCCTGTTCTGCTCTCCACTCTGTCTCTAGTGGGTCATTCTGGTGGGTCTCACATCCCATACCTCTGGCCTGTACCCTAGTTCTTGTATATATAAATAAATATATATTTTAAAAAATAAAATAAATTAAAATAAAAATAAACAAAACTCATGGACAGGAAAAAAAAATGTTGCTCAACTATGCAAAACTCCAGTTTGCATTGATTGGATAGTAAGTTAAATACAGAAGGTTCCATTATGAATGTATCTATTACTATTCTGAGTTTTATTGACTCTCACTATATCCAACATGGCATTGCTTATTTTATAATCAAACTTTTCGTGTAGATAGGGCCCTATCAAATGTATTTCCAAGGAATCTTGCACAACCAATTATATTAAATTAAAAATAGAGCTCTAGGAAAGTAATCCTGAAAGACAAGCTTCTGTGTGCCAGTGCCTTTTTTGTAGTAGCCTTTTCTAGTGGCTCAGTCCGTTAAAGCTAATTGGCACCAGCTGCTTGCTATTTCTGGTTTCTCTCTGCACGGTTCTCAGCAGATGGCAGGAGGAAAGAAGATTGGAAAGCTGACACTGTTATGAATATAGTAGTGCAGCAACTGCTTTGCAAAAATGTTATCTATAATATATCTGCATGACAGCAAGATCAATACACTAAGACTACATTTCCCAAACTGCACCAAGTTCCTCTCTCAAGAGCTGCAACAGTCTCATAGAGGGAGCTGCATAATATTTTAAAATTTTTAGGAAAACACAGCAGTGTTTAACATCTGTTGGATGCTGAGTAAACGTTACCACTTTTAACATGACATTGGTCTACATTCCTTTTGATGATATCATAACTTGCTAAGCTGAGTTTCCTACAGTTGTATGATAAAAATACCACGTGAGAATCACTGTGAAACAGGAAATGAGTATGTGAGTGCTTGATCTGATTTAGGAACTTGCAGAGCCAACCAGGTACACACAGCTACTTTTTAGGTACTTGGAGTTATTTAAGAATTAACTAAAACTATTATTTTGTTCTTTCAATCTATGTGCATTTTTTTTTTTTCAAAGGCCTCTGGAGTTGTTAGGACATAAATAGTTTTTAAACTGTTTGGAATTTGGGCCCTCCCTGGTGGTACATCATTTAAAGTGCAGCGCTATGAAGCTATCCACAGCCACTGCAGCATAAGTTTGATCCCCGGCCAGGGAGGTGACCCAAATGACATGGAACACCTCTTCTGCCTTACCTGGCAGACCTCTTCTGCCTTGCCTATGTTCCCCTCTGCAGTGTAATCTGCCTGTTCTTCTCTCTGCTCTGTCTCTGGTGAATCCTCTCACTCCTGCACCTCTGGCCTGTACCCCAGTTCTGATATGCATAAATAAAGTAAAAAATAAACTGGAATTCATTACTAGGTAAATGGAAGTATTATGTATTTATTTTAGCCTGAAACATACAAAGAAAGAAACAAACTGTTCAGGGAATAAGAGAGTTAGGAGTCCAAATTCTTGTGAACATCCCAAGCTTTGGAAGAAGAGGAACTGTTGTGGGTATTTTTTTATGGGCCAGCATATAGTTCATTGAACCATTGCTTCTTGGATATATGAATGCACAGGGAGATTTTTAAGATTTTATGCTCCACTGAACCATCTTGATAATTGTTTTTTTTTTTTTGAACAATAAATATATTAAATATATTTAAAAATTTGTGCAATTGATATCTGAGAGTATTTTTATTTCTTTAAACAAACAAACAAAAACAAAAAATGTGAATTTGGAAAAACTGAACTAAATATATGTGTAAGTGATTTTGGCATTGATGTATTACCAAATATGAAAATGTCGATATGAAATATGGTGCTTGCCAGTCTTTGAAAGCTAGAACTAAAAAAAGAAACAACAAAATGCGGTATATTGAACTGCTTCCTTAAGTATTAGTCCTCACCAATGTTGAGATAACCCTTTATATATCACAACCTGAATCTTCATAATTATTCATTTCCAAGTGAATTATCTAACCTTGCCAAAGTAGACTTGTGTTTAAATGTTAGTACTTTGGGGGCTATGTTTTCATGCAGTATCTGCCACTTTATTGCCTACGGGGACATCAGTCATTGCCTTAAGGTTGCATAGTGAAAATGCAGCCAAAGGTTGCATAGTGAAAATGCAGCCAAAATGAAGTAACAGAAACAAACAAAAATGGTGAAGAGGCCCAGTAAAAAAGGTTCTCCCTTGAGGGATTTTAAGCACATTTTCAGCATGATAATAAAAGGAAGTAGCTGTTAATTTTTTAAATGAATATGTAAAGCATTCTTATTAATTAAAACATATTTTCATGATTCTGATTATAAATCACAATCTCAAAATCTCAACATCTCAAATATCTGTAATTTGACTTCTTTGTGTGACCATTTTAGCAGTTATCCATGAGGGCAATACAAAATAAATATTAAAACAATGTGCATTTCAATTAGGAACTTGAATTTAAGGTTGAATAGAGTAAATAGAAACAATATTCTATCTTTAACTATTGAATTTAAGGTTGAATAGAGTAAATAGAGTAAATAGAAACAATATTCTATTTTATATTATATATTACATCATGTGACTCAACTGTTTTAACTTTTGGAATGACTTTCTGGTTGAATGTGAGTAATCTTCATTTTTAAACAAAATGAATTTCAATGGGAATATAAGGGTGTGTGTGAGGAATACTTGTGCAGGAATAATTCTACAGGTTTCACTTTGCGATGAACTTGTGTCAGATTGGCACTGGAGAGATGAATTCAATGGAACATGATCATCGGGTTTCAGTACCCTAACAGGTATGATGATGTAATATGCGTCTGAAATGTTTTACACCTTCCTGATAAGTTGACTTTCCTTTTTTCTCTTTCTTCTCCTAGTCCATGATCTGAGAAATATGCTAACTTAATGTTAGTTTAACAGATCATCACCAGAATTATAAATCAGTATCCCATGGTGTGTTTTCTTGGGGAAATCCTGATAATGATTTGAACATAATGGCTACCGACACATAGTCATTCCCTGAAGATTTATGTGCTGATTAACTGAGATAATATAGGCACATTTTCAATTTGTTTTCTTTACATCCCATGCACTTATTTCCCAACTCTGTAAATTTGCTCGAGGCCTGTAATCCCCCTGTATCATAGTTGTTACAGTTTTTAAAGGGGAACTAATAACAATATTTACTCATACATTTATTTTTATAAATAAGTAGCATAGCCTAGGTAAAATATAAAGCACTATATCTCCACAAAGAAAGCAATGCGATTTGCTATTATTATTTTATTACCACATCTGTTACCAGTGGTAGTAAGTACAGCTTCTTTCTTCTACAAGACTCTTCCACATTGTATACTTTAGAGTGACCTGTGCTTGGCAAAACAGATATATCATAAACTTATTAGTGAGTCGAATTAAGCATTACACTTGGCACTATTTCAGTGTCTTAGAATTTCAAAGGGATGTTTATGAGGTGAATTAGACTTTAATCAAAAGCCCTGTGGTTCAAATGTGTTTTCTCAAATGAGTTGAAATGTGTCACTGCAACTGGTCTCTTTTGTGAGAGTGGAAGATCCCAAGGAGAACAAAGTGAGGCAAGGGCATGCAATGTGTCTGCAAAGGCAGCCAGAATAATTTAGGAATGGTCCTCTACCCACGGGAGATTTCATACACTCATCACTTTCTTTTAGTCTGATATACGGGCAGTTCTTTCTAATACTCTTATTCTTGGCTCCTTAAAATGATTGCTTTGCCAGAAATAAGGCCACAACTCAGCATTGCCAGATGGGCCCTGCTCTGCATGTGCTCAGAAGGAGGCCTGAGGCCTGTTTATGATACACGTCATGTGTGAGGTGAGTTAAGATTTCTCTGGAATTTTACAAAAGAAGCAGTCAGCAGTTGTTCAAACTACAAAAAGTACTACAACAATCTCTTCATAATATCAGATGACCAGATACAATGCAATGCCTAAAAATACATAGAATAAAATCAGTAAAAATGAAGCATTTAGTGCAAATGCCATTTTCTAACTTAAGAATAACTTAAAAACTCTGACGTTTCATATTTGAAAATGAATAAAAAAAACTTTGTACTCTTCTATTTATTTTATAATTAAAAAAATGTTAAAACAGTGAATACTATATTGATTAATGATTAATATAGACAATGCTGCCTGGATTTTGTCCAAGCTTCTTATGAACAGTGACTTCTTATGAACTATCAACTTTTTAAGTATTTTGACAAAACTATGTGAGACATATCTCTGATATAGCTGTTCATATTTCAAAATCAATTTCATTCAATAGAAGTTCTGAAGTTTCCTATTAACTTTTGTTCTGAAATTTTAAGATTGAAGCATATTTCTGCAACCTATTTTTCTGAACAATGATTTGAAGTAACAGTTGTGACACCTCTGGGCACTGAGGAGATGGTCCTCATCTCAGCCTCTCAAACCTCATAAGCTGTAAAAATAAGATGAATAGTTAGGGGAACAGTTAATTTTTTTTTCTATCTGAAATTCATAATATATGTCAAAATACACTGTGAACATGCTTGCTTCAAAATTTTGATATATAACTGAGGTCACAAAAGTATTGCTTTGAAATTACTTCTCTGATGATTTTCTTATGTGGATGAAAAGCATGTAGTTGCATTGTTTAAAAATCTAGAGATATCAATGTGGTAATACATGATGATTTTACATAGAATAGTAAGTTTAATTTGTTGAAGACAGACATCACCTCTTACCCATATATGCATATCAAAAAATTACTGATCAGTGGTGACTACTCAAAGCATGAATATTTAAATGTAACTAATTTGAGTTACATCGTTTCACCATAGCATAAAAATGTGTAATAGGAATCTAAAGCAGTGTTTCTTAGACTAACATGCACAAAAATCCTCATAAAGAGGATTACAAATCTTATTACAAATTTCTCTCTCTCTCCCTATGCCCCCTCCATATTTTACCAAGTGTTTCACAAAGATACACACATGTGTGCATAAATAGATTTTTTCCCCAACTAGGACTAAAGTAACAGTGCAAAGGAAATATTCAAATAATAAAGATAAAAAGAAGGAAAGAAATAGTAAAGAAATTTGTAGACAGAAAGGAAAAAAAATGTTACAATTCAGAAGCTGATAAAATAAAGGGCATATTTCAGAGTTATTTTATTTAGGTTTGAGTAGTGGACATTGGCAAAACTAAAGAAGGGGGAATTAATGGCAAATCCCATATTACAAGTCATAGAAATTTTTTTCTGGGCATTTCACCCCAGTTCAAATATTTTTATAAAATAATTTTTTAAAGATTTATTTATGTATGTATACAGCTGGGGTATAAGCCAGTGGTTCAGGGGCAGTGAGAGGCTTCACCAGAGACAGAGTGGGGAGCAGAACAGGCAAATCGACAACGTACACTGCTGAGGGGAGTAGTGAGCAGGTCAGGAGATGTCAGCTGCACCATGTGGGCCACCTGCGGGGCTGATATCGAACTCGCACTGAAGTGGCTGCAGCTGGCTCACTTGCAGTGCTACGTTCTGACCCATCATTTCAACCAGGGAAGGCCAAAAAATAATTCTTTATTATAAAGTGGCTGAGGAAGCAGCTCCCGTTATAATACCTTCTTAAAAGTCTTTCTTCTCAGCCCCTATGTGGAGTCAAACCCAGTGAATAATTTGAGCGAGAAGGGAAGATGAAACAGTACTAGAAAAAGGTAGAGGAGACTCACAACACACAGAGTTACTTCACAGAACCTCCAGGACACACACGTGGCACATATGTTTTTATATAAGACATTTGGCTGTGGGCTAAGACTCCTTTGCAAGAGTTAAACTTTCCATGCTTCTTTGGTTAGCAAGTTATATGAACTAACTACTTAGCTTGTACCAATGGTTTTATTTTTTGCAGGCTTTGTAATACAGTGTACCCTGCAGGGATTTGTACCTTACTCTGATGTTTGTCTGGTTTTAGAAACCCTTGTAAATCTTGAACTTACCAAATACAATATACCAGGCCAGTCGGCTGTCAGCTGTCCCACACTTGTCTTGAGAAATATTGGTTAGCAGTTAAAGTAACCGCTAATAGAAAGTGAGTATAAGTTGGCTTTAAGTTAAATATTTTATGTGATGTAATTATTAGTTTCAGCTCATCAAGTGAATGTCTCATCCATGTGCGTGCATATGTTTAGCTGCATGTAATTAGCCAAAAGTGTTTTATGGTCAGTAATTTCTCTCTTTATGTTCAAAATTCTCAATCTTAAAAAAAGTAGCATTCCTCAATGCTGTAACTCTACCACATGTATTCCTGTGAGCTGCCTTACTTCTGTCATAGCTGAGTTGAGTTCAGTAATAATCATCCCGATAAGGCCAGTATACTGTGCTTGAAAACAGACCCTCGATTGTGCCAATAATTGAAGCTAAAGGAAAACAATGCAACTGCAGAGAGGCATTTCTAAGTGAGGTTCTTTGTAACGTCATTAAAGGAATAATCTCTCTAAAATTAAATTACTATTTACTTAATCCCTGATCGAGGGAAGTGTACTTAATGTCTACAAACTGATGATTGCAAATTAAAGGTTCTACTTGCATTCAATTTCTAATAATCAGAAATGATCATTCAAAGATAGAACAGAAAGTGTATGAGCTATGTGAGACATGAGAGAAGAGAAGGCAGAGAAGAAAACCACATTATGCCTCGCTGCTGCATGAAGATATCACTACATCCGAATGACAGCAGGTTGAGTGGAACTTAATAATAGAAGTATAGGATGTTATGTAGGTTTTTGTATGTATCAATTACCTTAGTTATCTCATTTATATAATAAGTTATTTGCTTTAATGTTTAGGATTTTTTTCAAATCCAGAAAACTAAGGAAAACAGGTCCTTTTTGTGGTTTGATCTCTGAACCTGGAGGATCATAGTTCACAATTGAGATTAAAATACCAATTTATTGAGCAAATTAGGAACATAGTCAAGCACCACTCTTTGTGGTGCTTCTAGCCCAGTTAGTGGATACTCCCTATTGAAAGAGAATTGAGAAAGCACTAAACTGGAAATCAGGCCATCTGTCTTCACCTCCTACTGTTACATCCAGCCAGCTTTGAATCAACTACAGCTAGTCATAAAGCAGCCTCAGTTATATGTAAAATGAGATAGAAATTAAATCAACACATCAAGATATTTTGGAGGTTTGAGCATGTACATTTAAAATACTTAGAATAACTGTGAAATGTAGCTAGTTTTATTTAATATTACTATAAGATAATTATATATCTGTACTAAGTATATAAAGTAGAATTTTTATATTAAAGAAGTATAATTTAAAAAGTGCTACTCATATTTAGTCTTGAAGAAAATAGTTAAAAGCAAATGTTTGGGTTCTAGAGTTATGCACAAGGTAAAACCTAATGTATAAGTTATGACAGTGTGTAAGTATAGAGTCTCTGGAAGGAATGTTATCATTACTGTGTTTTGGTATGTTACACACATTTTGTAAAACTAAAATCTAGAAATAATATACAGTAGTTGAAGTGATTTTAGGACTAAAAGAAGAGAAAGTGGTCTAGTTGCCATGGAAATGTATCATATAGGTAAAACAATGTGATCCATGCTTATGCTGAGAACTTTTGTTTCATTTTTTTTACAACCATGTTATTTCATACAATATGAAATTCAAATATATAATCACTCAAAAGGGAGGGTGGTTGCAATTATGGAAGCTCACTCCTGGGATTCTAGACACTGAACAAATAGTGACTTATTA
The DNA here is from genome assembly GCF_000260355.1 of Condylura cristata. Taxonomy (NCBI): domain Eukaryota; kingdom Metazoa; phylum Chordata; class Mammalia; order Eulipotyphla; family Talpidae; genus Condylura; species Condylura cristata. The sequence continues at coordinate 36,542,743 of NW_004567106.1, read as the reverse complement.
GTAATTATGAAGAATGAAATATTTAATTAGGTGTATCCATAAGATGCACAGCTCAAAAAGGAGTAATCTAAGTTCTGGATCATGTTTTGCCACTTTCTGTGCTTGAGAAGCCTTTCAGCCAACCAGTTTTGTTTAGGTTTCCAGGCCTTCTTCACTGTCTCCTCCATTTATTTCTTCTTTCCTTTGACTGCGTAACCTAGCAATACATACTTGCATTAATGTCCTTAATTTGGGGGTGCAGCCTTCATATCCATTTATTTTCTGAGAGGTATTATATATGTTTCAGAGGTGTTACGTATATATTATACATTTTGTGCTGATTTTTCCAGTATTCTTTATATTATGTCAGATAACAATTTCAAATGGAAGGAAAATTTATTCATGAATAATTTGTTGAGAGGCTTTTATTTCCAAAGTGTTAAAATGTAAATCACCTAAAAGTATATTCATAATAAATATTTAGCATGAAGCTGAATAATAATGTGTCCCCTGCACTGTAGTTGTCTCAATGTGCCGTATGTCTCTTGTCCATCTGTTCTCCATTGTGTGGTGGTGATCCAGATGGTTCTTTAGTGCTTGGGACTGCAGAAATTTATAGATGGAGAAGAGTGCAAGGTAGTCCTATTATACTGATCAGATTTTATGTTAGTTTCAAAATGAGAAGACTGATTTGAAAAGTCAAAAGGAATCTCATCTTATAAAAAGATCAAATGGCTATTGAAAACGTTTTTAGGTAGCTTTAATCTATCGTTCTATAAATGATTTTGATTCAGGCATAAAAATGAAGTAAATGATTGGGGAAAGTCTTTTCACAATGCAGTCTGAAGCCCTCATCTACTGACAGCAGAAAACTGAGACGCAGAGTCTGATAATGATTCTCACTGCTGTATACAGTATTTGGCCTATTGATACGGGCTGGTAAATTATACCTCCTGGCTTTTTCCACACTTCTAGGTTCTTGTAAAATGCAAAATGACCCACACCTGGCTTTTCAAAGCAATAGTTAATTGAATATTTAAAATTAACACTAGCACACAAAGTAATTATATTTACATGGTCCTAAGTTTTGAATTTTATAGTTTTAAATTTACCTTAATAAAATTAACAATGATACTATTGTTGAAAATCATTTAGTAATCTCTTATTAGGAAAGCATGTAAAGCACAGTTGATAAGTGTACTCAGTTTGCTTTGGGAGTGTTTCTACATGAGAGTGTTGCCATAACATTTGCACTTTAATCCTGTTCCCAAAATTATATTACCTTGGGAAAACCATGAATTATTATGAGCCACTGTTAATTTTTCCTTTGTTCAATAGTATGAAGTTAATAAATTTAATCACTACTAATATGAAATGATGAATAATGTATGTCTAATCAAAAAGCTTAACAACTATTTTTTAATTATGATTTGTTTTGAAAAATAATTTGGGTCTGCCATATATCCCAGAAATACTTCTCCTAAGGTATCAACCTGAACAATACAAAAACACTTATTGGAAGAGATAGATGCACTCTTGTGTTCGTTACAGCACTATTATGATAACCAAAATAGGGAAACAACCTAAGTCCCAACAAGATATGTGCATACAGAAGATGTGTAGCTATATGCAATGGCATAATACTCAGTTATTAAAAGAAAGATGGTATCTTGCCATTTGGGATACCACATATGGGACGGGAGTGGATTATACCAAGTGAAATAAGTCAGAAGGAGACAAGCACTAGACTATGTCACTCATATTGGAATATAAAGAAACAAAGCCTCCTTTAGTCTCACCCCCACCCTCCCCTACTGCTGGAAAATTACTGGGGTTTTGTGGTGGGCATGGTTTGTTCTTATACATTAGTGAACATGTGAATCAATACCCCTAAACATACAGTGTTAAAGCAATGTTACCTCAGTAAACATAATTTTTAAAAAACAAAATAATTTATTTGCCAAATTTAATAATGTTTTCACATCACAGGCACCATTTTTATTTTAAGTAATATATATATATATATATATAAAGTTCTTTATCTTAAGCATACTAAATATTTTATGAATATAATATTTCATTTTAAGGGAAAAGAAAGTTCACCATTCTAGAGTTTGTGGGTAGTCTACCAAAGCAGTCTACAATAACTATGTAATATGTAAGACTTAGATAAAAAGTTATTATCATGTATATCCTTGAAAATGCATCATTCTACCTCAGAATTTTCCCATACCAAAAAGATAATATTTAGAATTCTTGTCACTAAGATAACACATTTTCCCCCAAAATGTAAAATGAAATTGAAAATGTACACTTAATTATCTTATAAGGAAATGTATACTTTTTCTTGTGTCTATAAACTGTTTTGCAAGAGTTAGTAACCAAACTAGTGCAAATTTTAAAAAATGTGTTCTAATCTTACTAAAGATTCTACCTGCATAAGATCACTTGCTCCCTACGTCTTCCCTGGTCCCCTGTGTGAGCTCCTTCTTGTACCCTGGCAGAAACCTTCACAATGAATTCATATAGCTTTACACTTTTTTTTTTTTAATTTTACTACTTATTTAATTTAGCCATTAAAATTTTTTTTGTAATTTTAACTCCCATGTCACAGTGCTTTGGAGTAGACAAAGGCATTTTTCCCCCTTAGACAAGGGGAAGTTTATGACACATATTATTTGAGTTTAGTGGGATAAATTTTTGATTTGGCAGTGACTTCTGTGTAGTTAACTTATTGCTCAGCATTGCCTTGTAAGAATGGTGTTCAGAAGTGCCAGCTAAATGTTCAGCATGGTGGCATGGAGATTACAAAGCCAATGGTCATATCAAGATATGAACAACCTGACCTATACACATAGATTTTGATGTGCAGGGGAAGCAAGGAAGGTACAGGGTGAGAAATGTGTTGAGCCAGTTACTGATATCCATAAAATTATTTTTTTTCTTAAATCACTTTCAGGTTAAACAGTTAATATCTTCAGACATATACTCAACCGAATCCTAAAATTTTAGGAACAAATTATAAGACAAAAACTTTCAGTCATCATTGCGGAAAGGCAACTTCAACTTTTTCTTTATATTAACTACTACCAAAGCATTATCATTTGAAAAGGTGGAATTTTTTTTTTAAAGATTTATTTTCTTATGAATACAGAACTGGGATACATACAGGCTGGAGGTACTGGGGGGGGGAGGGGTGGTGAGAGGCTTCACCAGAGACAGAGGGGGGAGCAGAACAAGCCAACTGACTAAGTACACAGCTGAGGGGAGCAGTGGGTTGCATCAAGAGAGGCCTGCCAGGAGTGGGTCACCTCGGGGCTGGGGATCCAACTGGCACTGAAGTGGTTGCTGCTGGCTTGTAGTGCTATGTTTAACCCATTGCACCACCAGGGAGGGCCCGAAAAGGTGAAGATTTAAGCCAAAAATTGTAGGGCAAAATGTGTCACCAAACTGCCTTAGGCAGATAACTAAATAAAAACACTGACTTTATTTATTTAGCTAATATTGTTACAATATTGCATAAATTTTAGAAGTACATGTTCACACGGCTTCAAATCAATATTACTACAACATGCCCATCAACAAGATACTAATAACTTTCTCCCACAGACCTCTTTGTTCTCATCTCCTTTTCTACTTTGATACCTTCAGTGTTGAAGTTAGGTTCAAATGAGTTATATGTGGTTTTGTGTGTTCCTTTGCTGTTACTTTATTCTACTTATAAATTAAATTATCTGCTATTTGCCTTTTTACTTCTGATTTATCTCACTTAACCTAATTCCCTTCAGTTCTATTTATATGTCACAAAAGGTAAAATTTCATCATTTTTATTTTTAAAGATTTATTTTTTTATTCATACAGAACTGGGGTACAGGCCAGAGGTGCAGGGGCAGTGAGAGGATTCACCAGAGACAGAGTGGGGAGCAGACCACGCTGATCAATGAAGTACACTGCTGAGGGGAGCAGCAGGTGGGTCAGAAGAGGTCAGCCACTCCATGTGGATCACCTCTGGGGCCGAGATGCAACTTGCACTGAAATGCCGCGGTTCCCTTGCAGTTCTGAGCTTTAACCGGCTGTGCCACTAGGGAGGGCCTTCATCTTTTTTTTTTTTTTATGTCTAAGCAAGATTCCATTGTTTGCACATACCACAACCTCATTATGGAGCAGTCCTTCCTTAAACACAGATTGTTTTCATATCTTCGTTTTTCTGAATTTTTTAAATGTAGTGTTTTAAGTCAACATTTGATTGTTAATCATTGTGATTTATTTTCCCATTCTGTATTCCAATTTTTATACTGAAATTTCAAGTTTTGTGTTTTTAAGCTAACCTCCTAAATCACGTTAACTATAGACCTTATAAAGCTAGATCTGCCTCCATTTATAAAAGATTGATAATTGATATCCTCTTGGTTACATTATGAGTGAAAACATGTATGGGAAAACTCAAATTTTCATCTTTTAGCTCTAATATTTTATAATTGAAGAAGGCTTAATAAATGAATCCTCACAACAATTACATATGAGGATTTTAGTTATAATAACAGTGTTAGTCATAATAATGTTATTTATAACATTATAATGTTAGTTATAAAAACAATGACTATTTTACCATTATTAATTTTTCATTACTGTAGATTCATAATATATTCTAGAGTGCATCATCCATATTAAATAAATCAGAAACTGATGCACAGAGACATAAAGAAAAACTACCTATCAAGGTATCTTCTTTTCTCTAGTAAAACATGCTCAGATTTTAGTCTTGCTGAGATCTTAACCACCATGGTTGTTGTATATGTGTTTGGGACTGGGCTTGCATGAAACAATTCAGGCTCATTCAGGGGTCCTCTTCAACATCCATGAGACTAGGCCCCCTCATCGTATGGGGTTGGATACAGGATTCATACTATATTATAGTTTGAACAATCAATCAGTGACAGTGCTATACCTTTAGATGACAAGTAAAGCAACAAAAAAATAATAATAAAAAAGGCTTAAATTTTTGAGAGAAATCAGCAGGAACCAGTTCCTCACATTGTGCCCCTACAAATTAATGTAGTCAAACTAGTATTAGAAAAGAATGGGCTAACACCTGACATTCAGGAGGAAGTGTATACAACATTTTAAATAGTCTTGATTAGACTAGTGAATACAAGTGATTCAAGTGGTACCATTCTAACCTTCAAAAGTTGTTTCAGATTTTGAAATGAATATGTTTTAAACAAGCGGTACTACATAAATAAATACAAGTTAATTTGAAACCTAAATATTTATCAAGTGCAGATTAGTGGTTATCTCTGGGGTGGACAGGACAGAGTGAAGACCAAGTGAAATGAAGACATCAAGTGGATGGGTAGATGTGAATTGCCAATTTTTTTCATTTTAATTGAGGTGACTTTGGTTTACAGTGCTGTAGGTGATTTGGAGATATTGGATCATATCAGTCTTAATTATATCAGTGCATTTAGTTTTAGGTTAAATGATGGGATCTTGAGTGTTTCTTATTTCAGTAAAATCAAACAAAGATAATTAGAGATTGAATATAAGCAAAACTAAAGAGTACTTTATTAAAGTATATATATATGGATATATTTTATATAGAGTATATATATAGATATAAATATATTACAAAATTATATTTAAAATGACAGTGATGACCCCAAAATGATATTGTGCTATAAACCAAGGATTGCATTTTTGTGTACCTGGGAATTTCCTTGTCCCACTTTGGGTGAATGTCCTTTCTGTGTTCTTCATGCTAATCACTTCCTTAGATTTTTTTTTTAACTTGGTTAATTAACAATTATGGGAGTTCCTTGAAAGAAGTGGAAATTTTCTTTTGTTTGAATCTGATACCTTAGAAAGTGAATATAAAAAAATAAGGAGGCAATCCATTTTAACAAATGAATGAAAACTATTATGTTAATTAGCTACATTGTATATTATTTTGTAACTCAATTCTGAATGTGTAAGCATTGTAATATATTTACCATGAAGTTATATGAAGATTTTGTGTGAATGCCTGTGGTCTGTTCTTTCAATCTGGAAATTGAAAAGGAAATTTCCACTGTGCTATTAAAATTATGTAAAATGTAGTTTTTAGATCAAAGAAACATATAATTCAGTGGGTACAAATGACTACTGTGAAACTTAATAGCCACATAGGTAGGTAGGCCTAGATTGAAGAAAATCAATTCATTGGATTTCCAAATCTAGCTACTTTTCTTTCTTTTCCATGGACCAGTCCCTTTGCTGTGAAAAATACCTTTCGATAGTTAGTACACTTGTAATATAAGCCCTGGAAATGCTTTAAAAATTTTGTGAAGACAGAGTGTTCAGTTCTATAACCCCATGAGAACATTGTTTTAGCTATGTTGGTTTTGTATGTTTATTAAAATTTGACGTTAGATCTGTGAGATGAATGAGATGAGTGTGTTGGTATTAGCAAGATCTTAAGATTATGAGGTTTTCTTTCCACTGAAAAGTTTTGAATGCTGGTCAAATTGGATATACTTCAGTAATTTTCTCTTGTGTGACTTAGTATCAACATTCTCTCGTACATTTAATTAAAACTTTGGTGTTCTGTTTTAAAAGTCAGCTTCCCTTCTATAATCAGAAAGATGGTAATTATTGGCAAGTCTGTCAAGGCTGCCCTTAGGCACACATACAGGACACAGTTTTCTTTAATCATCATTTATTAATACCCTAGATCCAAATATTATCAAGTATACATATAAATCAACATCTTCGTTAAAACCTTAAAATTTTTGCAATGCACAGTGTTACATAGAGGGTATGCCATAGGCAAAATGTGTTTTCCATTTCATTCCAACCCTTGATTTTCTTCTTCATATTCAGAGTCTTTTAAAATTCTTTCCACCTGTTCCATGACTCCATGCCTCAGGGTCCTACTGCTTGTTGGCTAATCAAACTTTTCCACTTGTGTTAATATTTTTTAGGGGATAAGTCACAAAGTTTTTCTTGCATCATCCAAATAACAAATTTCAACAGAAGTTTCCTTTTTTTTTTTGTCTTAAATAACAAAGGCAAAATTACTATAATTTAAGGCATACAAACCATTTTCTAGAAAGTAATTTTCTGGTTAAACAAGCCTTTGGCATTTAAGATAAAGCACAGTTCTGTATGGATAAATGATTAGGAAAGATAAAGAAAATAATGCTACTTTTTAAGTATTTGGAGGGATAATTCTAAGCATGTATTTGTGATCCTCTAAGTGTAAGTTCTGGTAATGTTGTAGAGAAGGCTAAAGTAATAGAAATCAGTTCTCATAGTATTTTTTGTGGCAGGCAAGACACAGGAAGAGCTAACTATAGGACAGTCCTTATTCTGTACTGAATAACCTGGTTTTAAAGGCACAGGAACAAGAAAGGAATAGTCAAGGGTTAAATGCATAATGCTGGGGCTTTCTAACTGTACAAGTAAAAAACAGTGATGGAAAGACCATCCTTTGAATCATTTAACAGAAGAAGGAAGCATTTGGTGGTATTCTTTGGGGAGTTATGCTTCATGTGCAGAAGCATTGGGAAATAAAATGGGCCAATGGGCATTTTTCAGTTTTAGGTTCTATAATACTGTGATTCATTTCTAGCTTCTCTTGGAAATAAAAACAGTTTATTTCAGGGTCCACAGAGCTTTTCTCCTAGAGTTGAGTTTCATGCCACTTAATGTTTTTAGACAGTGCACGTTTGGGACATAATACGCTTAAGTGAAATCACAGAATGACTGTAAGTTTTGTGGCTCTTTAAAATCATGTCAATCACCATTTCTTTTCCATTAAGTTTATCACACTTGTGATAACTAAATCCTAGCATTGTCTGTCATTGAATTTCTAGATATGCTTTTATTAAATTTCTTAAATATATTTTAAATAGAAATATTACTAGAATGCATGGACTGTAGTATGTTTGTAATGAAATATAATAGAAACAAAACAGTATTGTTCTCTTTCTCTTTCCTGATCCTGTATCAGACAATATTTTAATAACCTGAGACTTAAAAAAAGTACCCACTATTAACTCTCAGCTACAAATAAACTATTTATTATTTATAACTGCACATTTAAAAAGCACTTTGCAATACTTTGACTCATATTTCAGGAAGCCTTGACATGGTGATCCTAATTTAAAAGATGAGATCATCAATTATATATTCAACCTGCATACTCTTTTCTTTTATTGTGGTAACATTGACTTTAGCACTTGTCTGTGACTCAGAGGTTCACACCTCCTCAGATGTGTGACCACAACTCATCCACTACCAATGTACCCATTGTTATCTGCCATAGTCCATTGGGCTCCCTTCTCATTTTGCTAAAGATAAAGAGATACTTAGGCATTTAAAATTAATATAGAGAGGGACAAAAGTAAAACGAACAACAACAACAAAAAGCAAGTAAAGAGCAGAATGCAATATGTAGCTGCATACAAAAGCCATTGCTGTCTACCAGAGTATGAAAAGCTCTGCAATCAAAAAGTTAATAAAAGTTTAGAAGCAAGAGTGTTGAGTGTGGAGTTTGTAACTATATATATATATATATATACATGTGTGTGCATGTGTAGAAAGGTATTTGTCACTATTCAGTGTTAATATTGCTATTCCTTACTATTCTACAACAATACAATGTGTGAAGGGATCTGTCCAGTGTATTTTTGTGACACGTGACTTCTGTTTTATTCAAAGAAATTAGAGAACGTATAGTGAATATCATTTTAAGTGTATTCTAAAATGCTATATTTTTTTTCTCAAAACAGTCACATGGACTATTACATGTTTTTACTTTTTAGTTTTTGTATTTGATATCAATATTGTATATTGTTAATTTCGATATATACAATCATAGTATCAAATATACAACTTAATGACTGTGTGTAAATATATATATTGCAAAATGCACACTAAGTCATTAATATCCAGCACTACAGCTTTTTTTCTCTGCAGGATTAGCACTTAAGATCGACTCTGTTAGCAATTTTTAAATATGCACTGAAGTTTATTTTCTGTCCTCACCCAGGTTTATAAGATAACCATAGAAATTATTCATTAAAAACTGGAAGTTCATCTGCTTAATTACTTTTAGCCATTTCATCATCCTTCTCCCACTACTGGCAGCCACTTGTAACTTCTGTTTATCTATGAACAGTTGTTTTCTTTTAGTGAGTTGATACAGTATTTCTCCTTTTCTAACTAACCTATTTCATTAGAATGATGCTTTCCACATCCATCCATGTTATCACAAATTTCAGGATTCCTTTCCTCTTTGTGGCTGAATAATACAACATTATACATAAGGTATTTCAGAAATATTTATCACTTTTTCTTTATTCATTCAATATCCATTGATGGAAACTCGGGTTGTTTCTAGTCTTGGTTATTATACAGTATCTGGCAATGAGTGCAAGAGTGCAGATTTCTTTTCAAGTTAGTGAGTGTTTTCATTTTGGAGGGATAAATACCCAGATGTGCAATTGCTGAATCATATGGTAACTTTTTAATTGTTAGTACTGTTTTTATAGTAACTAATTTTATTGGTAAAGCGATTGAAGAAAAATCTGTAGTATAGTAAATATGAGAAAAGGGAAAATACATGGTGTTAAATTAGCTTACAGCTTTGCACAATCAATGAATGCCTGACTCTACTACTTGGAAAGAAATGTGGAAGACAAGCCTAGAACTGCAGTTCCAGAAAGTAAAAAAAAAATAGTGTTGTATTAAAATCAAGGTGTAAAGTAAATATTCATTGATTCATGTTGGGTAAATAAATTATTAAGCAAATAAATAAGTGTGTTACACTAGACAGATTCCCCAGGCAGAATTCCAAATAATGCATGTTGGTACAGCACTCTTAAGCAGATGGAACATAATAACTCCTTTCTCTCCTAAAGAAGGATTTTTTACAGTGACTGTCTTTCAAAATAGAAAGGGTAGGGACAAAAGTAAATTTACAATAGAGAAACCTGGTAAAAACTAACTTAAGTCAGGTAACCAGTGTTGGAATTAACCATAATAAGTCATTTCAGAATGAGTACATTTGATATAATATGAGATGACTCCAAGGGCATTTTGTGTCTTCCTCCCTAAAACATTTAATTTCAGTCCATGAGGGAAAAAAAAAAAAAACATGAAAAAATATCAACTGAGCAACATTCTACAAAAATGACTAATAATCTTCTAAACTGTCAATGTCACTAAACATATGGAAAGTCTGAGAAACCATCACAGTCAAAGGAGCTCAGTTGGCATAACTACTAAATTCAATCTTGTATGTCCTGGATATAGAAATTAGGAGTAAACTGAGGAAAACTGAATACTGTGTGGCCTTTAGTTAGTAATAGTATATCATTGTTGGATCATTGTGAAAAACGTTCTAATCTAATATGAGAGTTTAATAATAGCAAAAGTTGAGTATTAGGTATATATGTATTCTGTATTGCACATCTTTGTAAACATTATACTAAAATAAAAAGCTTACTACAATAGCATTTGCAATATATTTTGCTAAAATAATTGTTTATCCACAGACAAAAAAAAAAAATCAGGTTTACATCACACAATTAGAAAAATGTGAAAAGAATCTCTGAATTTGAAGAGCTAAAATTAATTTTATAAACATGTCAAAATCTTTGTTACTTGGGTGGGACAAAGATTTCCTAAATATTACACAAAAGAGTAAAGAAATAAAAAAATAATAAATGAGATAATCAATGTTATTGTTTGAAATGCACTATGCACTCAAGTGTTCAAAAAGACTAAAGGCAAGCCAGTTGATTAACAAAATACTTAGAAAGCATATAAGTGGAAGAATGCCTGTATCCACTATATAACTTATTTTTTTAAATATAAGAGAAAAACACCTTAAAGAAAGACAAGTGAAAAGACACTTCAAAGTGAAAGATGCTCACTTAGCAATTAAGCATGGGACAAATTCTCAGTGTCTTTATTTACTAGGAAATACCAATTATCATTTCAAATTCACTAAAATTGCTAGAATTAAGGAGACTGATAGTAGTTAAGTGTGGGAGAGGTATGGAGCCATTAAAAATTTTATAATTAATATTAGCCATACCCTGGTGATTATTCCTTTGGAAAAACACCCATTTCATTATAAGTATGTAATAATAATATACTCTAGAAATTTCTTCCTAGCTATTTTCTCAAGGGAAATGAAGTCTTGTGTTCATGTAAAGAGCTATTGAATATTCTTAGTAATTTTGCTTACAATGACCAAAAACTGGAAACAATAAAGATGTCCATCAACTAGAGAATGGTAAACAAATTATAGTAGATCCTACAAGGGAACAGTACTCAGAAATGGAAAGAATAAAATGCTATTAGAAAACATGAGCAAATTGCAATAACTATGTTTAATGGGAAAAGTTGGTCAAAACAGCAAAATTCTATGTGACTCCATTTGTAAGATATTCTAGAAATGGCAAAACAATAGTGCTAAGAAAGCAGGTGATTATTTGTGATTAAGAAATGTGGGCAAGGAATGTTTGAATGGTAACATAAGAAAGACTTTATTAGAATATAAGATTATTATAGGTTGTGATTGTATTATCTATGTGATTAAGTAGATGTGTTAAAATTCATGGAATCATATACTTTAATTGGTGATTTTTTTGTGTAACATACCTTACAGCTGTTAAAATGATGATTCCTCGACTAAAATAGCATGCTTGTATCTTTCATATTATTGAACATTAGAACTTCTTAATTTTATTTATATTATTTTGTGAAAGAAAAGTTAACTGAATGTGTGTGTGTGTACAATTTAGTTACTTACACTAAATTTGTTATCATTTTTATGAGGATTAGAAGTACTGAAGTCATATCAAGTACATATTTTATTTTAGTTGCATTGATTTAAACTAGAGATAATATATGTAATATATTATAGAGATAATAGTACATAATATGTATAATTTAATATAGCAAATGTGTGAATCAATAATCACAAAATATTTGAGACATAAAATCATACTTTTTAACATCTTAATATTGTCTAATTCATTTGTAAATCATGAAAAAAAAGTTGAGAAGATACAGTCTCAAAGCAAACTTTAGAGGCACAAAGAAATTTTTCAGTCTGTTCATTCTTTTCAGTTGTTTTCTAGTATCCTTTAATTCAATACACTTTAGCCTTAGTCAGTAGAATTACCTTTAAAAAATTAATGAGCTTTCCCAAAAATCCATCTTGAAACCATAAGACACCATGTTTTTTTGGATCTATTTCTGCTACTTCACATTTTATACATGTATTTGAAAAACCACAGAATGGAGGCATATTTCCCTTTCAGAAACATAACAGTTTGTGCAAATCCAGTGTTATTAGTAGGCAGTGCCACCAGTGGATGAATCCTTAAACTATAAGCATAACTCAAGTTTGCTTTAGAAACCACAGATCTGGCTTGCAGTGAAAATAACAAAATCAGCCTGGTTTGTGCCTTGAAGCTGGTCCAACTTCCTCATTTTCTACAGAATTCAGAATTTCTTTAGTATTTTTAGTCTTGACCTAGAATTATCTCTAAATTCTAGTCTACTGATTGAATGTATTTTCATGTGGTGACTGTTTTAAGTGGCTTCATTTTACATATAAGGAAATTGTCACCAACATATGCTGAATGATTTGCTAGAGGTCATTAGGATGAAAATGGGAGAGAAAGAATGAGGAAGAATAAGAGAAAATATGAGAAAGGGGAAGTATCCTGAGCAAGTAAAGTGACAAGTTCTAGGACTCCTGAATTGTCAGCTGGTGTTATTTATATCTCACAGTACTGCTAATTTCTGGGCCCTTACAGATATGTTCCTAAATGCCCACCCCATGTGTGAATGCTGAAAACATGGAGCAAATTGTTCATGTTGTATTTCAGTAAGACTAAATGATTGCAGACTCTTCATACTAGGAAGCTTTTAACAGGTGTGAAATAAAAACTCTAATAACGTATACTTTATTAATGAAATGTATTTCTTATTATTTATGACAAAATAAAAATATTTGACAATAATTTCTGTATTTATGGGGGAATAAAAGTCACCTCTTCTGAGTGCATTGTGTAAGTTTTATGGTGATAGCCATGAAAATATAGAGCGATTATTTTCCTAAGTGGGAAGTAAAGTTGATGGGAGGATCCACTGTTTCTGCTCAGGATCCTCCCTCTGGTCAGGCCAAGGTCAATCTCCAGCCAGGAAGCTCCAAGCCTATAAGTGAAATGTGGCAAGGTGCTTAGCTGGACTGTTATGGTAGAAGGGAAATTCTTTTATCAGGAAATGACTTCATGACTTGTTGTCATTTTAGCTGTAGTGAAAGGCTCCTCCTGTATAACTCTCCTTTTAATCTCTCTTTCTACAGAAGTCAGCTCAGCATCAGGTACAGATTTTCAGGACTTTCCCTGACCCTCTCCAATTACATCTTTTTCATGTCTAATCCCATCTTAGTCTTTTTTCTTGGAGGTATGAACTAACATATTCTTAAAACTCTAATCTTGGATTTCTGTCTTTATAGAATGTAGGCAAAAATAATCATTTTGTTAATGAGTAGCTTTTCAGTTTGAATTCACAAAGCAGGCTGTTTGAAAGCTGTATCAAAACATGCTACAGACATGTCCCTTCAAATTAATGTTTTTGCATTCTTTGGGTAGATACCCAGGATTGAACTTACCATATCATATGGTAGATCTATTTTTAATATTTTGAGAAAAATTCATATTGTTTTCCATAAAAGCTTAATCTGCATTCCCACCATGTGTGCGCAATGGTTCCTTTTGCCTCACATCCTGACCACTTGTTTCTGGTCTTGCTGCTGGACTGCTACTTACAGAAGCCAAGCCAAGCAGATGAGTGACTAGGAAGAAGTGATTCAGATACAAAGTGTAGACCACTCAGCTACTAAAAGAAAAAAAGATAAACTTTTTCCTTTTATGACAAACATGAATGGAACTGGAGAGGGTTATACTAAACAAAGTAAGAAGGAAAAAGACAGATACTGGAAATATTGGATCATATGACTTATATGTGGAACAAAACAAAAGGCCAGGTAAAACACAGCCAACAACAAAGCCTACAAATCTGATTTTAGAATTTTCAGATACTAGAGGTGGTAAGGAGAGAGAGGAGTGCAAAGTCAGGAGGGAACACAGTGGACCAAGATGGGGGGGCGACAGTTGCCCAGGTGCTGGGTATGTACAGCATACACTGAAGGGTGTGAGCTACACCTCAGGATGTGATATGCAGTGATGCAATCCAGTATTACCATGCTACAATATAATACAGTAGGCTGCACATATTAATTCCTATAAGAGCAAAGCAAGAAAAATAAAAAATGAAAAACCCCAAAATAAATATTTCCTTAGTGTGGATTCTTTTACCTCCTTCATTTGTTATGGCTACTTTTGTGACACAGAGCATTTTATATATATATATATATATATGTCTTGAAGAATATGTGTTAATAAAATCCTTGTTTAGTTCAAAAATATTTGCTAACACATCTGGTTGACCATAAGAAGCACATAACATCTTTATTATAAATATGTTACCTTTAGTTTAGTGTAAATGCCCTTGGGGGAAAAAAATAAAAAACTCAAGGAATTTCTGATAATTGGGTTTTATGAACTGCTTTTTCTAATTCATTAACTTACTTGTACCAGAGTTCTAAGGGTAAGTGTTTTGTTGTTGTTGTTGTTGTTTGTTTGTTGTTTTTGTTTTTGTTTTTATTTGGTTTTTTTTTTTTTTTGGTAGGTGAGGAAATTGAAAAGTTCTGTAGCTTCATAAGGTCACAAGCAAAGCAAGTAAACTGAAGTATCTGTGGTCCAAGATTTTGACCATTTGACAGGATAAATTTAAGGGTGTGCTTCTTATAACGCCTTATATTAGGTTTGCCAAAACTTAATTTTCAAAAGATAATTAGTTGCAGAAAGCTATATGAGACAACTTCAAAATTTTTACCAGTGACATGAAATTTTTTTTCCCTTTTTGGTTTTAAGGTTTTGAGGAAATCAAGAATGTTAGTTCAGGGTAAGTTTTCTGAACTATGAGTCTCTTGGCTTTTACTCATTTGTAAAATGTCACACTGATTATTTAATCTTAGTGGCTATATTTTTAACAACTGTACTATGGCAACACTCTTGGGAAAATGCTTAGCAACATCAACAAGATCTGGAAACCACTTTGACATTAAAAATTTATAAAGAGTGAAATTGCTACCAGGAAGCACCACTCCACTGGCATAATCAAGTACATCGTGTGTGTGAACTTGGAAAATGTGACGACATGGGTTTGATAGATGCTAATTCCTCTTTTTTATCAGCAAGTTTTGATAATTTCCCTTTCACCCTCTCTGTTAGCCATCTTAAATATTGAAATGGAGACCTTTTCATAAGATTTCATGGAAAATCTTGTTTTCGTTTACATCATATGTCACCTCCATTTTATCCTCCTCATTCCCTTTACTTATTTTCATTAAATCACGATCTGTTCACTCAGTTCATTTTCAGACATGTGTGGAAACAGCTCTTCAGTAAAAGGAATCCATTGCTAAATTTGGATAGCAGTCAAACAGGACATGGCCCTCATTCTTTCAGAGATTCTTTGGAAATCTCGTATCTTCTTATGGAATGTGCATGCTTCCTCTCCAGGCAGTGCTATCAAAACTCTGATTTTCAGTTTATTAATAAATAACTTTTGAAAATCGTTGGTTTAGTTCCCAGATATCTTGCTCTCAATATCACTATTCTTCAAGTTTAAAAAAAATGGCATTTATTATGTTCACATATTCTGTGAAAGTTTTTCTTTTTAGCTATATACCTTAATTTTCTAAGCTACATTTCTACTTGTTTGCTGGTTTTGCACACTTACACTCATTGTTTCACCCCCAGATCTGTTTTCTCCTGTATAATTTCTCAGTTAGTGATGCTATTATCCCCAGAGAGGCCAGAAATTGAGAGCTAACCTCGGACTTTTAGTCACCATGACCCTTGCATTTATAATCAATTATCTAAGTATTTCAAATTTTGCTTTGTTAAAAGTCATAAATTAGGGCCCTCCCTAGTGGCGCAGCGGGTTAAAGCACTGCACTAAGAACCTTAAGCCACTTCCGCATGAGTTCGATTCCAGCCTGCCCCGGAGGAGAGCCACGTGGCGCGGCAGACAGCCCCTGACCCGCCCACTGCTCCCCGCAGGAGTGTACCTCATCGATCTGCCTGTTCTGCTTCCCACTCTGTCTCTGGTGAATCCTCTCACCCTCCGCATCTCTGGCCTGTACCCCGTTCTGTATAAATAAATTAAAAAAAAAGTCATAAATTAAAGCTTTCTGTTTCCCTTATCTCTGCTTTTGTTCAGGGTCTGTTTTCTACTCATACTAATGTAACAGGTTTTTAACTTACCCGTCAAACTGTTTTTATAATATTCTCAAGTCTGTTACAGATTAATTTTAAAACAAACAAACAAAAAACAGAACGAAATCTGAATATGGTCCAGATTCCATTTAAGAATTATTTAGTGCCTCATTTTTTGGTCATACTTTTAAGTTCTTTTTTTATATTATAGGAAACTTCTCTGTCCTATCTGCCTATTGCAATGTGACTAGCAGATCCTTTATTCTTTATTCAATGATGAGGCTATTTCAGAAATGTATGCCTTCATATACATATATACTTGTTTATAATACTATACTACTCAATGGTACAGACAGTGTTTCAACTTTTAGAATATGCCGTAGGTGCCCCTCTGGTAGCACAGGGGTTAAAAATCTAAGTGGTATCAAGCCATGGTCAGCCACTGAGGCACAAGTTCAATCCCCATCTAGGGAGGTGATCCACAAGGCACAACAGCAGACCTCTCTGTCTCCCCCGCTGCTCCCTTAGCAGTGTATTTCAGTAGATCCACCTATTTTCCTCCTCACTGTCTCTCATGAACCCTCTCTCTCTCCACACCTCTGATCTACACCCCAGTTCTTATTTTATACATAAAGAAAAATAAATGTTTCAAAAATAAATAAAATGTGGTATAACTTAATATTCCCAGTAATAAGCTGTAATATTTAACAAGATTGACTATTCAAGGTATTTTCTGTCTGATGCAGCTAGCATAGATTATTTTTAGCTAGGTATATAGGCACATCACTGCGTTAGTAGTTTATGAAGACAAAGTTTTTTTCTCAATGCTACCAAGACATTTTCTTTTTGCAAAGGAGTGCCAGGCTGTCTCTATTCTGTAGCTTTGCAGTATCCAAGGCTTTCAAGTTCATGGCCATTAACCAGGAGGATTGAGAGAGGGAGGAAGGGAAACTATCTTTCAAGTTATACATAGTTGTTAAGCATAGTCACATGACCTCAAACATGACCTCAAACTGCAAGGATTGTTATAAATGTATGGCAGCACATGGGAAATAGTTTGCTTTCTTGTTGACTTGCTTCAACAAGACTAAAATCACAGTCTTGTTTATATTTCTTCACCATGCTTGATTGTATATAATTACTTGTGATATATTGCAATTTTGTGCTTACATTACTCTCCATCTTTCACTTAGATTGAAGAGAAAGTCTTCAATCTTTTTTATTGTTCTCTGTCTGGATGGAAAAGAATGTTCCTACTTAATTGTCTTTACAGAATCACATAGCAAATGATAGGTGACTTTGCTTTCAGAAGAAACTGTTATGTGACGACTTGGGTATGAGCAGTACCTAATGCATGTAATGTGTGGGTAATAGTCTGTAGACTTTGAGATTAAATACTAGGAATGTAAACAGTACAAAGGTTTTCAACTCATATTGCAATTTAATATAAAAGTTTGATTTATGACAATATATTCGTGGAATATTTATTACTTAAAATTGTAGTTAACTAATAACTTCTCTGAATGACTTGTGCCACCATTAGGCAAGAGTGAGTGTCACGCCATAGCATGAGTAGATGTAAAATGTCCTTCATGGGGGCATTTCTCCTTCATAAACAGGATTCACTTTTTGGTTTTTGTTTGTTTGTTTTTTTTAATTACATTCTGCTCTATTATGTGCATCTCTACTACAATTTTAAGCTTAGTTATTTGTTATGTGGAATACAATCATGTGTCACTAAAACTTCCTTTTTAAAAAAAACCTCAGGTTTTTGGAAATCACAAGATAATATTTCCATTTGAACTATTGACCTTCCCCAGAGAATGTAGGGCTAGGATATGGATGATCACTGTCCTCCTTTGCCACTACCAGAAAGTAACTTTTTATCTCCCAACTCTACACAGATGACAGTAAGTTTTTCTGTTTGTGGGGTGAAAAACTTCATGCTTCAGTTTCATCTAAAGCTAAAAAGACAAATTACTGGTTATTTCTGCCAACACACTGTAAATGAACTGGGCTTCCGGTATCATTAATTCCTTAGAGGAAATTGGTTTTGACATATATGTTTTTAAATTGCAAATACTTTTTCATAAGTACTTCCATCCTGTATTCTACAGTGCCAATGTTCATGTTCAAGGATGACAGAAATCACTGGAATCCTTTGGCAGTGAGATGATTAATCTGGTAGCAGTATCCAACACTAAGGAGCTACTGTGGACAGGAGACCAATATGAGGTTCTTAGTGTGGTTTGAAAGAAGTCATATGAACACAAATAGAATGCTAGCAATATAATGGAAGCATTTAAATCCTTAACGTGGAGTTGTAAAGAGAGAATTTGGGAAAAAATAAATGTTTTACTTCTCCAGGCAATGACATGTTGGAGCTAATAATTCCATTCCAGAAATTTAGGGCTAATTTCTGCCATATGAAACCTGAGTCAGTGACAACCAGCTTGATAGGCAGGAAATCAGTGTCTCTCTCTGTCTTCATAATTAAATCAATATATAGACACCTTTCTACATCAACACAGAAAGTGAAATCAAAATCTTATACTGTTCAATTGATCCTTATATCCATAGAAATTTTGCAAAGCAGGCATGCCATCCATGTCAAAATGTCTGTGAATTCATAGTACAACAATTTAGCTTCAATCAATTTGTTCCAGAATGAGGCTTTCTATTGACAAATTATTCCTGAGCTAATTTTTTTTTTTACTTTATAAACATGTTTTTTATAACCATTTTAAAATATTTCCCTAAATGTATTACAGAAGATCTATTTCATCCATTCCCTGTATTAACACTTTTCTCAAAGTGACCTGCAAGTACCATAAACATCTTTGTTACATGTGTTTCATTTTATAAAGTTGACATATTATATTAGTTTCTAGTGTATGATATAAATAATTCAATATTGGTATATATTGCAAGGTGATCAGTACAATGAGATGTGATAATACCCATAACCTCATGTAGTTAAAAAAATTAAGATCTACTGTTTTGGCAACTTTCAAATATACAATACCCAGATTTTTAAATTTCACACAGTGATTTTTTTTTTTTTTTCTGTCATTGGGGAAGGGTGGAATTTGACACCCTTTTCTTATTCCAACAGCAGATATAAGTTGGAAATATACAAACCCATTAAAGAAGCAAGATTTTATATTCTTTCTAGAACACTCTTAATCATTTAATCTCTGACCTCTAATTCAAAGTCATTGGTATTTGTTTGATAATAATGCTTGGAATAGTATTAGTCAGCAAAAATGTTCTGTTGCATTTTTTAAATTGGGACAGTAAGTGTTATTTTAATTTTCATTGATATGACTAAGATTGATCATTGTAATGATTCTTTCAAAATAAATGTTAACCAAGAGTGACTTGTTTTTCAATTTAGAGCAGACATTGCTAAAAGGAACAGTGTCAGGACAGATAATAAAAAACTGTTCTAGTCATGTCAAACATAAAAAGAATAACTGTGGAGAGTGAGCTACTCCCTCTCAGTAAGTAGCTGGAGAGTGAATTAGTAGTTGTAATCCAGGGCTCATCAGGCTCTTGTGCTATCATGTGGACCATTGCACTATCTCATTTCAGCAAATTAGCATAACCTGTGTTTATAGATTTAACTTGCTGACCACATCCCTTTAACAATGTTGGGAGCAGAAACACCTCAACACTGTCTTCTGAAACCAACTTGAAATTGCTAGAACTAAAGGCACCTTAGAATTCAGTAAGGAATATTTTAAGTTATTCATTCTCCATGGTTGTAAGGAAATATGGGAAATTGAAAAATTTTTAGTGAATATGTTGGAGATCATTGTACTGTATAAATGGCAAGGGAGTACATTTATAATAGCCAGATAAACTATACAGAAATGAAAAGACCAAGTATAAGATTATGGTGAGAAATATAAAATATTAAATTGAAGAAATATCCTAGCTAAAGAAATTTTCAGTGTCAGTGTTTTTTTTATTCATTTTTAAAAATATGTTAATAGTTTATTTTTCCATCATTTTGTGCATTTTTCCATGTCAGTTGTAATCCCTGTGGGATTCCCATCACCAAATCACCCATATGCCATTGCCATAGTCCAGTGCATTTCCCTCCTCCCACTGTTTTATATCCCATTCCCCACTCCACCCCCATAAAATGTCTCTGCTGTATAGTTGTTCATTAGTATTATTTTCTCACCTGGTCCATAATACTCCTGCTATAAGTGAAAACATCTACTATTTTTCTTTCCTTTCTGGCTTAC
>NW_004567106.1:36479165-36521035 GCF_000260355.1 Condylura cristata | reverse complement strand
TATCTTCTTTGCTCCTTTGTCAAAGAAGAGCTGCCCATGAACCTCTGGGTTTAAATGTGGGTTTTCTATTTTTTTCCACTGTTCTGTATGTCTGTTCTTGTTCCAGTACAGTTTTGAATACTATGGCTATGGTTCCAGTGCAGTTTTGAATACTATGGCTTTGTAGTACAGATTGAAGTTTGGGATTGCAATGCCTCCATTCTCTTTCTTCTTAGTCATGAGCTTTTAGCTATTTGAGGTCTTTGTTGTTTCATATGAATCTCATCAATATTTATTCTATTTCTTTGAAGAATGTCATTGAGACTTTTATTGGGATGGAGTTAAATCTGTGTCATTTTGGTAGGATGACCATTTTGATGATGTTAATTCTCCTGATCCATGAGCAGGGGACGTCTTTCCATTTCCTGGTGTCTTGTATTTCTTTTAACAGTGTTTTGTAATTTTCTTTGTGTAGGTCTTTTACCTGTTTTGTTAGGTTGAGTCCCAGGTATTTGATTCTTTTTGTTTTAATTGAAAAGGGGATTTTTTTTTTTAATTTCTGCTTCTTCTGTTTGGTTGTTTGTGTATACGAAGGCCTCTGACTTTTGTGTGTGTGTGTTGATTTTATGTCCTGCTACCTTGCTAAATTGGTTGATAGTTTTGATTAGTTTCTCTGTGGAGTTTTAGTGTTTCCCATGTAAATTAACATACTGTCTGCAAATAAGGACAGTTTACTTCTTCTTTCCCTATTTGGATTCCTTGTATATCTTTTTCCTGTCTTAGTGCTCTGGCCAGAACTTCCAGTGTTATGTCAAAGAGCAGTGGTGATAGTGGACACCCTTGTCTTGTTCCTGGTCTCAAAGGAAAGGCTTTCAGCTTTTCTCCATTGAGGATAATATTGGCTGTGGGTTTGTCATATATGGCTTTTATCATGTTACTTCTATTCTGAGGATTTTGAGGGCCTTAACCATAAATGGTGTTGAACTTTGTCGAATGCCTTCTCAACATCTATTGATAGGATTATGTGGTTTTTAGTTTTCTGTCAGTTGATGTGGTGGATTACATTAATTAATTTTCTGATGTTGAACCATCCTTGTGCTCCTGGGATAAAGCCCACTTGGTCATGGTGCATTATTTTTAATGCATTGTTGGATTCTGTTGGCTAAGATTTTGTTGAGGATTTTTGCATCAGTGTTCATTAGGGAGATTGGCCTGAAGTTTTCTTTTTCTTTTTTTGTTTTCTTTGTTAAGCTTTTGTATTAGTGTGATGTTAGCTTCATAGAAAGTGTATGGTAGTTTTCCTTCTTTTTGATGTTTTGGATGAGTTTGTGTAGAGTAGGCACTAGTTCTCTTCTTTTCTGAACATTCAGTGAAATTCATTTGTAAATCCATCTGGTCCTGGGCTTTTATTTTTGGGGAGGATTTTGATTACTTCTTCAATTTCCTTGCTTGTAATTGGCCTGTTTAGTTGTTCTATTTCTTCTTTATCTAGCTTTGGATGGTTGTAGAGTTGTAGTAGTTTGTCCATTTTGAAGTCTATTTTATCTGATATAAGTATATTCCTGCCTTCTTTTTTGGTTCATTTGCTTGTTGGATTGTTTCCATCCTTTTATTTTCAGTCTGTTTTTATCTTTTGTAGTTAGAAGTGTTTCCTGCAGATAGGAGAACTTTGGATTCTGTTTTTTAATCCAGCCTGCAATTCTGTGTCTTTTTATTATTGAGTTTAAGCCATTTACATTTAGAGATAATATTGATATATTGGCACCTACATTTGCCTTTTTTTGTTTTTGTTTTTGGTCCTTTTGTATTTTTATACCTTGTTTTAAACTGTTCTTGTTCATTCTTTTGTTGGATTTGGTTTGAGGGCTTCTTGTGCTATTTTTTTGGAGTGGGGATTTAGTCATGACAAAATTCTGGAGTTTCTGTTTATCTGAAAATGTCCTTATTCTTTCTTCATAGAGGAAGGAGAATGTCACAGGATAGAGTATTCTTGGTTGGCATTTAATGCTTTGGAATTTGTTGAGTATGTCCATAGTGTTTTTTTGGAGAAGTCTGATGTCAGCACATCTTTGAAAGCATATCCCATTATAGAATTTCTGATCCATTTTACTCTTCTAAGGATTTTTTAAATTGGGTCTATATGTTTCTGATTGTGCTTTTATAAGATACACTTTTTAATAATGATAAATGCAATATCAGTCGATTCCTTTGGAACAGAGAACGCTGTTAAAGTCCTGTTGGAATACCTGTACTTCCCAATTTTATACTGTCTCTTGAATTCTGAGCCAAACACAGCCTTTCTGGCAATCATCTCTGTATTCACCTCTCCTACGAAGATTTGAAACAGATATCAGATACTGAATTTTTCATCAGAAAATCTATGCTATCTGTTTTTTCTAATATGTGACTTTAAGTCTATGCCTATTTCACATCAGGCAGTAAAATACATATAGAGAATTAAACAAACAAACAAAAGAAACATTACTGTACCTCAATACCAATAATTATAGGTTCATTATGTATGTGAAGAGTAAACCCCCAAAGTATGCATATCAGTCTGAATATTCATGTATATATTCCACACTATATCCCACTGAGGGAAAAATCTGGGTCCTTCTGTGGCCAAGCTCTTTTATGTATATAAGTACCTATATAATTCAATATCCAAATTGGGACTTTTCTGAAAATGAAATGGAGCTCTATTGTTGTACCAACAGGTGTGATCTGTATTATTTCCCAGAAAACATAAAAACATAGGCACGGACCTACATGTCATCTATACATAGGGAAATGAGAAGGTCCATCTTCCATCCAAGCAGAGGATGGAAGATGGACCTTATAAAATAAGTACCTTTTCAGTTGCTAGAAAAGAAAATTTCTCTGGGGACATGTTTTTTGTTATGCTGAAATGTAATTGTGATCATCAGCTACTATGTTAAGAGCAATTCTTTCTTTTCATTGTCAGTGAAGTACAATATGTTCCACTCCTTGCCAGTTTTTGACATTATAGAATTTCCTCCTCAGGTATAGTCAGTCACCACAGTTCTTCCAGCACCAAAGTACCCAGAATCCTCTACCAACATTCACTGTGCTGTGGTAGAGAGTATATGAAGGCTGAGCAAGAGAGATAGGCAATTTATATAGAAAGTAGAGGTCATAAATAAAAATAAATTGTATTACTTCAGTATATTGAATGTACTTGATTTGAGAACTCCAACAACTAACATGAAAATAAAAACAGATCATATGAAGGATTGGCAAACATAATGTGGATTGAGTCAAATAGATTACCACTGCCAGGAAAAAGTCAATGGGAGTTTATATACTTCTGATGGTGTGTAAAAGGTCAATTTTATATCTCTAAGATGACATTATGATGCTATTGATTGTCTATTTATGTTATATTCCATTACTTATTGGCAAATTGGTTTGTATCATCATGAGTCATAACAATTCTCATATGACATCAAAATAGAAGACTGTTTTGAACAGGTTGAATTAAGTTAAAAGCGTAGAGATATTCTAGCACTTAACACTAACATAAAACTGTATACTTTCCTAAGAAACAAGGTCATTTTTTCATACTGCTCAAAGAAGCCAAATGGTAATGTGGTCCATCTGGATTCCTTGAAACTCTACAAGTGTAAACTCCTCAGCATTTTACTGATAGAAAGTTTAGTGTAGAGTGTTGGTTAAAATGTCATGAAATGTTCATAAAGCCTTTCCAATCCTTTATTTATAGTGTCTAAACATACAGTGACATGCACAGTATTTCATCTGTTCACAGAACCTTCCATTAATGGGTTTCTAAAAGATGAGTTAAAAAAGCAGATCCCATAATTGATTTATAATTATTCTCTCAAGTATACAATGTTTATGAATATTAACATAAACCTCTTATCAAAGCAATTATTGTACAAGTTTCCATAGCTCTGTTCAATGTAGTAAATGTAATTGAATATTTGAGGAAGACATTACAATAAAAATTTCTTATCTGAAATGTGATAAATAGCATTATAACAACCTAAAATATTCCAGGTATAAGTCCTTATTTTTTTAAAAAAGATGAAACTTTCTACAAGTCTAACTACCAGAATTTATAGAATTACATTTTGAATGAGAATTTATTTATATTGCCTAATATCAATTCAAAAGTTTAAATTATTTCTTTTGATTTTCTTGCTAATTACATACTATTGGTGTCTAGAATATAAACATTGCATATCAATACTTTAACAAAAGTAATTGAAAAAAGCATATCAATATAGTACATGTATATATGTATCAACTTATCTATCATCAATTAAAATTTACTTATTATTCTAAAGGAAAATATTTTGCCCCCTTAAGATAAGACTGAATATTGTCTGCAAATAATATCCAATTTTACTGTCACACAAAATTTTTAAATAATGTTCACATTTTGAAATAATATCAGAATCTCTAAGTATTCTTTATGTTAGCTAACCAGTTACTTTTCCTTTCTTTTGGTAAGTATAGACATACATACATACATATATACATGTGTGTAGACATGCATATGTGTGTATGTGTGAATTCTGCTCTTTGAGAGAGAATTCTGCTCTTTTGCAGGCAGAACTACTATTCTAATTAAATAACTCACTGAGAGTAGTAGCCATCTTAGTTGTTTATTCTGACTACTTAGCACAGAAAGTTTATAAAAGTATTATAATATTTTTAACTTAAAAATATATTGAAATTTACAGAGATTATAAAGACAGTAGGTGGGGTTTTGAAAGTTTTCTACTTGGCTTTCCCTAATATTAACATACTGTGTTGCTTTAGTCAACCACTAACCACTAGCCTTGGTAATACTATTAACTAATTATATTAGTAATACTATTAACTAAACTTAAGACTTTACTTCATTATATCTGTTTTTCTACTTATACCCATATTCTGTTCCAGAACTTAATCCAGAATATTACATAGCATTTACTTATATCTATTTCATCTCTTTAATTCTATAACAGAATCTCAGTCTCATTTTTCATAAACCTGACAAATAATTTTTCTCAAATGAATAGATGAAGAAATTAATAGTTTTATTAAGAAGCAAACAATTAATTATATGTATACATATATGTATAGTTGTATAATGTAAAATATGCACTTATTCTATAACTGGATTTATGATTATTTCTTTTCAAATTTCTGTATCACTTAGCTTAAATATATGTCAGATCTTTCTAGTTCACTCAGCTATCTGGACAGTCTGGTTGTTTCTGTAGCTTGACTGTTGTAAATAGTACTATAATGAGCACAGGAATGCATATGTTCCTCCATAGTGGTGTTTTTGCATTCTTTTAGTAGATACCTAGAAGTGAAATTGATGGATCATATGGTAGATCTATTTTTAATATCTTGAAAACTCTCACACTGTCTTGATCGGGTCTGGTCTGGACCAGTCTACCTTCCCACCAACCATATGTGAAGATTCCTTTTCCTCCACTTCCTAATCTACACTTGCTTCTAGTTTTTTAAAATGGGCTGTATCACAGGTGTGAAGTGGTTATCTTATTTCCCTGATGTTAAGTGATGATGAACATTTCTCCATGTGCCTGTTATCCATATAAATGGCTTCCTTGGAAAAGTGTCTATTTAGCTCTTCTGCCAATTTGGATTATATTCTTTTTATTGAGCTGTTTAAGTTTTTATAGATCTTTGGCGTCAGCCCCTTGTCAGATGTATGTGGTACAAATATTTTCTCCTATCCTATGAGTGTCTTTTTGTATTAGTCATCATTTATTTCATTGTGAGTATTTTTGGTTTGATGTCAACCCAATTGATTATATTTTCTTATTTTTCTTGCTGCTAGAGATGAATCCCCAAAGATATCACTGTGCATTTTATGGTTTTAGATCTTATAGCCAAATCATTTATCCATTTTGAGTTAATTTTTATGAATTATGTGAAATAGTGGTCTAGTTTTCACAAAGGAATTAAAGGATATATATATATATATATGTATGTGTATATATATATATATATATATATGTATATATATATGTATGTGTGTATATATATATATATATGTATATATATATATATACATACATAATGAAAACTGTAAAAGAATGTTAAATGATGATCTTATCCAAAGCAACATATAGCTTCAATATAGTTCCTATCAAAGTTCTGATGGCATTCTTCAAAGAAATGGAACAAGCTGAAAACATTACAAGCATTTACTGAAACAAGTGTGGAGCCACAAAAGACTTCAAATAGCCAAAACTATCCTGGCAAAAAAGGAAAAATAGTGGTATCACACCTGGAATTTAAACTATAAAGTTGTAATAGTCAAAACAGTATAATACTAAAACAAAAACAGAGACAAATGGGATAGAATTTAGAGCTCAGAAATAAACTCACACCTTTGGGAACAGGCTAATCTGTGACAGTGGATACAAATAGAACACTGGAGAAAGGAAAGCCTCTTCAGTAAAGGATGGGAAAACTGTACAGCCACATGCAGAAGAATTAAACATACCATTATCTTATAACATTCATAAAAATTAACTCAAAATGGAATATTTGCCTACTAAATTTGATAAAATCCTAACAACCATCATTAATATGGAAGATGCAGATGAACTAAAGAGAAAAACAACCTGAAAGTAGTGATATTCTTATTTTAATGTTTTGTTTTATTTATATCTTCAAGGATTTTTGTTTTAATTTCCTCATTTTATCTTTATCTAATCTGTAATTAGGTGAATAATAATGAATTAAGTATGTAATAGGAAAACTGAGTAACAACATATTAAGTTATTATATATTTGTCATCCAAGGATTTATTGACAAAGCTGGAATTTTGAGTCATGAGACTATTTTCATTCACTAGGCCACATGAGGAAATCTTTTTACTATCATGAATCATCTGGAAAGGTATAATTTCCACTGCTTGAATAAATACAGAGGTCCCACCAAAAACCTTTTTCTCTTCTACTGATAAAAAAAATCCCCAGAAAAACAAGGTTTATAAATCGGATAATGAAATACCCTTCAGTCCTACCAATACAAATAGAATGAGGATTTTGCTTAAGATCTTATGAAAGTAAGATAGAACTGTGGAATTTTAGTTCTGAAATTTTTATTGCACAAATATAGGTTTCCTTCTAAATTAATTATGCAGGCATACAATCAAATAACCCTTTAAAAATAAAGAAGAATATGTGTCCAATACACTAAACACAGAAAATACAAAAGAAGCAGTCACTACATCTCCTAAAAGAGCATGTCATTTCTACCTGGAGATATAAGACTAATATATGTACAAAACTGTTATTGAATATAAAAAATTCTAACAAAATAGATTACTAGCATGACTTTTGATATGCTCACATTAAATGAAGTAAAGATCAAAGGGAAAAAATCAATGAGAACACTAATCATCAGTGTATCTTTTTATTGGAAAATTGTAGTAGTTTGGCTCTTGAAATGCATTGAAATTTGAAAGGTAAGAGAGAAGGGTGGATATTCTAAGCTAAGCAAAGAGGATAAAACATAATACAAGTGAATATTGGGAAGTGCCAATGTTTGGATAAAATTTTAGGTTTAGGCCCTCTCTGGTGGCGCAGCGGGTTAAAGCACAGCACTAAGAAGCTAAAGCCACTTCCGCATGAGTTCGATTCCCGCCTGCCCCGGCGGTGACCACATGGCGAGGCAGACCTCTCCTGACCCGCCTGCTGCTCCCCTCAGCAGTGTACTTCGTAGATCTGCCTGTTCTGCTCCCCACTCTGTCTCTGGTGAAGCCTCTCGCCACCCCTGAGCCTCTGGCCTGTACCCCAGTTCTGCATGCACAAATAAATCTTTAAAAAAAAAAAATTAGGTTTAAGGGAACCTCAGCTATCATGCCGCTAAGTTTCTTATTTTCTTAGTTTAGGATCCTAAGAATGAGAAATTATAGGTGACTTGCCAAAGACATACAACTTGTTAATGATTCAATTAGTACATGAATCTAGGCCTCTTGATTTTCACACTGGCATTCTTTTAAATAAACAAGTTAAAATTTTTACTCGTTCACATTTAATTCACTAGGATTGGGACAATTAACAATATAGATTGGAAACAGAAGATTGCCAGAGAGGGGTTGAAGAATAGGTTGCTGTGATATTGTTAACCTGTGAGAGTTTCATCATATTCTTCATCACTTATCTTCCTGTTTCTGGCAAGAGATAGAACATCTGAAGTTCTAATGTGGTCTCTTGCAATTATTTGGCATAAAATGAACTAAATAGTGCCAGAAATATCATGAGTGAGACTGTGCAGCAAAGTTTCCACCCTGTTTTCATTGTTAGGACTCAAACCCAGTTTGGTTAAAGCCTCTGATGAAAGCTCCAGCCTTGGGAGATCTAGTGCACTAGTTGGAAGGTGAATATGGCAAGAGGGCAGGCAGAGGTTACAGTTAGCCTTGCAGATCTAATTTGCCCTTTTATGTTAATGACTGAAATGTGTGTTGAAGTATAAGGTACAAGGTAAATCGGAGAATACTTTGTATATCAACACAGTCATTGTAATTAACTCAAAGCAAAATAATTTTCATGATTAAACTCTTTAGAAACTAATTCAACAAAATGTGTGAATTCAAAGAATATTTGCTGAATATTTCCTGTTTTAGGCACTTTCTAGGTCATCATGATATGTCAGTGAACAGTTTAGCAGGAACAAACTCTAGATTAGCTTGCCTCTACTAGTTAATGTCAAGTAGAGACAGTGGAAAGGTGACAGGAATCCTACTTCTCTTTGTCCTTTTTTTTTTTTTTTTAAGTTGCACATAAAGACTTGTAATTTAAAAAATACTGTATGCTCTCCAGGAGCATACCGGCAGGAGAATTATTTGACTAAGAAATGAGCTTTATATAGGTTTTATTTGTACGCAGAGGTGATTCTTGCTGAAATACAATTGAACACTAACAAAAGTATAGAATTTGATAATTTTGGATTGAAATGAGAGTTTCTTTTAAAATTATGCATCCTTCGGGCCCTCCCTGGTGGCGCAGTGGGTTAAAGCACAGCAATAAGAAGCTAAAGCCACTACTGCATGAGTTTTAATCCCGCCTGCCCCGGAGGTGATCCACATGGCGTGGCAGACCTCTCCTGACCCGCCTGCTGCTCCCCTCAGCAGTGTACTTCGTCGCTGTGCCTGTTCTGATACCCTCTCTGTCTCTGGTGAATCCTCTCACCCTCCACATCTCTGGCCTGTACCCCAGTTCCATATGAATAAATAAATAAATCTTAAAAAAATTATGCATCCCTCATTTTGAATGTAATGTGAATTTTTTCCCTCCATCCATGTAATAACAGTAACTCTAGGGGAATCCTTTATAGGAAGTATTGATCAACCAGATTTAATGAATTGTCGATTAGAAATGTTTTTGCATTTGCATAGTAAATTGTTCATTAACTATGTTAGCAAAATTTGATTATGATAGTAAAATTTTGAGCCTTTGATATTGAACTGAATATTGGAGATGATGTGTTCTATATGAAACTTAAGGAATTTAATGAAATTTACATACTCTTAGTACAAGTTCAGATGGGATTGATTTTGAATAATATATCTTTAATTTCTCTGTAATCATCTAATATGCTATTTGTAACTTTATCCAGTCAGACATAAAAATAGACAGATGATATACACAATGTTTAATGATAAGGAAACCTTCCTCTTTTACTTTAAAAAGTTGATTCAGGGTCCTCCTAAGTGCTGCAGCGGGAGCGCTGCACTGCGAAGCTAAACCAAGCCATGGTCGCTTCAGTAAAGTGCGAGTTAGATCTTTCAATCCCTGCCCCAGAGGTGACCCAAATGGTACAATAGACCTCTCCTGTCTCATCCGCTGCTCCCCTCAGCAGTGTACTTTGTAGATCTGCCTGTTTTGCTCCCCACTCTTTTTCTGGTGAATCCTCTCACCAGCCCTGCATCTCTGACTTGTACCCGATTTCTGTATGCATAACTAAATAAAAATCTTTTTAAAAATCCCACAATAATTTTGGAACTTCCCAAGTTCACCCAGTGTTTTCTTTCAGTGGAAAACTTTTTTTCCTAATGGAAGAGTCAAGATGGATGCCTAAGTAAAAATAAAGTTACCCAGTGGCCTTTAGAAACGCCAACAAGAATGGGGAGAAATGCCTAATGACAAAAGTAAAGAGAATAGACTTTAGTATCACCACTTGGTAAAGTCTACTTAAAATTATGCTAATACACAGAATCAAAGTTGTATCTTCAGTTCTCAGTGGAAAATCTGGTGTTTAGAGAATAAGTGTATTCATTTAATAAACTACTTGAAAGGCAAAAATGCTTAATATTAAGAATAAAAGTTGTAAAAAGATATTGAAATAATTAGTCAAATCTGTACATGCTTAAAATATAGAGCTGGAGAAAATGTGCAGAATTGCAAGACCACAGTGTATATATGGGAGAATATCAGTCTCTCTGTGAACTCTCTAAACATGTCTCTCTCAATAGGGTTTTCTGAAACAAGAATTCAGAACGTAAGGGCTAGACTGACAGGATAGTAGACTTCATAGATACGGAGTCTATAGTGTTTTCAGGAGCCTATTTTCAGGTATAATTTTTATCCCCCAAACTTGTGTGTATGTGCGTGCGTGTGTGTGTGTATGTGAGTGTACACATGTGCGTGTTAAATACAAAGGAATTCTGGTGAAGAGTTTCTTACTCTTCTGGGTGGAATGATTTTTTTTTTCTTTTTGATTAGATTAGATGGCATATCACTGTTTAAAATGGTCCTTTCGTAAAATAATAGAATTGCTACATATGTTGGTATTTGAATTAACTTCTTCAAGAATTACTACCCTTCCTTTGACAAATGGATGATCTAAATTGTAAATCTTTTTGTTGCTCTTCCAGTCCTCACCAAGGGGATTTTGACTGACACATCTGGGTTTGAAGTTCAGTTCTGGGTCATAACCGTGGGAGACTCTTTGTCCCCAATCACGGATTATTGGGGGAGCAGAATAGGCAGGTCTCAAGGTGGGAATGGTGTCGGCGAGCGGAGATTCCTAGAAAAAGGGGGAAAAGGGAAAAAAAGGGGAGTGGGCGCGAGGAAGACACCAGGGGAATGGGAGTTGGGTGCAAGTCTTCCTGCTCTGCCTTCAGCAGAGGTTTATTTTATACATTTCAAGCAGGCAGAGGGATGACATTAGCATATGAAATGGGCTGAGATCACAATCACCTTTTTTCTAAGAATAGTCTGGGGTCATTTTGACCTTTAGTTGAGATTATAACATTTTTAAAATCAATCTATCAAAGTTACAACAGGTACATAGATTTACAAAGTTCAAGACTAATATTACTATATTTACCACAGTGAAGATTAACCAGAATAAAGTCCCTGAAACATTGTCTATTACTAAGCGGTTTTCATTTTCATAGAGACATCGTAAGGGGTAAAGTAAAGTGAGGGAAGGAAGAGGAAATTTCTTGTAAATTAAATTAAGGAAAGATTCTTTGAAAAACTTATTAGAAAGTTTAAGTGAGTTTCCTTGAAGTCTAGGATAAAAACCCGATTAGCTCTGAATAGGTGACTCTGGTGAATTTCCATATCTTAAGACTAGATAGTAGAAAGCTTGAGTGGTTATTTAGAAACTGAATAGAAGGCTGTGTGAGATAGAGTGATAAGATTTGGGTTTTCCAGTGATAAGATTTGGGTTTTCCTCAGTCTGGCAGTGAGAGATTTTATAGTAACAGCCATTTGTTTTTATTAATCAGCCAGTTGTTTAATGACTTTTGACTTCAAGAGGAGTTTTTCACCCTGGCGCAGTACTTGCTTGTTATGGCCAGGTAGCTCCTTATGAGGCTGAGGCAATCCAATTGTAAGCTGAAGGTTGCTCAGAATATTTTGATATTACGATTATACAAAAAAGGGAGGTCATAACATAAGTGAGCGTGGAAAGTGATTTTTCAGAGCACTTCCATCTTTATCTGGAATATGTCAGTCGATAGAGGTAGCTTGTGTCACATAACAGTTGTGTCTCTAGCAAATTAATATCCTTTGTTAAGCTGTCTTCTCAGTTGTACACTTGATTTTGTCAGGCTTAAAAGAGATAACTTTCTTTAAGTTCAATTAAAATTTCCCTAATGATTATATTCAAATAAAAGTAAATCTTTAGAAGCTTATGAGACACATACAAGTTTTTCTCTTTGAGACAAATGCCACAAACCTGTTATAAAAAAAAAAAGCAATTCCTTGAAGGCACTGAAGTTCTGTATGAGTTATAGAAATATAACACACAATTTCTATCCTAAAATATTATCATCAATTAAAATGCTACAATGTAACTTGAGAAATGATAAACTAGGTTAAAGTTTCTGCTATAGAGGGCAGATTTTTATTGGCATATGCCCTTATATCTTGGATACTTTTCCTGGTGATACCCAGTAATCTGTTATTAAATATTGTTAGATAAATATATGCTGATGAATTCCTTTAATTTCCATAATAAACCCCCGTAGTAAAAACACTAGACAAATCAACTTTAACCTGACTCTACCAGACCATAGGGGAGTAAATATGCTTGATCCTGTGTACACCACCATTGATGGAAAACAGTCTAGAGGTGACTTGGGAAGTTATACTAGTGTTGGAGTTATTTTGAACGTGCAAGGGAGAGTTTACTAAGTAGCACCCCAGTGACTACTAAAATTCTTTCCAGTTCTAAAAATTCCATGATTCTCTTAGTCTGTAATTTAGTCTGTAGGCACGCTGTCCAAAAAATCACATGAACCATCCAGAAAATAATACCACCAAGCCTGTCATGTTTGTGCTTCTGCCGTTTTGATGACCACTATTTGTTTTTATAGATTTCCTCCTGATGGGCATAAATAGGAGGAGGGGATATCAAAATATTTTTTCTATTATTATCAGTTCTTAGTTTCATAAACTTGGAATTCATTTGGTGGGGAGTCATTAGATTTAACCTGACTCTAGATAGTTTGTATTGGACTGAAGTTGATAAGTAAAATAAAGTACTGGAAACAAAACTACTAAGACTTTTCCAAACATTATAAACCTTTATTTTCTCTTTTCTTTTTTGAGATACTTTGCAAGCTATGACTTGGACTGGATTTTTTTTTTCTTGCTGTAGATTTGAAAATTCAGAGAAGGGAAATTCATCAACTGTATCTGATTTCATGTTTTTAAAGCTAGAGTTAACAACCTACTAATGACATATTGAAGTATGTGATATCAGTTCTGTCCTGTAATTTATTACATCTGTAGTGCCAAAAAATATAATTAACTATAAAATAACGTTGAACTTTTGAATGGTAAAAGTTGTTTAAAAATTCTACTTGACTTTTAAATTATCCCCGACAGTTCATAATTTATATGGGGAAAAAAATCATCCTAAATGATGGGGAAATTCTATGTATATTTCTGTTATATATAGTATCTGCTATATATTTATTTACATACACACAATTGTTATATTATATATGTGCATACACATAAATGTAATGTATATTATGTGGAATATATATTACATATGTTACCTAATGTATGTGAGACATATATCCTTAATATATTCTTTCCATATAAATACCAAATTAAGCTATAAGGATTTTTTTTAAAGATTTATTTATTTGTTCATACAGAACTGGGGTACAGGTCAGAGATGCAGAGGGTGAGAGGATTCACCAGAGACAAAGTGGGGAGCAGAACAGGCAGATCGACAAAGTACACTGCTGAGGGGAGCAGCAGGCGGATCAGGAGAGGTCTGCTGTGCCAAGTGGATCTCCTCCTGGGCAGGCGGGGATCTAACTCATGCGGAAGTGGCTTAAGCTTCTTAGTGCAGTGCTTTAACCCGCTGGGCCACCAGGGAGGGCCCAAGCTATAAGGATTTTTAACAAATAACACTTCTTAAAATACTTGAAAATGACTGACTATATAAACATTAATTTCAAAATATAAAACAAATAACTGACAAAGTAATGACCCTATTATTCCTTTTCATACTAAAATAGGTTTAGTTGTTTTTCAATTAAGAATTTTCTCAAGTAAGCTTAAGATATAATCAAAATAAACTACTCTTAGATTTCATCTTAGGCAAAAATTGTAGCGAAGTTATCAGTATGCTCTAGTGATGTCACAAAGACTTAAGTGTGTATCTGCATAGTTGTGATTAGAGAGTTGAGCATTGAGTTCAGAGTTATATAGGAGCATGGTTGACTTGGTGATGGGTATGACATCATATCATATATCTGAAGTAGTGTGGTCCTGTACACATTTAAACATGTTACCTCAAAAAGTCAAAATATATATTAAAAATTTAAAAATACAATAGAGAATACTCTTGTAGCTAGACATTTCACAACTTCATGAGTACTATGAAATTTTCAGAAGTGTTCCCTTGTGAAACATTTTGAGTACTTACTCAACAGTGTTTATCTGAATTCTTTTGTGAAAGAAAACTGTGATAACATTAAAACAGATTGATAGTAATCAAGACTTTTGTGTTTTCTTATGTCAATTTAAAGTATTAATTCACACCTCATTAAATTAGGACTCAAAAAACTGCTGTGAGGAACATCATTCTACCACTTTTTATTCACAGAAGGTCTTAGTATCTATGAGGAATGTTTTTCCTTGAAGAGGGTGGTTGTGGTGCTGGGTTGGGATGTAATGAAAGCCCCTCGTGACTATTCCCCTGCATCCTTGCCTTTATTATTTAAAAATCCTGGTCATCCTGGTGTTTTTCTCCCAGTGAGATGGCTATCCATGTAGAATATAGTCTTTGGACAGGAATGTTTTATTCACTGTGCTTGAAATTCCGGGAAGAAAAATGAATGTCACTCTTCATCTTCTTGGTTGTCAGTAGTAGTTTGAAAAGTTACATTGGGTTTTCTATTGAATTATGTATCAAAGTGGTTTTCCTGTTCAGTTCAGCAGGAATCTGCTGAAGAGAAGCCACAACAGAATCCCGGAAATCAGTACAGAGCATTTTGTGTCAAAAATAGTTTCTGTCATTCTGGAATCTATTTTGCCCAGCGGAGACGACTGGTTATGGCACAGATAAGAGAGCATTGGTGAGAAACATCCTCAGATTTCTGTTTATATAAACATGTCCTTTTTAGTCTTGATGTTAATTGGCTACTCCTATGCTCATCGATATGGCTTTAGTGCATGACTTACTAACTTGAGAATATCTGGAACTTAATGAGTAATTTTCCCCAATCCATTAGGGGTAACCAGGGTTAATTTTTAGAATGTAAGAATTTAATACATATGTTTCTGATTTATTTACAGTTAATTCAGAAAAAATGTTGCTGTCTCCAAGCAGTTTGGTGTCCAAGAATGCTATATAAAAAAATCAAAGGTCATCTATCCCTTTCCCTTCAGTGGAGAATTCCTTCATTTTCTCTGCTCTGTTTCATTTCCTCCGATGCACTTTTAGTAGTCATAGGTTTTCTTTTACTTCCCCATGGAACACATTCTATAATCTAATAATTTTGTGGTTTTCCTAAAATTTAACTTTAAGTTCTCTGTGGTTTCTTCTACATTCAACCAAACATACATATTTTTATTATTATTTTCTTTATACCACTGTTAGTCACTCTTCCTTTTCTGCAGGTTAACTTATTAAGCCTTGAGACTAAAGATCAGTAGTAGTGTTTGACTTTTTTTTTTTTTTTTTTTGCTGTTTCAGTTTTTAGTCATCAGTGGTACTGTTAGTAGATATTAGCTGAAGTATCTCTTAATTTTTTGAGTCTCATATAGTTTAACTGAACAGATGTGAAAGGTCAGGGTGGCGGACGAACAGATGTGAAAGGTCAGGGTGGCGGACGAGGGTGACTAACCAGTGTTAAGAATGCAATGTGGATATGCTCTATGTAACACAAATATTCACACATACTTTGTTTAGTTCAGTCTTTATAAACATTTGCTTTTATCTATTCTGATCATTCCATCAAGTCTACTGAGTCAAGAAATATTATGTTGCAATCCTTCACTCATAATTTTCCTTGCAAACAAAATGAAGCTGTGTTATGTTTTTCTTCTATCATTTGTTGTATTCTGCAATGACATCCTGAGAATATTACCTGCAATCTCCTGGCTTTTATATATGCATTCATACCCATTATTAGCTTGTAACCTCTGTAAGATAAAACTTTGCCTTAACCATGATTTTATAATTTTTTTTAGGTTTTACAAAAAAGAAGTCATAAATAGATGTAGATATGGATAGGAATAAAGTATGTCTTCTGTCTCCTTTCACAACAATCCTGTTTGGTAGGGATAAAACTGGTAGTTAATTTTTTTTTTTTTACCACTTATAAATGTGGTAACTGAGATTAAAGAGAGTTTAAATCACTTATAGAAGGAAACATAACTAGTAAGTAACAGAACGAAAAATAATATTTTGGCCTTCTGATTCACACCCAGTAAACATAATTATTAAATGCTCATCAAATGACAGCTACTGAAACTGTTTCCTCACATAAACAGAATATTTTTTTTTTTTAAAGATTTATTTATTTGTGCATACAGAACTGGGGTACAGACCAGAGGCTCAGGGGCGGTGAGAGACTTCACCAGAGACAGAGTGAGGAGCAGAACAGGCAGATGGACGAAGTACACTGCTGAGGGGAGCAGTGGGCGGGTCAGGAGAGGTCTGCCACGCCATGTGGTCACCTCCGCGGCAGGCGGGTATCGAACCCATGCGGAAGCGGCTTTAGATTCTCAGCGCTGTGCTTTAACCCGCTGCGCCACCAGGGAGGGCCTAAACAGAATATTTTTCTATTCTATTCAAGTGTTTTCTCCTAATCTAATGCTATTAGGCAGGGAGAACTTTAATATTTCAAATTTGAAATTCTTATTAGGTCTGCATCAGTTTTTAAGTACCTTAGTAACTTTCCTAAGAATGAAAAGAACTTAAAAAGTTTGTGGACATGGTGGATGCATAATCCTTGTGGTACTGTCATCTGACAGTAGAAATGGTGTGAAATAAAGTTGGGCAAGGTATTACTGAGTATCAATTATGCATTCATTCTCATGCTAGGCTTTGGCCACAAATGGCAATCTGCCTATCTCCCAGTTTCAGCCCTATTGAAAACTCATTGCTTTTGTGGCTTTCTGGGAAAACAATCTTTCCATATATTCCCAAAAGATTCCAGACCCAAACCACGCCCTATTTGCCTGCATATCTTTCTAAATCATTTTGGCCCAACATTTCTAAGCACAGAACTTTTTTTTTTTTTTTTGCCTTTAACTCTTCTTAGCTCTCTTCACAGAACTACCTGCCACCCCATTGTCAGTCACTTTCTCTGCAAGTCTAATTTTTAAATTTTTATCGTGAATGTTCTTCTTTTAATGTTAAACACTTCTTTCTGGCAGTTCCTTGACTGCATTTCTAATAGAATCACAGATTTTATAGACAGAAAAAAACATTATATATCTTACAAATCAGAGAAATAAGGATTACAGAAATTGCAGAGTGCTCAAGTTTACATATCCCGGAATGTCTTTCTTCCTAGCTTTGTATTCTGCCTTACCCTCATCTGCTTTTCCTTGGAGTTGTTATTCTTTTCTAGCCATAAGATGTCTTCAACATTTTAACATCTCCTGGCCTATTATAAAATAACCACCCACAAAATTATATTTTTGTCACATGTACATGATAGTTAATACGAAGAGAAAGAAACAGAAGCTTTTGAAAGTAACTGACCAATAGGCTTTTGAATGTTTGGCAATACATGTTATCAGAAAGTAATTATCTGCTTCATATATTTCTATTTTATATCCTATTACTTTAACTAAGGAGAGGTATTTAGATTTTAAATATGAGACAAAGAAAAATAATTCCTAATTTAATATGGCTGGAAATGTCATAAGTATGAAATTATTTTATTTTTACATGTTCTTCATGCATTTTTGTATGACTGTTTGCACTATTCCATTAATCATGTGTCAATGCAATTTTTTTTTAATTTGAAAAAAGATATTTTTATGTTTCTGTTTATTATATTTCAATCTATTTTAATTTCCTATGGCATGGAATATAATGTTAGATAAAATGTCTCTAAATGCTGATCCTCATAGGAATTTACTTCTCTTTGACCAAAACACTTTTTAGACTATTCTTCATCATTGGCAAATTATAAGAAAAATAAAGCTCCCTATTGATACTTGTACTATACATTGTTATCAATGTCAGATTTGCACATTTTTAAACTTGAAAACATTTGTTCATTGTCTCGGTTTGTTGTTAGGTGCATATTTGTTTATTTTTTCCAAGACTTTATTTATTTTTGCATAGAGCTGGGGTTCAGGCCACTGGTGTGGTGGGGGTGAAATGATTCACCAGAGCCAGAGTCGGGAGCAGTGTAGGCAGATTTACTGAAATACACTGCTAAGGGGAGAAGCAAAAACAGGAGAGGTCTGCTGTCCCATGTGGGTCATCTCCTTGGCCAGGGATGGAACTCAGGCCATAGAGGTGATAGTGCTTTG
Source organism: Condylura cristata (assembly GCF_000260355.1). Classification (NCBI taxonomy): domain Eukaryota; kingdom Metazoa; phylum Chordata; class Mammalia; order Eulipotyphla; family Talpidae; genus Condylura; species Condylura cristata. The sequence continues at coordinate 36,502,568 of NW_004567106.1, read as the reverse complement.
ACGTAACCCCTAGGCCACCAGGACGAACCCCAAGTGCATGTTGTTATAGGTTACTGGTATCTACCATTGTCAGAATTTTATATCTTCATGAAAATCTCCCTTTCAGCAGATCATATTACCTATTAAAATTATACAAGAGATTGTCCAGCCAGGGCCTATCATTTTGAAGATGAGAAATCTGAAGTGCATAGATACAAGTGCATGAACATACTTACGGTCATACGATTTTCAGTTATCAAAATTTCTAAGAAGCCATTTAGGTATTTTTGTGTTAGTCTGTTTGCCCCCATCAGGGACATCTACTGACTTACAGTACTTGGAATTGTGAAATAAACAGTTTGAAGTTTTGTGGCATGTTTGACCTTTTGTAGCTACTTTTGAATTTCCACAGTTGTTTTTAAAATGATGATGTTTTTAGGCAGAATAATGATCCCTTACACTGTATGATTTAACCCCTAGAATGTGGGACTATATTTATGACATGGAAGAGAGGAATTAAGTTCAGGTGGAAGTAAGATTGTTTATTCTTCGTCCTTCAAGCAAGGACAGTAGCCTGAATTATCCAGGTGAACCAAATGTAATCAAAGAGGTTCTGAAACGTGGGAAAGGGAGGCAGAACACTGAGAGCCAGAGCTGTGAGAAGTGAGGACACCTCATCCAGTGCTGACTAGATGCGGAGGAAGGAAGCTATAAACCAAGAAATGCTGTCAGGCAACAGAACCAGAAAGCATCAGGAGATACATTCACCCACATGAGACCATAATGGACTTGGAACACCATAACTGTAAGATACAAAATTTTGTTGTTTTAAGCTCCTTGGTTTGTAGTACTTTGTTGCAGCAATAATAGAGAGTTAATACAGGGGGGCATTTTTCTTCCTAGGTTTAAAGGTATGAAAATATGATTTATGGAACTGGACCCCAGGTGAATTATTTGTAGGGGTCTCTTCCCCAGTGTTGCTCTAAATATTTTTCACAAAGTCTGCCCTTGGCTTGGAAGCTGCACAGGTTTAAATCGTATGCATGACAGAAGAATGAGGGCTCTGGGAGTGTGCTCTGGCACCTTGCCCAGGCAGCGTTATTTCAGACAGCTGGGATTATAGTTTTTGTAGACTACAGCTAATCTGAGTGCAATAACTAGGGCATCATGGAATTTTCCAATGAAGGTAAACTTTGGTAAATTCTCCACTGGCTTTTCTCTCTGACTTCAGATTGAGCACATAAGCATTTTTTTTGCAGTGCTTTGTAAAGAAGCTGTGGTAGAATAAGTTTTAACATAGTAATTTTGTTTTATACACGGTACTGAAACAGATAGTTGACTTTATTCTCACCTGGGCAGTTCTCTAAGGAAAAAAATTTTTTTTTTTTTTTTTTTAAAGATTTATTTATTCATACAGAACTGGGGTACAGGCCAGAGACGCGGAGGGTGAGAGGATTCACCAGAGACAGAGTGGGGAGCAGAACAGGCAGATTAATGAAGTACACTGCTGAGGGGAGCAGCGGGCGGGTCAGGAGAGGTCTGCCTCGCCATGTGGATCTCCTCCAGGGCAGGCGGGAATCGAACTCATGCGGAAATGGCTTAAGCTTCTTAGTGCTGTGCTTTAGCCCGCTGCGCCACCAGGGAGGGCCCTGTTTTTGTTTTTTTGTTTTTTTTTTTTAAGATTTATTTATTTGTGCATACAGAACTGGTGTACAGGCCAGAGGTTCAGGGGTGGTGAGAGGCTTCACCAGAGACAGAGCGGGGAACAGAGCAGGCAGATCGACAAAGTACACTGCTGAGGGGAACAGCGGGCTGCACCACCAGGGAAGGCCGGAAAAAAAACTGTTTTAATGAAACAATTGAATTAGTGATTCCAAATTAATAGGAATAAAAGGCATTCTTTGGCCTCCTGAAGATTTTCCATTTCTCCCTTTATATATATGTTCCCTTCACAAATACCAAAAAGTGCTATATAAACATATACCGTATCATCTTCATTTCTTATAAAGTGAAAAATGAACTTGCAGACGTATACACACACACACACACACACACACACACACACACACATATGAATTTCTGTACAATAAGACAAAACAAATCAATTCTGATTTATAGGATAATTGAGGACTACAATTAAGTAGTTCAAGATGGTATTGCTTCAAGTTCTAATTTTTGGATGTCAGTATTTTGATCTCAGTAATGACTATGATTTAATCAGGAAGAATTTTCTTATTGCTATTTACTTCAATAAGTAAGTATTTAATTCAATAAGGTTCTCACTGGAATGATTCCCGGCAAGTGTCAATAGATTATCCAGCCTCTTCAATAGGCAGCGTGTAGTAAATAATTTCAATCTGGTTCATCTGAGCACATCTACATACTGGCAAAATTTCCCATTTCTGGGGGATGAAAGTGAGTTAGCTTTGCAGATGTCAGGTCTTGGTTTTCATTCACTCTGCTGTTGTTACACTCTACAACACAAATACTCATATTCTGCCCAAAGATACTGACATTACTTCTTACTACTCTGCTCAACCAAAATAAATGTCAGCCAAAAACAATCATCCAGCTTAATTTGCCTGTCTGGGGAATATCAGTGTTTATTACTCAGTTGTTCGTTAATAATCTTACAAATTTACTGCTTCTGTTCCTAAAATTGTCAATTACTTCCTGCCATTTTTTGTAAAGTCTAGTTAGACTCTTATTTTTAATTACAGAAAATTTTCCCCTTACTTTTTAACTTGTGATGTTTACTGTTCTACCTGCCTGGATTGCTGAAGTGGTTGAATCAAACACTAGATGTGAAAAAAATATGTAAGCTAAAACTCTAATTACTAGTAGTTGTATCTTTGCCATTTGTACATGGCAACTTCTCACAGTAGGAAAAAAAGGTCATGGTTTTTGGCAAGAAATAGTATTTTTATTTATAGTGATTACATTATAATAAGTATACATTTTTATAATTCTTATTAGGTATTGATAAAGTCCACAAACATGTTAAGAAATTGTTTTACATGCTTTGCTTTCTCTTCATGCTGCTTACTTCTTTTGCTTTGCTTTCCCTCTCTTTCCTTTTCTTTGTCTTTCTTCCCCCATCTTTCAATTCCTTTCCACTTTTCTTTGCCAAATACATACCTGTTTGTATATGAAAAAGTAATACTGAAGGGAGAAAAAAATGAGTAAAGAGCTTAGTCAGGTCCTGTTTCTTGTCAGAAAGAAAAAAAAATCACTTAGCATTTGCTGCCTGATACCTGTCCCATTTGCTAAGTGTTTTTGGAGAAAAAAAAAGTAGTGATTGTAAGTGTTGGAAATAAGTGATATGAGGTACTTACAGAGGTAATTAATCCAGCTTAAGCAGCATCACACTTTCAAAAATCTAAAGCGTTTGACTCAGTTCAATAAATACGTTAACCTGGCTGAGGACAGAGACCAATAAAGTTATGCTCCAGATATAAGAACCTTTCTTCGAGATAAGAGACAATGCTTCCTGTCCAGTTAAATTTCAGTTCAGACTTCATGTCGGTGGCAAGTCAGGAAGAAAGGTAAAGTCAGCTGTCTCTTATCAGAAAATCAAAGAGTTTGTCTCAAACATGGTTTTAGATTCACAGATTTCCAATTACACTTCACTGATAAGAATTTTTGTCCTTTGCTGGCTTCTAACAGCACAAGAAAAGAATAAAAATAGCTAATATAGCTAATGGAACTCACTGCTGTCCAGGTCAAAAAATATGTGTTTAGTTCATAAAGAAAAAAAAAAAAAAAAAGACTGAAGGGTGGAATGTTGTATCCAGTGTTTATAGCAAATTTATTTGGCACTTACATAGGAAAAGAAGCCAAAGCAGCATTAAGTAATGACTCAGAAGAATTGAGGAAAAGTGATGGCTCAGAAAACTGAGTGAATCCCCAAGGTTCATGCCAAAATATCATGTCTGATGGATACAAGGGTTGCTTCTCTTTACATAGATGTTTCATTAAAATCTTCCCTAAAATATGTTAATGTCTTCTGAGTACAATGCTAGTTAAACAGAATATTTATAGGCTAGTATGGATGGTGTTTTGTTTGGCGACTGATAGTTTCTGCTTCATGTCCCAAGGAGTAACTTGGTTACTGCTGATGCCTCCTAAGAAATTTAAATAAATAATTTCAGGGAGATTTAAAAAAAAAATGACCTCAAAATTCACTTTCCATGGCCCTCCCTGGTGGCGCAATGGATTAAAGCATAGCACTGAGAATCTAAAGCCACTTCCTCATGGGTTTGATTCCCACCTGCCCCGAGGTGACCACATGGCGTGGCAGACCTCTCCTGACCTCCCTGCTGCTCCCCTCAGCAGTGGACTTCGTCGATCTGCCTCTTCTGCTCCCCACTCTGTCTCTGGTGAAGCATCTCGCCACGGCTGAGCCTCTGGCTTGTACTCCAGTTTTGTATGTACAAATAAATAAATAAATCTTTAAAAAAAAAATTCACTATCCGTAGAGCAAAAACTTTCATAGACTATTTACTATATATTACATATTAGTGGCTGTTGTGGTACAGAAGCAAGTTTGATTAAAATATTTCCAGTATTTTCTATAATTGATTTTCTAGAAATCATCATAGAAGATTAATATTTTGTTCATATTAAAATTAATGGTATGAGAAATAATTCGATCTCAACGCTTTTCATTGCAGTTACTGTTCTGGAAATATAAAGAGTATTTTTTCTTAACTCATTAAGAATTTTTATTCCTAAAAATCACTTTCCTGGGGTCACATCTGTTTTTAGCCATCGTGCACATATATGTGTTACATTTAAGTCAACACTGGCAATGATTGCCTCATAGCCATTTCCAAAATACAGAAATCTAAATTTCAAAAACTCTTAATCAAAATACAGAATCTAAATTTCAAACTAATTTTGCTACTTTAAAAAATTATTAATTTATGCATACAGAACCGGGGTACAGGCGCAATGAGAGGATTCACCAGAGACAGAGTGGGGAGCAAAACAGGCAGATAGACTAGGTACACTGCTGAGGGAAGCAGCGGGTGGGACATATGTTTCCTTATGTGGGTCCTTTCCTGACAGGGGATCAAACTTGCTCTGAAGCCTCTGAAGCTGCTGTAGCACACACTTTGACCCCTTAAATAATCAGACTATGATACCACATTAAATTCACTTGATTGTTTTCAACTGAAATATTTTTATTTTAGATCTAGAAATATTTGAAATTTTATAAAATTTTGCCCTACTTAATAGTTTGATCAGAGGCTCTCAAATAAGGATAGACATCACATTTATTTGTGACTCTCTTAATGTTTATATGCCCATACTCCAATACTTATTAGTTGATTATAATCAGAGAACGGACGCAGGAACATAGAACTTCTAATTTCAAAATTGATTCTCTTGTGAACCTCTCATTAGACCTATTGTTTCTGGATTTATATACAAACATGGATTAGAAAGTCAATGAAAATCAGATAAATATGTGGCCTTATAACTTGCTGTCTTTTACCTTAACTAGGATTAAGAATTAAATCTGTTTAAGGATGAGCTTTGACTCTAATGTCACATTTGTTGCTAAATAGAAGCTTTATTTAGAATGTTACTTCAAGCACAACTTCTATATTTAGAGTTTAATAGTAAGTGTGCATTGTATACTTTCAATGTATACAATGTATAAATAGTATTTCCATATTTTATAAAATGATTCTAATAAAATACATATGCTTCAGTTTTTTAAATTTTTATGAAACATGTTTCTGTAAATATATTAATAATTATAGAACAAATTAAAAATTATCTGATGTACATATCATTAACTTTTTTATGTATTGGGGTAACTTTGATTTATACCACTGCATATGCTGCAGAAATACAGAAACCTATTTCTTTGGATATATTTTCATACCTACCACCAAGAAACCCAGAGTCCTTTACCATATTCATTGTGCTCCCTCTTAACGTTGGGAATACAATTTAAGTCCAATATCTCCAGTTAGGAAGGTGGAATAAAAATTGAGAAAACCAACTCAATATTCGTGGGAGGTCATTATTTATAATCAACAGTTATTTTGTTATCAGGTCACATGACATGAAAGTTCTTTGTGTCTTTTTGTGTTCCTTGTTGGTGTAATTTCTATTCATCAGTATTTTCCAAATTAAGTGAAGAATGGGAACAAAAGTAAAAATTTACTTCATTGTCAAACTTTAGACAAATTGGCTTTCAACAGTTGAATCCAGTACTAGTTGATCCTGAAAATACATGGAAAATTACAGGAAGAGGCAAACCTCATCTTTTGCAAAGTGGAATTAATTGCAACTGAATATGTAATTCTACTAAATTTTATATTCAACTTTTTACTGTAAAATCAAATTTAAGTAAAATATCTTTAGAAAGAATGAAAAATAATTTTAATAAAGTTCAATCATTGAATTATTTGTGAAAGTTATAAAGGTAAAATTATAAATAGACAAGAGATGAGTAAGATATTCCAAACCATGTTTTGAAAAATATTAACAGTATTTTTTGAAGGACTGATTTTCTAAACTCTTACTCCATGAAGCCACTTTTCACAAACCAATTTGACGTAAGTCAAATTCCAGGTTATTGTAATAACACTGAGTGAGGAAAAAGATAACCAACCATCTGATGGAGTTTATTTTTTGTCCACACAGTGGCTATATCACAATGAAAATGCCTTATATCCTAACAAATTTTCAGTTGATGTAGACATTTATTATATAATTCACCATATAAGGAAGATAGATTTAAAATATCAGAATCATATACTCACATTAAACAATTTTATATTTTACATAATTTCTATGTTTGATGTAAAATTCTAACCATTCAAAAGAAATTTCAAAATACAGAAACTATGCCAAAGTACAGAATTAAACTAGAGTTGTCTTTGAGGGTATCTGGGGTCCTTAGGTTAAATTAGAAATTCTGGAGCACAGTGATCAATTTAAAACCCTTATTGTGTTAATGGGGACAACTGGATTATATCCTCTAGCCATAAGAAAGATGCATAAGCCACAGACAAATTATTCCCAGAAACATCTAAAAGTGAAGAAAGTAGGTTGTGTACATATAATTAGAATCTCATGAGGGTGAACATTTATTCTGGGTTTAGTTGATTAGACCAAATATTCCTACTGCTTACATCCTGGACTTACCACTAAAATTCAACTTTCTAAAAATAATATACTTTTTTTCTGTGAGGTTATGCTCTCAACTCTGGAAAGCAATATAAAGTGGCACATCTAGCCATATAATAAACTCATTTGGAATTGAAAAACATCCTGAAGTTGTGTCTTAAAACAATTTTAGTAACTACAATATTTGATATTACAATAATGTTTACCTTCATTTATTATTTTAAATGCAAGTGTGAACATTTGTAATTTTATATATTGAATGTAGCTGAGAACAAAGAGACAAATATTGACTACAGTCATTAAAAAATACTAATATTGTGAAAGAATCAAAAGCGTCTTCAATTAAGCATTTATTTAGGTGTTTAAAAGTCTGAAATGAGGTGAGAGAAGGAGCTAGTGGCAGAACACAACACTCTCCGAGGACTGTTTCTTCCAATTAAACTCCTTGGAATTAAAAAGAGTCGCAGAGACTAAGTTTTCCACTTGTCAATGTTGTTGTTAAGCCATGAGTAAATTGAACATAGCTCATAAATATATATTAACATCAAAAGTCAGAAGAGGAAGTAGAAAGAAACTGTTACCAGCTTCTGTTTTGAAAATCATCTAATCAGTGCCTGAGCTTAGCTGGATATAATACTAATATGACTAGGTTATTTTTATAAAATCTCACATAGATTTGAAGTAATGAAGGACTATAAAAGTATCTTAAAGATTAGAAAGAGAAGTTCTAGAAAGGCACATCAAAATTTTGCCATTATTTTCTTTAGTTTTGTATTCCCCCCAGTGATAAATCTGTACTCCTTAATTGATAGAGCTGTAGCACGGGTCTAGGAGTCATAAAACAGATACCAAATTTTTCCACTAAATAACTTTATGGTCCTGAGATTCCTTTTCCGGTTATCTAGAATGTGTGTAGTAAGGAGGCTGTTCCAGACATCCTTTGGAGAACTTAGAGCCTTTACATAACGCAAGGCACTAAGATGGTAAAATAGGAAGTACAGTGACAGCCAAGTCAATGGATACAACAAAGGTACAACAAAAGCAGAGTTAGAAAGGGGTAGATACAAGTAAAGTCAGGATTGGAATCAGAATAAAATCGTGTTCTAAGTAATATGAACATGAGTGGGAGCTATCAAAAGTTTGGGATGATGGGTAACTAAGACTATCAAGGAATGGAAATGAAAGTTCAGGAAAAATGAAAGTAGAGCAGAAGTCTAAAAGCAGATATTTGAAATTCTTACCTATAGGTCAATCTGTTTTCAAAGACCACAGTGCACAGAGCACAACCAACTTATCAAGGTCTATTTCTTTCACCATCCAAACTAAAAATATCTTAAAATTTTCCAATTAGAAATTGACAGGATTTAATTAATGTTGGGATACTCCATAATCCAGCAAGTCTAAGAAAACTTTTGCATGTGCTAAATCTGATTAACCCCATTATCAGGCTTATAAAGACCTGTATGTTCATAGAAATTTCTTTTAGTTCATTTTAGAATGTACTGGAAATAAGATGGTGCCGCTTTTCTGTGTTAAGTAAAACTGCTCAACCTGTTGCTTTAGTCCTTCCTAAATCTGCTATCAGCGCTTCATATGTCCTCCAGTTCATGTTCTGATCATAAGTGTCCTGTAAATCCTCAGTCCATGTGCTCACTTAAACACACTGCTATTGCTTTTGTTTTCTGCATAGTCGAGATCTTTTGTTCAGTTTCTCCACACATTAATAAAACATTATAAACCACATTTATGAATTTTGTTAATTGCAAAAACTCAAGTGTTTAAGTTATAGGAACTCTTATATGTAGAAAAATGTACTGGTACATGCAAAGCTCATTATGAAAGCAAATGAAAATCATTTTTTAAAAAAACTTATGTTACAGAAAGTCATTTTTTTTAAAGATTTATTTATTTATGCATACAGAACTGGGGTACAGGCCAGATGTGCAGGGGTGGTGAGAGGCTTCACCACAGACAGAGTGGGGAGCAGAACAGGCAGATCACTGAAGTACACTGCTGAGAGGAGCAGCGGGCAGGCCAGGAGAGGTCTGCCACGTCACGTGGTCGCCTCCTGGGCAGGCGGGGATCGAACTCATGCTGTAGTAGCTTCTGTTTCTCAGTGCTATGCTTTAACCTGCTGCGCCACCAGGGAGGGCCAGAAAGTAATTTTTAAAGAATCAAATTACAAGTATATCATGAATGGATAACGGTACTTTCTCTGGGTTTTTGGATCAGACTTGAAATGTTGATGGCTTTTCTTTCACCACCTGCCATTTATGGATTTGGGTTGGTCCCTTTTCATATAACATTAATTAGGAAAAGTTCCTTAAGCATCTCTTTCCAAGGAGATGGAGCTCTTTGATGACAAAATTTCAGAGTACTTCTCATTTTAGTCTGTTCTGTGTATGATCACTGAAGGACTATATAGTTTTAGTTTTTATACATTGAACTTGACAAAGGTTTTCTGTGCTGAAGAGCAAAAGATATATTCTTGCTTCATGCATAACCTAATGCAAATCTATGCAAATTTGTTCAAAAGAAACACAGTATATTTGTTTTCCCTAAGAATACAAAAATAGATCCATAGAATGTAGTTGCTTGTGTGAGGAGCAATAAAATTTTAATAAACTTCAGTGAAACTTTTTTATTACCAGCCTTTTTTTATTCAAAGAAAGGCAAACATCCCAGTCAAATCAATTTATTTATGTCCATTTTATAGCTATTGTAGTTTACTGATATACAAATCAGTCAGCTGATATAATGGGAAAAAACAAGAATGTCATGCAGTTTTTAAGTCTTAAGTCTTAAGTTTCCTGATATTTCTACTCATTAAAAGCTGGAATTGTATTTAATAAAAAGATAATGTGTTGCCACCCTTTGCTTATTTTACCATTGATTTTAAGTGTTAATAGTTTTATTTATGTCAGTGAATCAAGTCATTCAACGGCGGTGCCTGAGAACAGAATCAGTTTTTAAATTTGTTTATTTAATTAATTTATTTTAAATAAGTTGACTGATCCAGTCAAATAATTTTATTCAAGACTATTCATTTGAACTATTTAATAAAACTATGCTTACAGAACCTTGTGAAAAGGTAATAGGTTTGGGATACTGTCTAGTTTATGTGAAAATGTGGAGGGCATATTCTCAAACATAAAGCTTTATAGAACACAACATTTTAATTTGACATTTAAAAGATCTGTTTTATTTATTTATGCATACAAGAGCTTGGGTATAGGCCAGAGGTGCAGGGCAAAGGGCGGGTGTGAGAGGATTCACTAGAGACAAAGTGGGGAGCAGAACAGGAGGATTTACTGACATACCTTGCTGAGGGAAGCAGCAGGGGAGACAGGAGAGGTCTGCTGTGCCCTGTGGTCAGCTCCCTGGCCAGGATTGAACTCATGCTGCAGTGGCTGTGGATAGCTTGGTAGTGCTGAGACAACTCCTTTCACCAACAAGGAGGCTCGGAACAAAAGTTTCAGTATGAATTTGGATTTTAACTTTAAGTGGTATAAATTCTATACCTTTTTCTACCTTGCATTTTCTTTCTGTCTGACATTTTACTTTTAAGAGTCATCTTTGTTGCTGAAAACTGTTTATTCATTTTTGCTGATAGTTCATCTGATGAATGTACCATAATTTATGCACTTTGCAGTTTAAAAAGCCCTGTGTACCCAATTATTTTCTATTCTAAAAAATGTAGCTGTGAATATTCTTTTTTTTTTTTTAAAGATTTATTTATTTGTGCATACAGAACTGGGGTACAGGCCAGAGGCTCAGGGGCAGTGAGACACTTCACCAGAGACAGAGTGGAGAGCAGAACAGGCCGATCTATGAAGTACACTGCAGAGGGGAGCAGCGGGGAGGTCAGGAGAGGTCTGCCGAGGTCTGCCATGCCATGTGGTCACCTCCGGGGCAGGTGGGAATTGAACCCATGCGGAAGTGGCTTTAGATTCTCAGTGCTGTGCTTTAATCCACTGCACCACCAGGGAGGGTCGTGAATATTCTTTTATATTGGAAGGGATTTGTTTGTTTTTAACCCTTACTCTTTGAAATAAAAAGTCAAGATTCAAAGGATTTTAGACAAAAGACAGATCTTTACATTTGTTTTCCTTCATATTTTTGCTGCTGGTGAAAAACTCAGCAAAAATTAGTTTATGAGGAACCACTTGCCTAGAGCTCCTTTTAATAGAATTTCATCTTAACTCCAGGTACATAGACAGTGGAAACTGGATGGATGTGATTATGTGTTTTATGCTTTGTCCCACAAAAGTATTCTGTCTACCTTGGAGTATTTCCTTTATGTACAAGTATTTAACTATCTAATGCAGCATGTAGGATACTTTTAAGTGTGAGCTGTGCTAATTCATGAAAATTCTCTGAGACATTAGCAATGAAAACACATTGCTGTTATAATGATGAATTTAATTATTCATATTTCAAAAAACTCTTCCACGTGTGAGCATTACTCCTGCAGAGACTACACACCCAAGGAACAAGCTGCAGCACCTTACCGCATGGGCATGTTTTCCTACTTTACCTTAGAAATGTCTGGTTTCCCTGTTAGCTCAGCAGGCTGTCTTCCAATCACACTTCCAGACTCTTACAGATTAAGTGTGTGAACATTGCACAATTGAAAGTCTACTGTTACTATTTGACAGCCATTAAATTCTAACAAAAGAGAAATATGTAAATCATGTGAATATTTGTATTATATTGCAGCAATACACTGTAATTCTGAGAAGTTTGAGCAAAATTGTGTTATTTATTTGCTTAATTCACTTGTTTTCTTTACTCTGTATAGACTCGCTTATAATTTTTTAAAAATAGCTGGTAATATATTTGACATACTAATGCTTTGCCTTAGAAAACAGTATGTTTCAAAAGCATAAATGTAAAACAGACATTACCTTTGATTGGGTTTTTGACACTTTCACAGTTTAGTGCTATTATTTATGTTTGGATTTAGATTTGCTATTTAAAAAAAATTCTGTCTCATATATTTTGCTCTACAATGTTTTTTTTTTAACGCTGCTTTTCATTGAATTTGTTGTGTATTTTATAATGCAAGATTTTGATCAATTTAATGATTGGTTCTCTTTGTATTTTTAAGTTTTATTATAGATTGCTTTAGGATTTATATCATCTTCACTTACCAGAATCTACTTCAGAGTTAAAAAAGCTTATTCCAGTTAGATATGGAAAATGCCGCTTATGTATAGTTCTTTACCTTCTTCTCCCTTTAGGGTGCTTTAAGTTACTCGTATTATGTCTATAGATTTTAAAAACCAAATAATACATTGTTGTAGTTATTTTTTATGTCTTCCAAAGAAGCTAAGAGGAAAATTAGTATATATTTATAGTTATGTTATACTTCTAAGTTATCATTTATGATTTCCTCCTTTTTTTTTTTTTTTTTGTGACTGGAACTTATCCTGGGTCATACATACAGTTCCCTTAGTGAGAAATATTCAGTTTTAGGCCTGCCCCAGCTCCTGAGCAGGTTTTCTGAACCACTCCTTATGAACAGGTGCTTCTTTCAGAGTGACATCTCAGTTAGTAAATGTGTGCTTAGTCAGAACAGTAGCCCTGGATCTTTCTCAGCTTACCTATTATTGCATGCAGCCTAATAGTGAGCTGATACTGGAATGGCCAGAGTAGAATATTCTCATCCTGACATTCATGCACTGGGCCTTCCACTATAGAGGTGGAAACTGTGTGGAGGAGTTCCCAGACATTCTGGGGGTACTGCCTGGAGTAGTTTTTTACAGTTCAGAGCTGGACGATATGTGGGAGACATGGCAAGTGCTTGTCACCAAAAAGAAATGGTAGCCCTTGGCTGGGAGGTGGGGAGCAGGAGCCCTATCATTTGGGTTGCCCCTGTCTCATGTACATGTTCCTAGGTTTGGCAGCAAGAAGAGGTGGCTGTGATACAAATGGGAGAGATGAATGCTGTTTGCATTCATTTAGTAGTTTTTGAATAACTAGTTCTATATCAGTTGAACATCTTTAGGACTTTTTTTCAGAGACTTCAAATGATTGCTTTTGCCTGTTACAGCTGTTTCATTGAGTTCTATGGAGCTACTTGCAATGACATTCTGCAAATTAGTTTCTCTATATGACTATATTTAAGTGATGTCTAGAGGACACAGTGTAGTTTCATATTTTTTAATTCTGACAATCTTTATCAGTGGGATAAGGGCTTTTATATTCAGTACAAGCCTTGATGTATTTAGATCTAACATTTCTTTGTTGTTTGCTTCTTCTCACTACCGTACTTTGTTTCCTTTGGTGTATTCTAAGTTTTTTGAACATTTTTTAATTTGATTTAAATTTCCTTTCTTTTTTTTTCTTTATCTCTTGGCATTGTTCTTTTAATGATTGTCCTCTGGATGCAATTATATTCCTGTCTTTTAAAGTTCTACTTATGAAAACCACTTTACCACTACCAGTAGATGTAATAACCTTACATATTGTGACCTTCACCTCTCTCCTCTTTGTTTTCTCTTGTCCATTATTACCCAATCTTCACTGAAATCCTCTCAGATAATGTTCAGAATTTTCATTCAACCCTCAAATGTGTTTTAAAGAATTCTAGTAAAGATGAGTAGTCTATTATGTCTACCCACATACTTACATTTCTACTGCTCTGCCTTCATCCCTAATGGTTCAAGGTTACATCTGGCATCCTTCTGGATATTAGCCTGATTTTATTAATCTTTCAGTGCTGGGCTACCAGCAACCACTACTCTTAGTTTCATTTCATTTGCAAGTCTTTCTTTTCATTCCTAAAGGATATTTCACTAAAGAATTCTAAGCTAAGTTTTTTTTCTTTATATTGTAACTTTTTTGTTTCACTCATACTATTCTCACTAGTATCCAAATAAAATGTTGCACCTTTGAAATAGCTTTTCTTCAACAACCAATGGACTTTTTTCTGATTGCCTTGAATTTTTTTTCTAGGTCTCTAATTTATAGTATCTTCATGTGGTGGGTACATGTTTCACTGGGTTTTTTCTGTTTTAGGTTGATTGGTGTCTTAAATCTGAAATTTATGTATTTCATAAAATACTATTCAGACAGTATTGAGGTATTTTTCCCTGCACTAGTTTCCTTTTTCTCTCCTTGTTGGTATTATCTGATAAGTTATTTGAATTCTTTGCTTTACTCTTTCTAATATGTTTTACTTCTTTTAGATAATTTCATTTATTTACCACTTCCTTTTATTATATCTGCTCTCTTAAGGCATTCCCAGTGGGGATTTACTTAGGAGGCTTTAGTTTTCTTTTCTTTTTTTCTTTTTAAAAGATTTATTTATTTATTCATACAGAACTGGGGTACAGCCAGAGATACGGAGGGTGAGAGGATTCACCAGAGGCAGAGCGGGGAGCAGAACAGGCAGATCGAGGAAGTACACTGCTGAGGGGAGCAGCGGGTGGATCAGGAGAGGTCTGCCACGCCATGTGGATCTCCTCCGGGGCAGGCGCAATCGAACTCATGCGGAAGTGGCTTTAGCTTCTTAGTGCAGTGCTTTAACCCGCTGTGCCACAAGGGAGGGCCCAGGAGGTTTTAGTTTTAAGGTACAAACTTTCCACTTGCTTCTTCATTACTTTCAATTTTCTGTAGTTTTTTTTCTGATTATCATTCATTTCATTCATCTCTTTATTTAATGGAACATTTACTTTGTTGCTGCTATAAAGTTTTTGTTAAATAGCTCCATCTATGTCACCCCATTGACATATATTGATTGTTGTATCTAACTCTGTTGATAATCTTTCTTGTTCTTTTCACATACACCTGAGTACCATTTCTGATATTTTTGTTTGCTATTGTTGGAATGTAGTATACCACATTTATTTTTTAAGTTCGCATACATTTGTTTGGTACATTCTGTGTTGCATGGCCACCTCTATCCAGTAGACTACCAGGAAGAGCATGCTTATATCATCTAGAACCCATGCACTGTTAATAATATAATTTCTTTTTCATTTTTTTTTATTGAGGCAGCATTGATTTATAGCAATTTATATAATTTAGGGGTATAGGTTCAAACTCTTGTGTATTATCATACAACATTCACCAAAGACTGGTGACTTTAATATACTTTAAACGCAAAGATTTTGATTATCATGCTGGATATATTAATATAGATAATGGTAAACTTTTTTTTAAAGATGTATTTATTCATACAGAACTGCGGTACAGGCCAGAGATGCAGGCCAGAGATGCGGAGGGTGAGAGGATTCACCAGAGACAGAGTGAGGAGCAGAACAGGCAGATCAACGAAGTACACTGCTGAGGGGAGCAACGGGAGGGTCAGGAGAGGTCTGCCACCCCATGTGGTCACCTCCAGGGCAAGTGGGGATGGAACTCATGTGGAAGTGTCTTAAGCTTCTTAGTGCAGTGCTTTAACCCTCTGTGCCACCAGGGAGGGCCGATAATGGTAAACTTTTTATGAACCATTCTGTTGAAGAGCAACAAGTAACTTTGCTTTGATAGTTTGATATGTCTATTCAAGAAAACACTATCACACTAACTACTCTCACATCTCTCACGTTGTTGAAAATAGTATGTCCTATCTGGATGAGATTTATATTTATTATAATACAATGAAAGAAGACTGAAGTTTGAAAAATACTCCCTTAAACTACATCCTTTAGAGATACATTGTCCTGAGTTTTTATTGAGTTTTATTAGCAAATATTTACAGATTTTGTTTTGTGATACCTTTTTGGAGAACTTAATTGTGAATAAGTCTTTTTTTATTTAACTGCATGTTGTCAAGAATGGGAATTTGTTACAAATACCAGGATATAGTGTTTGTCCTTCACTTAATAATAAAATTATATTTTATTAATAAAAACTGAAAAAGTAATTTTTACTTTTTCTTGAGTATTGAGATTTGAAATACTTGTCATAGTTAATCTTACTTTCAAAAACAATGCTATAAAGTTGATTTAATGCCAAAAGCAGTCTTAATAAAAAATTTATTGTGCCATAATGCTGATCATAACAACACATGACTTGAATCTGAATCCTTTTGAGAAAGTGATCTTCTAATATACAAATTACGTATCAAAAAGATGGAACTTGAAACAAAAATGAACCATTTTAGAGACACCACTTTGAAACAATATAAACACAACATTCCTATACCATATTGCCTAGATAAATGCAACTCGAGATTTTACTGGATTTAGGTTCATATTTGGCTTAATAAATCATACTGTATTTTTAAAGATTAATGAGAATGGGGCCAAACCAAGTTAACTTAGTCCCAAAGTCACTATTTTGACTGTATTTTACATTGTTTTGTGCTATGTCAACATAGTCAATAACTCTAAGTTATCTACAGATTCCAGAATTTAAAGGATCAAGCACACACATTCCAAACTATCTATGATGCCAAAATACAATGCAGCACAGGAAAAGACAACCCACTTTGATATTCAATATGCAACCCTGTGTGAGAGGCCTTATAAAAGGAACAGTTTGTACCTGAAATGATAAAAGTGGCTTGCTTTAATTAGGGGCATTATTTTAGAGTGTTTTGGTATACTGCCTGTTCCCTGTGTGTGCACTGCACACATGATTATGAGATAAGCAAAAGAAAGAAAAGTGTTTGGGTCATACCCATCCAGTGCTCCCCCCCATAAGGTCACTTTTTATGGGATCTAAGCTACAACTCCAGCCAGTGGTCTAATTAACACTAGTATGGAAACTGGCTTCTCTCATTGCTGCAACTCAGTCCTTAGAGTTTGCAATAATAACCTAGAACAGACTTTGTGACCAAAGTAAAGGCAAACGCCAAGCCTGAATTATGATAGTTATTCAAATAAGACATCTCACATTACCACAAACCTTTTATGGGTGATTGCTGGCATGTTTTTAATTATGACTCAGTAGAATCACATCATTTCATCTCCTGCTATCTTCTCTGAACATCAAGTAGATATTCACATGGTATGTATATTTATGATTGTTTTGACCATCCAGCTCTTTCCTGGTAAGCTAATCTAGGTTTTGGGTTTTACTTAGGGGTTTTTAGCATGCTTTCTGAATTTTAAGCAATTTAAGCAATATAGTACACACTGAATTCTGGATTTTGGTTTCTCCTTAAAAGGAAAGTGTATTCCTTTGAAATGTGTTACATATGCATGTGCTTGATACAGGAAAATCTCTGAGCATTAGAATATAGCTTAAAATAAAAATGTATTTTTGAGACTGGTGTGGCTACATTTAAATTAAAGTTGATACTTAAAAGTATATATATGTAAATACATATATATAAATTTGGTGAATGAATTGCTCTTGTAAAGATTGTGTTTGTGAACAATGTATAAAACATTGCATATCTACAGAATAGCACGATAGCTGGGGTTAGTTGAAATTACTTGCTCCATTCCCAGGAATTTCACATTCCCAATTAGCTATGAGGTTTTTACTTTTGAAAAATGGGAATTTTTTTTTTTTAGTGAAATGTCTGCTTAAATTGTCTAGATTGTGTGTGTGTGCATGCATGTGTGTGTACACGCACATATATACATGTGCTGTCATGTTAAATAAGCCAACCTTATTTTGGCAGTGTAGCATATATATTTGTTGAATAGTATTTTATTATTCATATAATGAAATTTCATAGTTTGCTAAATAAATTTTTGTTAATACTTTGTATTTAAAAAGGGCTGATATTTTTCCTCTGCCAGCGTGCATCCATCTTTTGCTTACTTGAACTTTTCATCTTTGTGCTCTAAAGTCTTATAATTATACACCCCTTTACTAGCTTTCCCGGGCTTGTTTTCCTATACTATTGAAATGATTTTGTATAATAACTCTGAGACCAGCACCTGTAAATTTAGGTCTGCTATCTCTATTTGAAACTCAGAGTGCTAACCTGTGGTTGGAATAGTGTAGTAAAATTATTGTCCAAATATCAAAATTGTAGGTCAGCAGAAATAAGTTGCATCTATCTATCTGGTTTTGTGTTCAAATATTGAGCTAGAATGTATGGATCAAATGACTCATTTCTTCTCAATAATTGATTGTTTTTCAAAGTGATGAAATGACTGGTT
Organism: Condylura cristata; assembly: GCF_000260355.1. Taxonomy (NCBI): domain Eukaryota; kingdom Metazoa; phylum Chordata; class Mammalia; order Eulipotyphla; family Talpidae; genus Condylura; species Condylura cristata. Next base: position 36,484,371 of record NW_004567106.1, on the reverse strand, counting down.
AGACACTATATTACATTAGACTGAAGTATATAATATATACATATCAGCATATCATATACTTTTGTTTGATTACAATAATCTAATCAAATTAATGTAAGACAATGCTATTCTAAAATGTAGCTATGAAATACAGCTGTGCGATATAGTTACAGATGTATGTGCAGTTAACTACTGGATTTGACATTATTACCAATGTTGAAATAAAGCAGTAATGACAACATATTATTATTTCTATTAAATAGTTTTAAAGTAAGGTTTTGGTAATAGATATCACTTTAGCTATCTAGTCATTGAAACTAAGCATCAGTTTGGCATTGTTTCAAAGGATCAGGAAAATTCAATGGTTTTTCTAAAACTGTAACAAAAATTAGTAAAAATCTAAAAGTTTTTCATAAAATAATGAGGCATCATATGAAATCAAGGACCAATAATTGAATAAAAATGGTAATTGTAACACTTCACATGGCCATTCATCCTTCACGTAGTGTATGTCGTGTAGTTAACGGAGTAAGCCATACTGGAACTGATTGCTTCAGAGTTTCTGAAAGGTTACTGAGACTCTGGCTCATACTGTGTATCTCTTTTGGATTTGATTTTGAAAATCACCTGGAGCTACTCATAAACATAATATTTTCTATTTTTAATTACTTATGCAGATAAGCTTTTTGGTAAAAATTCAGTTATTGCGCTGATGATACACAATTCTGGTATCTTTATTCATTTCTTTACAAGAAGAATCATATTGAGTGTATACAATTTACGTGCCAGATAATGCAAATGCTATTATTGATCATTTTCCCTATTAATACAAACTAAGCTTGGAAGCAGATAAACTACACTAAACTCTTTGTAATATAACTTTTTTATTAAGCTATGAACAAATCATGCTTTACAAAATAGAATAACTGAGTTTTACAGAAGATATTTTCTTGAGGTTGTGTGAAATCAAAAACAATTTTGATTATGACTAAGTGACCATGTGTTGTATGTACCTCAAAGTACATAATAAAACTTAAATGTTTAAAAAAAAACACTAAAAACAGAGTAAGATGTTCTTCTGCAAGCCCCTCCCCCTTCTATATATATGACATACTTCTTCCCTCAAGCCAAATGTGTTCGAAATTATCATTCCTTGTCCCCAAGGTGTTTTATATATTTTCATGTGATCATTAAGATCTGTTTAAGCAGTGTTAAGCATATACCTACCTAGTAATTGGAGAGACATTTATACAAAGGAAGGCATCAATACTTGAGTTTATTATAGGCTCATTCATTTATTTCAGTATGAATTTTTGGGTGCTTATTTGACTTGCAAATCAGAATAATGTGCTGATTAAACTCATCTCTTATTTGACTTTTTTGTAGTTAATCTGCATTCTTGACAATATTGCCACCATGGAGAGCAAAATCTCCCATTCTCTTTTGTGAAACTAGCTTCTTGTTGATTAGGTTAAACTGATTTTCTCTTCCCCAGTAATCATAACAGGGGCACCATGATACTATTATAACATCAGATCATCCAGCTACCTCAAATTTGACATTTCCTGATCATTAGAAAGCTATATTTCTATAAAAGTTGGTGTTTGTACGGAGTTTCCCACAAAAGAGCATTTCATGTGGTCTTGAACTATGAAAGTCTTAAATGCTGAATCCCTTGATGCCATAAGGACTGCAAAGGTGAGGGGTAAAGGGCATTCCTGATAAGTCTGTAAATTTGACTATGAAATACTTGTTTTCCCTAGAAACAAGTTTGATGGAAATAACCTATAAATATAAATGGAATCCTCTGGTACTTATTTTCTCCCCTGTCTCACTTTACTTAGAAAAATCCCTTCCAGTTCCATCCATCTTGCCTCAAATGACATGATCTTAGAGTTTTTGATTGCTAACTAGTATTCCATCTGTATATACTACAACTTGTTCCACTCATCTGTTCTGGGGCATTTATGTTGTTATATCTGTAATCTAGAGAAACTAAAAAAGGTTCACACAAAGACAAACTGCAAGATTGATCCTTGAAAGTAGATCTGAGATACTCAGGAAGGGAGAGAGAGGGGAGGGGAAGAGAAAGAAGAAGAGGTAAGAAAGCCACTGTGGAGAGTGGTGGAGGACTGTGGGGGCCATGGTGGTGGGAAAACTATGGTGGCCACACCTGAGAGGAGAAATTTTATACTGTGAAAAAATAAACAAGGATTTTTAAAACAAAATGAAAAGAAAAAAAAATATGTAAATGGAGAGACTTTACTAAATTTATTTATTTATTCTTAAGATGTATTTATGCTTATAGAAGTGGGACACAAGCCAGAGATGCAGGGCTGTGAGAAGCTTCAGCAAAGACAGAGTGGGAAGCAGGACAGCACCTTGACGAAGTACACTGCTGAAGGGGGCAGCGGGCGGGTAAAGTGAGGTCTGCCACGCCATGTGGATCACCTCCCACGCCCAGGATGGAACTCACACTGAAGTGGGTGCAGCTAGCTTGCAGTGCTGCATCCTAACTCATTGGCCACTAAGCAGGGCCTTCACTAAATTTATTGGTGTAACTAAATTTATTGAGAGATTGAGGGGTACAAGGACTATGGAAATAGGAGCTGGGAGGATCTAATATTGCTGATGAGAAGGAAATGTAAGGGCGCCCCTGTTGTTCAGAAACCTTGAAATGAGTGCTGCTCTTTCTGCGGGATTATCTTTGCATATACAAGCATCATAACAAATATAGCTACTGTAGTTCATTTATAAGCTCTAAGGCAGGCTACTCACTAAGTTCTTGATTATGGAAATAACATTCTACTTTCTCCTGTGTTGATTTCATCAACTGGGATGAAACCTGTAAAATTTATAAAACTAAAATGAAAGTAATAGCATTTAATCTGTAATGTTATTTGGGGATTCAATTAAGTTAAATGTGCAAAACGGAGGTGTGTTGCAAAGATAGAAGTCATTGTATAATTGATTCTTATTGTTGCTCTCTTCATTGGGTCCTTATGTCTCTTTTTTCAATAGCTGTGTTATACCTGCTAATTACTGATTATAAAGAAAAATAGAAAGAGGACACAAAGCCTTGGGGAAAACTTTTGCTTTACTTGAGGTATTTCAGAATTATACTATAATTCTGTTCTATGTTAGACAGTTGATAACATGTTGGAAATAATTTTATAGTAGATAATTATAAGTTTAAAAATAATTTATTTTATAAATTTTTATTTTGATTCATCAGCAAAATGATACTTCTAAGACTACTAATATTACTAGTCTAAAAACATTATTTATAGAGTATCAACCTCTGGGAGTAAACTGATAAAAGCATGATTTTTAAGAAAAATTGAAAATATAAACACTATATACTTAAAGGCTTTTAAAAATTTTAGAAGTTTTTCAGACTCACTGAATTACATCTTTATAACTCAAGGTAAAGAACACTGATTAAGAGACAATCTTATGAAATGTGTGGATATATAACATAAAATTATATTTTGTAATCTTGAACAGTCAAGTTTAATTTAGTTTTTGAAAGAAAAAATGCCTTCATGAAAATGCCTTAGAAAAATTACCTAAGCAATATTGAGAATGTTGTTATTTTAAGATATTCAATTATAAGATTGTACGTAAAGATATTTTCTGGGTATAAAAATCAGTTGTTTTAAGGTTAACTATTCTGACCTGATAAAGAAAAATTACTTAAAATGTATTCACTTTCTCAAAAGCCAACACAAAACATAGCCCTCATACACTGAAGCTTCAGGCAGATGAGCCAGGACTCATATATCCCTAGATTAAACTATTGATTGCATTTCCCTATATACATCTGGCTCCAGAATATGGCTGTGGAGACCGCCACATTTCCCCCAAGGACTTGGCACGTCTGTTAAAGGATAAAAGATTTGAGTAGACATCTGAGACATGGAGGTGCTATTCTCTGCTGTCTTTATAATGTAGCCAGTAAGTTTTGTAGCCAGTAAGTTTAAGATTGCTTTCACAGAGTTGCAGGACTAAGTGGATCCACAAGGAAAAAAAAAAAAATCTATTGGACTCCTTGTCAGAAAAAAACCATAAAATCAGTGGTATCTGAGTAAATTGAGAGAAAATAAACATCCAGATTTCCTACTAAAATAGTGCCAAAGCTTTCTAATTTCCATTTATTTATCAAGACAAAATTGTCTTTCTTCAAATTAGGGACAGTAGATGTGAGTGTGTGCCAATAATTCCAGTTTGTAGATAGTAATTGTACCTTTTGCAATAGAATTGCATGCTAATAGGCCTTGTGCATAGTACATATATGCAATGCTTTGTATCAGTTACTGAAGATTGCAGGAATAGTAAACTGCAGCATTGCATTTCCAGTGGCCAGAAGGCTTCTCTGCTAAGGCAAGTCTTCAAACAGGCAGCAGACACTTGGCACAGGATTTGTCTGATTATAACAGACTGGATTCAAAGCTAAAGTAAAAATAATACTGAAATTTGATGCTGATTAGGGAGTATGACTGGGTTACCAGATACCTTCTTACTCCATGGAATTCTGTTTTCCAAATGTGTAATATTCAATTTACTTCTTTCTTACATGATTTCATAATCTTACCATGAGACTTAAAGAGAAAAATCATTTATAAAATACTTTTAAAATAATTTTACAAATTCATGACACTGATTATTATCCAAGTTGCCAGCTATATTATCTTTTATATAAAAATGTGACACAAAGACATAAACAAATTTTTCAGTGTATTTCATTTATTATTTTTTATTAAGATAACAATGTTTTACAACACTGTATATAACTCACCTCTTAAGGTGTGTGTTATTACACCACACCTACCACCAAGGCAAACACATACTCCACCATAGTCTATTTAGCATTATTTTATTTTTGTCCTGTCAGCTAAATTGTTATTTTCAAGAGAAAGTGAATCATAATTGTATCTCCACTGAACTTGGATCTTTTCTCTCCATTGATGGCAAGAGCTTAAGAAAAAGTAGTGCCTGGCATGCAATGTATGCCTACATTTCTAGGTCAATATTTCTTTAAGAAGCCAAAAATAGGTCAATACCTATTTATTGCATGATGATTTTAATTTTTTCTAACATCAGTAAGGTTTTTTTTAATACTTCTTAAAAGAAAGATAAATGTCTCCATACTTGAGGGCCCTCCCTGGTGGCGAAGCGGGTTAAAGCGCAGCACTAAGAAGCTTAGGCCACTTCCACATGAGTTCGA